>NW_017731581.1:2308915-2310822 GCF_001890085.2 Hipposideros armiger
TTCGCATCTATGTTATTGCTATGTCATTTGACAGCTGACAGTTCTAGCTTCATTCTAAAAAAAAAATTGATTTGGTTGAATTTTGGAGATTTTACAACAAGTTGAAGATGGAAGACCAAACTGCATTTTTGCCATATTTTACTGTTTTACCTCCATAAAGAGAAGAACACGCATCAAGCTTGTGAAAAGTTGCATAAAGTTTATGGTGACAATGTTCTATAGGAACGTCAGTGCCGATGATGGTTCACGAAATTCCATGCTGGTGATTTTGATCTCAACGACGCTCCTCGGTCAGGGAGGCCCACTGAGGTTGATGAGGACAAAATAAAGGCATTAATCAAGTCAAACTCACATTACACTACACAAGAGATTGCAGAAATATTGAATATCCATCATTCAAGTGTTCACGACCACCTGAAGAAGCTGGGATACATAAGCAACCTCGATATTTGAATTCCGCATGAACTCAAAGAAGTTCATTTGATGGTGTGCATAAACATCTGCAATATGCTCATTAAATATGAGGAAAACGACCCTTTTTTGAAGCGACTGATAACTGGTGATGAGAAGTGGATTGTTTAACAATGTGGTGCACAAACAGTCTTGGTCCCGACGTGATGATTCACCTCAAATGACATCGAAAGCAGACATTCATCAGAGGAAGGTTATGTTCTCAGCATGGTGGGATTTTAAAGGTGTCCTGTTTTTCAAGTTTCTACCAAGGAACCAAATAATCAATTCAAATGTGTACTGTCAGCAATTGGACAGTTTGAACGAATCCATCATCCAGAAACGTCCAGAGCTTGTTAATTGTAAATGAGTTGTGTTTCATCGCAACAACGCGAGACCACACACAAGTTTGATCACCCATCAAAAATTCTTGGAGCTAGGATGGGATGTGTTGCCACACCCACCATACTCACCTGAACTTGCACTGTCAGACTTCCACTTGTCTCGCTCTCTTCAAAACGCCTTGTGTGGTATAATGTTCAATTCAAATGAGGCTGTAAATCAGCACCTTGTTCAGTTTTCCACCGATAAAGACAAGTCCTTCTATGAATGAGGAATTATGAAGATCACTTAAAGATGGCAAAAGGTTATCAAACAAAATGGGCAATATATCATTGGTTGATCTTTGTGTTTTATATAAATAAAATACCTTTGAAAAACATAGACAAAATACATCATGACTTTTCTGACAACCCAATAGTTAGAGCAATTAGGCAAGGAAAGAATAAAAGGCATCCAAATTGAAAGGGAAGAAATAAAAATATCCCTGGTTTATAGACAACATGATTTTACATATGGAAATGCTAAAGAATTTTTAAAGAAATGATTAGAGCTAATAAATAAATTCAGCAAGGTTGCAGGATACAATATCACGACAAAAATTCATATGGAATTGCAAGGAGCCCCAAATAACCAAAAACATCTTGAAAAAAAAAACAAATTTGGAGGACTCAGAATCCCTGATTTTAAAACTTACTAAAAAACTACAGTAATCAAAAGTGTGGTACTTGCATAAAGTTAAACACAATGATACGTGGAATAATATAATTGAGGGCCCAGAAACAAACCCATACATCTATGATCAACTGATTTCCTATAAGGGTGCCAATATCATTCAATGGGTAAAGAAGAGTTTCTTCAATAAATGATGCTGGAAAAACTGAATATCCACACACAAGAGAGTGAAATTGAACACTAAGTCCATTCAGGCTGCTTCAACAAAATACCACAGACTGGGTAGTTTATCAACAGAAATTTATTTCTCACAGTTCTGGAGGCTGGGAAGATCAAGATCAAGGTGCCAGCATAGTTGTGGTCTGATGATGGCCCACTCTCTTGTTCATAGCCGGTGCTTCTCCCTGTGTCTTTACATGGTGTAAGGGGCTAGGGATCTCTGT
>NW_017731581.1:2311598-2326039 GCF_001890085.2 Hipposideros armiger
ACACTAAAGCATGAGCAACAGGAGGAAAAATGGATGAATTGGACATCATCAAAGTTTAAAACTTTTGTCCATCAAAAGACACATCAAAAAAGTAAAAAGACAACCCACAGAATGTGAGAAAATATATGCAAATCATATATGTGATAAGAATCTTTATCCAGCACATGGAAAGAATTCTTACAACTCAATAGCAAAAGACAAAAAGTCCAATTAAAAACTGGGCAATGGACTTGAATAGACATTTCTCCAAAGGAGATATACTCCAAATGGCCAACAAACACATGAAAAGATACTCAACATCACTCATTAGGGAAACGCAAATCAAAACCACAATGAGATACAACTTCATATGCACTAGTATGGCTATAACATTTTAAGTTTAAGGCATGGCTATAACATTTTTAAATGGAAAATAAATATTGACAAGGATGTGGAGAAATTAGAACCTTGTATATTGCTGGGAGGAGTGTGAAATGGTGCAGCCAATGTGGACAACAGTTTGGTGGCTCCTCAAAAAGTTAAACATAAAACTACCATATGACCAAGCAATTCTACTCCTAGGCATATATCCAAAATAATTGAAAACATGTGCTCAAAATAAAGTTATACACAAATGTTCATAGCAGCACTGTTCACAGCAGCCAAAAGGTGAAGACAACCTGAATATCCATCAATGAATGAATGTGGCATAATATGTGATATATGATAGAGGAACACATAAAATATGACATGTCCATACAATGGAATATTATTCAGTCATAAAAGGGAATAAAATGCTGATGCATGTCACAGCATGGATGAACCTTGAAAACATTATATTAACTGAAAGAAGCCAGACACAAAAGGCTATACAGTGTATGATTCCATTTCTACAAAATATCCGGAATAGGCAAATTCATACAGACAGAAAGCAGATTCATGAGTCCTAGGGTTTGGGGGAGGTGGGAATAGAAAATGACTGCTTTATAGACACAGGTTCCTTTGGGGATGATGAAAATGTTCTGGAACTTGATAGTCGTGATGGTTGTACAATTTTGTGAATGTATTAAAGGTCACTGAATAATAATACACTTTAAAGGATTAAAATATTAAATTTTATGTGATGTGTATTTTACCACAATAAAAAAAATGCAGGTTGTGCAGTAGGACTGCCTAGATTCAATCCTAGCTCTCCACCTCACAGCGAGGTTACCTTAGGCAAGTGTCTCAACCTTTCTGTGCCTCGGTTTCCTTATCTGTAAAGCAGGTGATACTAGTACTTCCCTTAGAAGGTTATTGTGAGACGGTATGGGATATGCATAATCAGCACTTGGTAAATATCAGCTATTATTACTAACGTATGGTACACATTTTGTTTAAAATATACCTCTGTGCGTATGAAGTTGTTTTAAGGAGCAAAAATATGGGTAATTTTTCATTTTTTTGTTTACACTTTCCCCCGTTTTCCAATTTTTTTTTTGAACGTGTGGTGCTTTTATAACACAGAAATAAACAAAAGAACTTTTTTGAATGGCAAGAATTGGATAAGCATCAAAAAGGGCTTATTGGGATGGGCTATTTTTATCACAAACTGAAAGTTCAATTATGTGGCAATTAAATCAACGCACCCCAACTAAACCTTCACTCAATAAACTGTTTTTGCCTCTCTACTCTACTTCCTTCACATTCCACCTCAGGAAGCCTTACCCACTGTACTTTTTATATTCAGGTGACAGACATACCCTTTCACATTGCTTCTATTCTAGGTGTTCTTTGAACCTTACTCCAAACTTGCACTAAGCTGTGAACAATGAAAAAATAATAAGGGAAAGGCTTAGTGGGTCTGTCCTTCAACTGCAGACTCCCAAACTCCCCAGGCTATTTAGAACCTTGGAAACATCTAGTTTATGAAGATGTAAGGGATTGACGATAGACTTCTCTGTGTGAAGGGTCTGACATGCTATACGGGGAAATAAAAGGGAATGATCATAAACCACAGCACCTGCTCAATGCCCCCCAGAACAAGAGCATAAATGCTACAGCTGTTTCGATGGGAACTAAGCAAGGGAGGCTAGGGTGACTACAGCAGCCTTCATGGAATAGGTGGGTTATAATTGAGCTAAACCAAAACAAAGGGAGGGGGTAGGGTTAGAGACTTAAACACCTGACAGGTTAAGGGACAAAGTGCAAACATACATTCTATGTCAAGGCAATAATTTGACTAGAACAAAGGATTTATGGAGCAGCAGTGGGGGGGTCATAGGTGAAGAGAGGCATGGAAATCTACTCAGAAAGGACCTTGAACCTCACAGCCAGGCAGTGGACGTATTTGTGCAGTCAAGGTGAGGAGCAGTGTATGTTCAGGTCCTGTTTTATATTGTCTATTATATTGTAAATCAGGGCAGACTGTTTCTTATTATTACATTTGTAAGTACCCAGAGGCTCTTCAAGCCACCAGAACATCCAATGAAATTAAAATGCTTTGACCTCTGTGGATGAGAGGCTCTATATAAATCCAACATATTGATATTCTTATTATTGTGGATAAATGAAATGTGTGAGTCAGGCTAGCTCGGCAGCAGAATTGCTTCCCTAAGATTCATAAAAACAAGCCAGGCCTTGTATGTACAGGATACCCAGCCCAGACTTAGGGAATTTAAAAAAGAGTGTCTCATAATATCAGCTAGGTGGGCAGAACTCTGGGAAAGGAGCTATTTTGTGCCCCCATTAACATTTTCTGGTTACAAGAACCAGCTCATCTAAGATATAAAATATGTGTTGTATAGGCATGGCTGAGTAAATCAAGGCACTGCATATAGATCATAAACTGAAGGAAAAAGTCAATGATGCTTTCATCATGGAAAAAGCAACTGTTATTTATTCAGCATTTAAACGTTATATCAGCTATTTCAATTACTTCAGTTTAAATAAATCTTGCAGAAATATAAGCTTCATGTAAGATATGCACACATTGTATTCTATTTAGAAGAAAATTTATAAGTAGATCACAATAGGCTATAACTTTCACTGGCTGATTTTGTTTTCCGTGTTCTCGGTACTGGTTCAGCCTATGTTGTCTGATCCGGAAGTTGTGGTTTAATCTTCGTGTTGTATTTGAGTTCCTGAATGTTTCAGGAGGTTGGCCAAGAATAGTATTTTCATATATCTGTTGGTTATTAGTATGTCTTCTTTTGAGAAATATCTGGTCAGGTCCTCTGACCATTTTTTTATTGGACTGTTTGTTATTTTGTTGTTGAGTTGTATGAGTTCTTTATATTTTGGATATTAACACCTTTATCAATTGTTTGCAAATATCTTCTTTCATTTGGTTGGTTGTCTCTTTGCTTTGTTAATGGTTTCTGTGGTGGTGCAGAAACGTTTTAGTTTGATATAGTCTCATTCATTTATTTTTGCCTTTACTTCCCTTGCCTGTGAGGACAAACTCATAAAATCCTCTCTAAACCCAAGGTCCATAAGTTTAGTGCCTACGTTTTCCTCTATGCAATTTATTGTTTCGGGTCTTATATCTAGGTCTTTGATCCATTTTGAGTTAATTTTGGTGTATGGTGACAGATAGCAGTCTAGTTTCATGCTTTTCCATGTGGCTTTCCAATTTTCCCAGCACCATTTATTGAAGAGGCTTTCTTTTCATTGTATATTTTTGGCTCCTTTGTCAAAAATTATTTGCCATATATATGTGGGTTGATTTCAGGGTTTTCATTTCTGTTTCATTGGCCTGTGTGTCTGTTTTACTGCCACTGCCATGCTGTTTTGATTATTGTCGCTTGGTAGTATAAACTGAAGTCAGGGAGTGTGATACCTCCAGCCTTGTTCTTTTTTCTCAAGCTTGCTTTGCCTATTTGGGGTCTTTTGTGTTTTCATACAATCTGATGATTTCTTTGTTCTATTTCTTTGAAAAACACCATTGGGATTTTGATGGGAATTGCATTAAATCTATATATTGCTTTGGGTAATATGGTTATTTGAACTAGCTATTAGGGAAATGCAAATCAAACCTCACACCTCTTAGAATGGCTATTATCAACAAGAAAAGTAATAATACGTGTTGGAGAAGCTATGGAAAAAAGAAACCCTGATATACTGCTGGTGGGAATGTAAACTGGTGCAGCCACTATGGAAAGCAGTATGGAGGTTCCTCAAAAAATTAAGAATAGGATTACCACACAGCCCAGTAATTCCTCTCCTGGGTATCTACCGAAAAAAATCTAAAAGTATTTATCGGTAAAGATATATGTACCCCTATGTTCATGGCAGCATTATTCACAGTGGCCAAGACATAGAAACAACCAAAGTGGCCTTTGATAGATGATTGGGTAAAGATGTGATACATATATACAATGGAATATTACTCAGCCATAAGAAAAGGTGAAATACTGCCATTTGTGACAACAGGAATGAACCCTGAGATTATCATGCTAAGCGAAATAAGTCAGGAAAAGTTGAGAACCATATGACTTCACTCGTATGTGGGATATAAAACTGAAAGGAACAAACAAACAAGCAAAAACTCATAGACACAGAGAACAGTTTAGCAGTTACCAGAGGGTAAGGGGTGAGGAGGGTGGTAGAATAGGACAAAGGGGGTCAAATACATGATGATGGAAAGAGATTTGACTTTGGATGGTGAACATACAATGCAATATGTAGATGACGTATTATAGACTTGTAGACTTAAAACCTATATAATTTTATTAATGTCACCCAATGCATTTAATAAAATAATAATAATAATAATAAAGGGTAACTTTGTTGAAAGAGGTGTGTCCTTTGTTTATGTGGAACACAAGCCTTTGACTGCTGGTAGTTAAGGCAGAAACTGTCCCCCAAATTTTTTTCCAGATTCTACCACTGAACAAACATAAAATGCATAAAATGTAACATATATAACCAAATGCTTTCTGCGCATCCCCACCCAGATATCCAACCAACGCTTCTAACTGAACCCACTTTTCCTTCCCTCTTCTATCCCAATTGTCTTCTTCCCCTGTGTTTTCTATTTCGATAAATGGCTCAAAAATCTATTCAGCAAAAAGGCAACCTACAGAATGGGAGAAAATATTTGCAAATCATATATCTGATGAGTCTCATATCCAGAAAACATAAAGAACTCTTACAACTCAGCAACATGAAGACAATCCAATTTTGTAAATAAGCAAAAGATCTGAACAGGCATTTCTCCAGAGGAGATATACAAATGACCAACTAGCACATGAAAAGATTCTCAACATTATTAGTCATTAGGGAAATGCAAATCAAAACCACAGTGAGATACTACTTCACATCCACTAGGATGTCTATATTTTTTTAAAAAAATAGAGGAAACTAAAAAGTATTGGCAAGTATGTGGAGAAATGAAACTCTAGCACATTACCTGTGAGAATATAAAAGAATGCAGCTGCTATGGAAACCAGTTTGGTGGTTCCTCAAAAACTTAAACATAAAATTACCAGCAATTCTACTTATAGGTATATATGCAAAAAAATTGAAAACAGGCACTCAAATAAAAACGTGTACATAAATGTTCCTAGCAGCATTATTCACAATATCCAAAAGGTAGAAACAACTCTAATGTTCACGAATGGATAGACAAATAAATAAAATGTGGTATATCTATATAAGGAATATTATTCAGCCATTAGAAGAAGTGAAATACTAATGGATTCTACACCATGGCTAGATCTCAGAGACATTATGCTGAGTGAAAGAAGCCAGACACACAGGGTCGCATATTGTATGATTCCATTTATATGAAATATCCAGAGAAAGTAGATTCATGGTTGAAAGGGGCCAGGGGGAAGCAAATATGGAGAGTGACTGCTTTATGGGGGCAGGGTTTCCTTTTGAGGTGATGAAAATATTCTAGATCTACTATACGGTTTCATACCATTGTGAATGTCTTCAATGCCACGGAATTGTACACTGTAAAATAATTAATTTTGTGTTATAAACTTTACCTTAAAAAAGAAAATGTATTGAGAGAGTGGAGAGAGAGAGAGAGAGAGAGAGAGAGAGAGAGAGAGAGAGAGAGAGAGAGAAAATACTAGGATCCCTTTAAGTCATCTTTCAGTTGGACGCCAAGTTCTACCAATTTGACCTGCATGATGTTTCTTATTGTAGATCTGTCCCCTTCCCGGCATTCACACGACCATAGCCTGATCGTCTCAACTCACCGTAGCAGCCCACTTGTTACTCCTTCCTCTTTGACCGCCCTCATTCCAGTCCACCCACCACACTTGATATCTGTCAGTTTACATGTGTCAAACACACATGGTGTTTCCGGCCTCTGCTGACATGAAGCTGCTCAGTGAGGTTTGCTTATCATCTAATGACTTAGAGATCAAACTGTGCCGTGCTTTGTGCAGTCTGGGTTTAAAAATATTTTTTACTATGTGTTATATCAAATCTACCACTGCATGAGTGGAAATTAAGGCTTTATGTGGTTTTCCTATGTTGTAATGTATATCAAATAAATCTCTCCTATAAGCCACACACACCCCCAAAAAGGGGGCAGGAATCTGATCCACTTACTTTTGCTTTAAAAACCTCCAAGGACTCGTATTGTCCATAACATTGTTTTTCAACTGTTGACTAGAGACCAGCTCCAAACTCTCTTTCCAGCTTCCTTACTTATTACTCCCAATTGTACGCACTCGCTAGCCATGTCCCAAATATGCCAGATATTCTTATATGTCCCTTTTTTCCTACATGCTTTTGCTCAGCCTACAATGTCTCTGAGTCTTACATTCCATGCCTGTTAAAATATGGCTACCTATCTTCAGGTGTGTTGAGAGGCTTGAAGATAAGAATATATTGTAGGACACTCCGAATATGTTTATTTATTTATTTATTTATTTTTAGGATTTTTATTGGGGAATTGGGGGGATGGGAACAGTGCTGGGGAACTGGGAAAGGGGAACAGACAAGTTGCTGTCCTTTTGTTCTTCAGTCTAGTTGTGGAGGATGTTGCTTCACTGGCCCAAGTTGGCACCATCATTGCGCTCTTCCCGGGCGAGGCAGATGAGTCGCCAGCTTCTGGACGGCCGCTCACTGCGGGCGGCTGCTGGCTACACACGGTAGCCCATGGCAACCCAATGCAGCAGGGGCTGCAGGCTACACCGTCGCTGGTGACTCATGGCAGCCCAGCTCCAGGTTGAGCTGTTGTTCAGCGTCTTAGCTGTGGAGGGCAGTGTCACTGGCCCTCATATGTGGGATCCGAATCGGGGCCCTCTAGCATCCCAAGCCAGTTTTTAACCATTGCGCCACCTGGCCAGCCCCCCGAATATGTTTATTTTTAAGAAAATATTTTTTCAACTTCCCTGGTTAAAATTCAGCTTACTCTTTAAGACCAAAGGCCAGTAGCTCACCAATGCACTCATGCACCACAGATACGTACACTTTAGCTCCCTTAATTCTTGGTTAGCAGCAGTTATAACAAGACAATATGACTGTTACAGAGGATGTGTTCGTTCCCTTCTGTCTTCTTCATTTGTAAACATGGTTGTATTCATTTTCATACCCTCAGTGCCTTCCAGAGAGCAGGGTCTCAATATTTATCAAATTGATTCGTCCTCTATACTATTTTAATGTATAGCAGGGCTAAGACCAAAACTTCCAAAAACACTTGAGTTTTAAGGAAAATTATACCAAAGAGGCAGGTAAATGTCACCACAGTCATCAAACTAATACTAAATGATTTCAACACCGCATTTCCTTTAACAAGTTTTAAAAAGATTTAACTGTTTAGTGGAAAGTTCAAATTAAGTACTAAGAATCAACAAGTTAAGTACTTCAAAATTAATTCAAGCTTGCCCTTTGGAAACTATAACAAAAAACAGAAATCATTTTTTGATGAATTCATAGATTATAACTTTATCTTAATATATAAAATCATGAGTTACATGAAAACAGAATCAGCAACATAATTTCATGTCTGAAATTCTTCATACTGTCTGGAGTAAAATTCTCTAACATGTTGACTTTAGTCACATATATAAGTAAAATTGTAGATAATACGAATATCTCTGTCCTTGTTCTGTAAACATGCTTATTGACATTTATTGTGGAATACAACAAATATCCAAAATACAAAAGCTTTTGAATTTCTATTTAAGTACTGATTTGATGCTTATTTTTGTCCTTAATTGGCTCATCATTGATTTAAGAAGCAAAACAAAACAAACTTGCACCAGACAGTGAAATAGTGAGGTTGTCCATTCTAAGATTTCAAGTATTTATGTCTCAAGAAGTTCAATCATCCTGAAATCATACCACTTTTCTTCATCTCTTCTAAGAGGGCCTTCAACCATCCACAGAGATAATTTTATTTGATATGACAATGCTTTATGTCATCCAGAGATTGGAAGGCATCACAGGGGAATTTGATTTACAGTGTGATCAAGTACTCTTTATTGATTGAACATCTATTGAACAGATAGATTATCAGGTTGAATTGGTTCAGCTGATAGGTGAAAAACAGCAACCTATAATTTGATTAGCTCTCCAAAACTAACGTGCCTCTCTTAGTCCTGTTTCATAAAAACCCTTGTGAAAAAAGAACCATTGTCTGTGTGTAGAGAGTGATAACACATTAAGATGTATTTACATTTTACATACCAGAGGTGCCAAAAAAATGTATACATGTGACTTGTATTCATCTTTTGTTATTGGTAGCTATTGAGTATTATGATTTTAATACAGTTTTTTACTTTCTTAAAATGTGTATACATTTTTTGGGCACTCTCTGCATATATTTTTCCCAACAGATATATGAGTACATGTGCAACAAGTGACATGTAAAAGATATTCATAGCAGCGTTATTTATTATATTCCTAAACTGGGCATTACAAGAAAATGCCCAACAATAGTGGAGTACATAAACCAATGCCACAGTCATGCAATAGAATACCCTAGGGCAGGGGTCAGCAAACTTTTGAGATGAAGAGCCACAAGGGGTCAGCAAACTGTGGCTCGCGAGCCACATGCAGCTCTTTGGGGACATACATGTGGCTCTGAAGTAAAATTGAAAATGAAAATAAAACTATTATAGTTTCACTTATAAAATTTTTCAAGGGTATTATTCACATAATGATGATTATGTAAAAACATATTTATGGCTCTCGAATAATTTTTAAATTGTTGTGAGGGACAGGATTAGCTTTTTCAGGTGTTGGCAAACTTTTGAGACGGAACGTACCCAAAGAGCCGCATGTGGCTTGTGAGCCGCAGTTTGCCAACCCGTGCCCTAGGGCAATGAAAAAGAGGCCACCTTCAGCTGCACACAACAGTGTGAATGAATCTCAAAAATATAACGTGGAGTGAGCAAAGACAGGCACACAAAAAAATGCATACTGTATAATTTCATCTATATAAAGTTCAAAAACAGACAAAATAAACTATACTGGTATAAGTCAAGATAGTGATTACATTCTAGGTAAGAGGGACAGGGGTAGCAGTAGGTGGGTTGGTGTGCTGCAAATGTGCTCTTTCCTGATTAGGTAGTGGTTCCATAGATATTAACGTTTTATATCTTATTCATATATATATATATAAAGATATTACTGGGGAATTGGGGGAGGGGAACAGCATTGGGGGATCAGGGAAGGGGAACAGACAAGTTGCTGTCCTCTTGTTCTTCAGTCTAGTTGTGGAGGACGTCGCTTCACTGGCCTATGTTGCTATTGTGATCACTGCGCTCTTCCCGGGTTAGGCAGTCGCTCGCCGGCCATGGGTGGCTGCTCACCATTGTTCACGGCTGCTCACGCTGGCTGCCAGCCACTCATGGTAGTTCACGGCAGCCCACAGCAGCCCACTGCAGCTCACACTGTCGCGGCAGCCCAGCTCCAGGTCGAACTGTTGTTCACCATCTTAGCTGTAGAGGGCAGTGTCACTGGCCTTCATGTGGGATCCGAACTGGGGCCCTGCTGCTCAGAGCTGGCATCCCAAGCCAGCTCTTAACCAACACGACACTCGGCCGGCCTCAGACACTTGATTACAGCAAACCACTGCTTGAACAACATTGACCAAAGTGTCCACTTGTACACATTTTTTTTTTGCAACACTGGTTATATATATATATATATATATATATATATATATATATATATATATATATATATATATATATATTCTGAATATATTATGCTTACATATGTATTGTATATCCTTGTAAGAATACAAAAAGTTGATAATATGATAATCTTGGATGCCTCAAGAGGGACCTGAGTGGCTGAAGGGTAGGGGTATATTTTAAAATTTTTGAACCATATAAATTATGTATTCAAAAAATAATAATTTAAATAAATGATTACAGTAAGCTTTACCCAGTATAACATCCATTGTTCTGGCAGACTTTAATAGTTTCAATATTCTGCCTTTTACTTACTGTGTTTTATTTTTTGTCACAAATACCTTGCACTGCACAGTTCTCACATTGATATTCTGCTAAGGTAATGATAGCCTGTTAACTATTAGCAACTATTTGAGAAATTCTATGGCATTTCACTCTTTTCACTTCTGATCATTCTTTCTTCAGCATTCTCTATCCATGTTACATTTCAGTCTCCAAAAATCCCTTCTAATATTTCCCTGACAATTCTGATACAGTTTTTCAGAGTTCCCACACACCGCTCATTCACTTTTTCACGAAAGTTTAAAAAATTTTAATTAAATGATTGCTCAAAATCTCATCAAATTCTTTGATTATGTAAATAATTGCTCAGAAGCACCACTTTTCTAAACACTTGTATGCACTAAGTAAATGCAAAATAGGTGACATTTATTTAACTTTACAGGTTTGTGAAATTTCCACACTTAATTTCAAAACATATTAAGTAAACAAACGCTCAGCTATGCACACAATTCTTAGGAAACAGTCACTACCACCTGTTACCTGTTAAGTGCCAACATTTGTGAATTAATAAATATGGTTTTCACTTGAGCAGTAAATTTTGGGTTCTTTGGCTGGAGAGCTCATGTAGAAAATGTGCTCTTCTTTGGGGAAACACTAATAAGATTTTCATATATGATGGGCTAGTATGAGTGTTATGAAAAGCAAAATGCCGCGAATTATGGGTATGAGTACAGGGTGACTTAACACCTTAAATAGTAAAAACTGTTTAATCCTAAACCTATTGGGTGACTTGACAAAATATCAGAAGTTCTAAAATAATTATTTTAAAGACTAAAAATCTCAGTTAACAGATGGGAAAAATTAAAATAGAAACAGAGCAATCTGGAATGTATCTATTCAAGGTTTTCATTCTTTTAATCCAGGGTGATATTTAATAAATTGAGAATGGTATGACCAATTAGAACAGACGTCTCAGCCTTGGTCCTGGAGCTCCTGGGGGTCATCTGTGGTGCCAGGAATTAAGCCTTTAGGTGCTGTAGTTGTGGCTGTGAGAGGTGTGGGGCTTCAGGCAATAGCTATTTACCAAAAACACAGTGGCTCCCGCCTGCCCCCTCCACCTTTATTCACAGTTTCGCTTTCCATGGTTCCACTTACCTGCAATCAATCTGGGTCCGAAAAGATTACATGGAAAATTCCAGAAATAATGCGTAAGTTTTAAGTTGCACGCCACTCTGAGGTGTGTGATGAAATCTTGTGCTATTTCACCCTGGACATGACTCACCCCTTTTTCCAGCGACTCCACGCTGGACACACTCCATGCCCATTGGTCACTTCGTAGCCGGCTGGGTTTTCAGATGGACGGTTGAAGTATCGCTGTGCTTGAGTTCAGGTAACCCTTATTTTCTTTCATAGCAGTCCTAAAGCGTAGGAGTGGTGGTGCTGGCGATTCAGCGAGGCCAAAGGGCAGCTGTCAAGTGCTTCCTTTAAGTGAACAGGTGAAAGTTCTCGGCTTAATAAGGAAAGAAAAACAATGTATGCTGAGGTTGCTAAGATATCTGGTAGGAACAAATCTTCTATCCATGAAATTGTAAAGAAGGAAAAAAAAATTCATGCTGGTTTTGCTGTTGCACCCCAAACTGCAGCAGTTACGGCCACAGTGCACGATAAGTGCTTAGTTAGGATAGAAACGATGTTAAACGTGTGCGTGGGATACATGAACAGAAAATGTATTCTGATTGATGGCACTGAGCCTGTATGAAAACTTCAGCAAGGGATCCCCTGAGACGAATGATACCAAGCCATTTACTGCAGTTCGGGATGGTTACACAGATTCAGGAACAGGCCTGGCGTTTTATCATCTCACATCATCACAAGAAGTACAATACAATAAGGTATTTTGAGAGACAAAAAGAGAATGACCACATTCGCATAACTTTTATTACAATATATTACAATGGTTCTATTTTATTGTTATTGTTGTCTCTTATTGTGCCTTGTTTATTTATTTATTTATTTATTTATTTATTTATTTATTCATTTAGCTGAGTCATTCTGCCACCTGTTGGCAGCTCAGTGGCAGCTCATCTTGGGCTGGGAATCAAACCGGTGACCGTGTTGCTCAGAGCTCACTCATCTTAACCAGCTGAGCCACTTGGCCATCCCTCCTAAATTATAAATTAGACTTTATCCTATGTTTGTAGGTCTAGGAAGAAAATATAGAAATATGTAGGGTTCGGTACTATCCATGGTTTCAGGCATTACAGGAGTCTTGGAACAAATAAATATCATTTCGATATTAACACCATTGCAACTATACTGGTACATATTAGGAGAATATACACCCTGTTCTAATCCTAATAACAATCCTAATCTTCCCAATCACGGGTGCTTGATATACATGTTAGACCATGTTCTGGGTGTTCTGAACACATCATCTCTTGTCTCTCTAAAATCTTTCTAGATAGAAACAATTATTCCAGATTCTACCAAGCAGAGCTGTGGGACAGACATAGTAAATAAATGATTTTGAGCTCCCACATTCATTTAAAGTGACTTTTTGGATGTAAGAACAAAATGCAATCCATGAACCGTAATGGCATCCTAGATTTTTAAAAAGCAATAACAACAGCTATAAAAGACACTTTAAGGCAATTCTGGAATTTTAAATATGGACTGTATATTATTCTTTTTTCCTTTGTCGTGAGAATATTGTGGTTACATAGGAAAATGTCCTTATGTTTAGGAAATTGTTGAAATATTTATGAGTGAAAAATCATGGTCTCTGCAGGATATTTTCAAATGGTTTAGAAAAAAAAAAGATATGTATAAACAGATAAAGCAAATATGGCCAAATAGCATTTGGTAAATCAAGGTATACAGGTTTTGTTTGTTCTGCTCTTTCAACCTCTCTGTAGATTTGAACATTTTAAAAATAATATGTTGAGGAGGAAAAATATTGGGTTGTCAGAAAAGTCATGACGCATTTTTGTGACGAAAAACGTAGAAAAAAATACATCATGACTTTTCCGACAACCCAATATATAAGGTGTATGTGGAAAAATCGTATTTATTGGGTATTTAATACATTAAAGTAATTTTCACCTGGTAAAAAGTAGTGTTCACCTTGTAGGAACACACCAGCAATTTGGAAAACAACACAAGCATAGTGCATGATTATCATTTGATGGTGCTACATAGTTTTAGAAATTAAGTTTTTAAACAATAACACCACCCATCAATGGCACAGGGAGGTAGAGGGTGGTTCATGGTGTTACCCAGAAAGTGCGACTGTGCAGCTCAAAGCAGGAACTTTCATCACAGCTGCCCAGCAGGAAGTAACACTTCCCACCAAAGGGGGATGAAACTACGTCGTCACAGGGAACAAGGATTGAACCAAACCAAAAAGAGACCCAAGAGATTGAGGACGCAGGGCACCCTGAGCAGAATGACAGAGGCAGCAGCACCATACCGCCATTTTTGTTCCCAAGCTGTGCGGGCAACCACAAGTCATTTGTGAATCCATGACAGATGGGCAAATCTTCCGTAGAAAATATGTAATGAAGATTCAGTTCTTAGAGGGGAGGCTTTGACAGGCAAATGCATCTGTATTTGCAGCCAGAGCAACGTGGAACATATAAGAGAGGGTGCAAACTAGGCCTGAATCATTCTCCTCAAGCTTCTGGTTAAGGCTTTATACAAGAGCCCTAGAAGATATACTTTAGAGTGTGTTTAAATATAAGTGCCTAGAGAAAAATAAGCGCTTTTCCTTACAGGGAGAGCATTCAGTCTTTCTCCATAAATCTTTGCTACCATTTTCATAAAGTCCTGAGATCAGGAATCTTCCTAAGTATTGCTATATTTAGATACCTGGACCCATTAAACCCCATATTATTAAGTCCATATTCCCCTCTCTGAGCAGGCAAACAAAAGCTAAGATGCCCCCTTTGCAGGATACAATTTCAACAACCTTATTCCCATCTAGTGTGTGATGTTACATGAACAGGAGGGGAATACCAAGAGTAGAGGTATGAAACGACTGAAAGCTTAGAATGTAACTAGGAGAAACTGAACTGAGAGTGAGAGAGGGGGCGG
>NW_017731581.1:2327174-2379675 GCF_001890085.2 Hipposideros armiger
TCTTCAATCTAGTTGTGGAGGGCGCAGCTCCTTGGCCCATGTGGGAATCGAACTGGCAACCTTATTGCTATGAGCCTGCTGCTCTAACCACCTGAGCTAGTCGGCCATCCCCTCCCACCTGAGCTCTTAACTACATTCCATATTTACCTAGCTCTGGGCCTTTGTCCATCAAGCTGCCGCTCCTAAAGTCTATTCCAACTAGAAATAATTCTTCTCACGGCATCTTTTCTAAGAGAGGAGGGGTCTCTTTACTTGATCTGGGTATAGGAACCCTGGGCAGCAAATACCATTAAAGCCCATCGAGTTTTTCTTTCTCCCTGGCAATACCTAAAGGGTTTTCATACCAAAAGTATTACCTGTGTACACAAGAGTGGCAAATTTATATACAGTAACCAGCAGCTGCTCTTTGGCATAAACCCAGCATAAAATTGATACACAGTGCCATTCTTTTGCACTTCTAATCCCTTCACCCTACGGGGCAACCTAAACTGTGTACTCAGCACAAAAGGAAGAATTTGTTCCTTTGGGGAGCTTTTGGGGGGTGGTGCCAGGGATACTAAAAGCCACAAGACAAACATGGAGCTTCTCTCTGTCCTTTGCACGTTGTTTTGAAAGTACACAAGTGACTAGCAAATAGTTGGCAGAACCATTAGCAGATGAGCTTGGCTCCCACAGAGAAGTATGCAGATTCCAGGCTTAAAAGCAACTCTTTCACAGGAAAATGCAGAGGGGCAGGAGGGACCTTCTACAATGCTGGTTATGTTCTATTTCTTGATCTGGGTGATGGCCTACCTAGTTATATTTCAATTTAAAAGCTCATTAAAGTATTAAGAAAAATTGAGTGTGTTAAGAATATGTGCTACTTGGAATCCTAAAGGAATTTTAATTCGCCAGGTAAATGGACTAAATATTAATCAGTCTGCTTAAAAGTGATTGTTCCAAATTTGTAATTCTGTGAAATAGAATCATAAGGTTTGTAAGCTGAAAAACTTAAGGAAAATATTATTCAGCCGTAAAAAGGAAAGAAGTAATGATATATGCTACAATGTGGATGAACCTCCAAAATATACTGAGTAAAAGAACCCAAACACAATAGGTCGCAGATTGTATGATTGCATTTATGTGAAATGTCCACAATAGATAAATCCATAGAGACAAAATGCAGACTTGTGGTTACCAGGGCTTGGGGGAGGGGACAATGGGCAGAAACTTGCCTACTGGCTAAGGGGTTTTACTTCGAAGTGATGGCAATATTTCGGAACTAGATAGAGGTAGTAATGGTTGCACAGTGTTATGAATGTACCAAGTGCCACTGAAGTATTCACTTTAAAATGGCTTATTTGATGTGAATTTCACCTCAGTCAAAAGCTTAAGAAAGATCAGATTTAGATTTTAACACATTAAAATGTAACACTTTCAATAGCAATTTAAAAACCTCTGCATGGCCTTTTCTGTGCACCAAAACAACCTTCAAGGGCACACAACAGAATCGTACTTACTTTTGGCTTTGAACATGGGCGCTGTCCTTGGGGTCAAGTTCATGGCAGGGATAAGGGAATCCCTCTACACTCTCTGAATGTCATGGTTTGCTGTCTCTCCAAGTCCAATTTCACATGTTCTCCTAGCAAAATGGGGACTTGGATACGGCAAATAAACATGTCATCAATGGAACCTGAAGAATGGTTCCATCTTTGCCCTGCCATTTGGTAAACCTGAATGCAATCCATTTGATATCGCCGGTCAAATTAACTCACCCCCTGGAAGGAGATTCTACAAACTTTTGGTGATAACTGTTATGCCCAAAGAGTAGGATTTGTAGGGGAAATCCCGATCTTGAGGTTATTAAGCCTTTGTAGGGATGTGCTAATGTCGGCCATAAGAAGGTGGACTTTAAGTTCACTTTGTGATTTAACTGGAGATGTTTGACAGGATGGTGAAAGAAATGACCTTGGTGGTAGTGGAAGGAACTCAGCATATCTACCATTTACGGAAAAAGAGAACAAATTCCAAGATATATCTACTTGAAACCTTTTCCCAGCATCTGCAGAGTGGGAGTATGAACTTAAAGTATGAACTTGGAGAAACCATGGGCAGACACTGAGAATTATTTGCAACTAATATACATGTCCTAATACAAGAAAATGACTCTTCCGTCATAGGCCAGCAGGTGACAGTGATAATGTGCTCAGCACCAGTCAGACTATATGCAGTGGCAGAAAGTGGACCTGAAATTGAATTAGAATTGCCAGGTTTAATAAACAAAAATACAGGGCATCCAATTAAGTTTGAATTGCTGATAAGGAACATTTTGTAAGTATAAATATATACTGTATAGTGCTTGGAATATAGTATTTAGACTAAAAAAATTTTTTGTTGTTTCATCTGAAATCTAAATTGAACTGGATATTTTGTATTTTATGTGGCAATCCTACATCGGGGTGCATGTGCGTGCATGCATGCATGTGTGTGTGTGTGTGTGTGTGTGTGTGTTTATGAGAGAGGGTAGCTGAGGCTCAGAGGAGACTGGTTTCATCTAGTTTACACAGTCTTACATGGTGAAGCAAGGTCTCTGTTCATTTTACCTTAAGATGCTATGACAAGGTGAAATAGTTGTCTGAAAAATTTGGACTTTCCTTGATTCCTCTCTTTCCCGATCCTCCTATCCTGCCTGTCTTTTCTGCTTTATAGCCAAGCTCATTTCTAATTAACCTCCTTCTGTCCTTTAGTCTCCATCAAACCCATCTTCTTCTCGCTGTTTTCTTATGCTGCCCCTGTGGGTTAAGTTTGCTTAGGAGTCTTCTCAAAACAAGTAGAAAGCAAACGAGGACTGTCAACTTAACCTCAACCTGGACCAGGCTTGGGGGAGGCAGGTAGAGAAAACATGAAGCCCAAGAGCAGAAAAAATCAACTTTCTCTTTCCCTTTCTGCCACATATCATGGACTACAGGACCTGCAGTGTCTGTGTATATTTACCTTAGAAACAAGCTTTGTGTAAATTGGGTAAGCCACTCGACCTCAGGTTGTTCAACGGTAAATAAAAATAATCTCAACCTAGGACGGCAAGTAGGCTCCAGTGAGAAAAGGATGTGAAGGTACTTTAGAAAATGTTAAGGGCTATGATTAAGGCATTTTTTTATTACATGTTTTTCCCTCATTGAATACACACTTCAATTTCGATAAAAAAATTAAAAATTGTCAATGTATTCTGTTCACCTACACCCTAATCCCAACAACTAGTCAAAGGTGTTATAAACAGTGATAAGAGAGCTTAACTAAGGTGCTCCAAGTACCACCTTCAGTATCATCACCAGTGCCTTCCAATTTTCCTGGTTAACCCCTCCATCAGAGAGTGGGTGATAGGTTGGGGGGGAAACAGTCTCTTTTTAAAGCCACATTGGAGTCTCTAGGAAATGACAGCCCTTCAGAGGCATGAAAGGAAACGCTTGGGAACTAAACACCAGGAAACATCTATCAAAACACAAAGGAAATGACAAATTACTTTATAACATGCAGAAAAAATATGCATTTGAATGATCATCTTTGAAGACTTTCTTTTTTTTGGAAAAAAAACACATTTATAGCTGTTCTGCAGGAGGATGGGTGACTGCTTTATTCTTCTATTAAATCTCCCTGAAAAGGAAACTTTAGGGACTCAAAAGTATTTGCAAATCACACTTATAGCTTCTTGCTTTATCTAACTGGGTTTTTTTCCCTTTCTTTCTTTCTTTTTTTTTTTTCTTTTTTTTTTTTTACTTTTGCTCTTAACAATGCACCACAATTCTGATGGTTACATATATCACCCATGTTGGGTCTCTGCTGTGATTTTTTTTGTTTTGTTTTGTTTTGTTTTGTTTTGTTTTGTAAATATCCTTCTTGTGGTCTCTTCAGCTCCACAGAGATAGCTAAGGTTTTCTAGCCGTTTATGTTCTTATATTCCTTGTGTTCAATCCAGTTGTGTCAATCCAAGTTACAGCGATTCCTTACCTCCTACAAAAGTAGGTGTGCCTCTCGGGAGCCCTTGTTCAAGGCCTTAAATGGCCATTTAACACCGTTTGTCAGCGTTAGTTGCCAGCAAAGATTAGGCCTTAGGTCTCTAAAGGTGAAATGAGGGGAGACACGCGATCTTCTAGGGACTGAATAACAAGATCCATTGGTGTATCAGGAAAAATAATAAGATTATTTTTTTCGCTTGAAAAATGAAACTTTAATATTTAATATACGGATTGACACTGTCACCCTCATTTGCTCCATTCAGTCACTTGTCACCAGTGGTATGCCCAATGTCCTAGGAAGAGTGGGGACTCCACAATGAGTTGAGATTTGCAAAGGCCCCCATTCTCATTACCTCTTTTTCATAGAAGGGTGAAGTATTGCATTTTACCGGTATAGAGTTACACGGTCTTGCAGATTATGTTTAGTTTTAATGAAGAAGTAGCTTTAAAATATTCCTGCAGGGGCGTCCAGTTAGCTCAGTTGGTTAGAGTGCAGTGCTCATAACACCAAGGTTGTTGGTTCGATCCCCACACGGGCCACTGAGCTGCACCCTCCATAGCTAGATTGAAACAATTACTTGACTTAGAGCTGATGGGTCCTGGAAAAACACACTGTTCCCAATAAAAAATAAAAAAAAATAAAAATAAAATAAAATATTCTTGCACAGAAACCATGAATTCAAGAGAGTTTTAATAACTTAAGTACAAAGGAACACCAAGACATGGCAGGGCTGACCCTTTGTCCTCTCCTGGCACAAGCTGTACTTCAGATGAAAACAGAGATGCTCTAACAGGGCTGAGCCATTTCTTCTGCTTAAATGGTTCCCATTGAAAATCAATATTTTACATCTCAAATAAATAAAATCTATTTTAAAATATTTATTTTTCCCTTAAATAATTTTACAGCCATATTCATACAGTAGCATGTGTACATAGTGTAAAACTAACTACCAATATTTCACAATGGTTCATTACTAAGAGACATATACAAGCAAAAATGTTTGGCAGCCACTGGATAAAAGTCAGTAGTGTGCTAGATCTGGCTCATACAGGCTCATGAGAGCTGATCGTTAAATTGTCAGGAGTTTTTCAAGCTATACGTTAAACACAACTATTATTAAAATTTTAATTATACAAACATAATTATATAGACGATGTTAAAAAGGAAGGTAGTTCATACTCAAATCTTGTCATTTCCTAATTATTTTACTATTATCTATGCTCTCCAGGTTCTTTACATCTATTTTATGTGTATGGTGGTATATTAGGTATCTATTACTGTATAACAAGTTACTCCCAAATTGAGCAGCTTCAAATAACAAACACTTATTAGCCCAACCAGGTTCTAAATCAAGAATCTGAGAGCAGCTTAGCTGAGTAGTTCTGGCTCAGGGTTTCTCATGACGCTGCAGTCAAGATGTCAGTTGGGACTGCAGCCATCTCAAGGTCTGACTGGGGCTGGAGGATTCTCTTCCAAGAATGTTAACTCACATGGCTGTTGGCTGGAGGCCTCAGTTCCTCACTACATGAGCTTCTCCACCCGGCTGCTCACAGCATGGCAGCTAGCCCTGAAATGAGTAATGAGAGAGAGAAAGAAACTGCAGTGTCTTTTATAGGCTAACCTTGGGAGTAACATACCATCGCTTCTGCCATATTTTATTGGTTACACAAACCAACTCTGGAACAAGGTGGGAGGGGAGTAAACTACGGTGGGGTGAGGGGAGGCTATCTGAAAAGCTGACTAGCACAGCTGGAAATACTATATAATGATGTGCTACCGTGTATCCCTTCCCAACTCCATATTTAGTGGCATCACATTCATTGCTTGAAATTAGCCAAAGTAGAAATATTTGTACCACAAAAATCAGCAAATGCAACTAAACGAAGAAGTTTTTGTTGTTGCTTCTTTGTGAGTCATTTTGATTGTTTGTTTTTCCTGGACAGCCAGTTGTTAAATGCATACCAACACATCCCAGGTTAGAGTACACCACCACACATGCTAAGTTTGGTGAGGTAATGTTGAGTGGGGGGGGGGTACCCAAAGGTAGAAATGAGTGTTAGGGAGAATTAACTGGAATTTAGTTGGAACCGGATGGGAGTTAAAGAACCAAGGCAGTAGCAGCAAACCAAGATTGGCGTGGTAGGTGGTGGGGTTAAGAGAGGGGTTGGTCCCTCAGTAATGCTGGAGAAAGACAGCCTGCAGATTGCTCCATGCTCATTATTTCCTAGGACAGGAAAGACTAGACCAGCGGTTCTCAACCTGTGGGTCGCGACCCCTTTGGGGGTCGAACGACCCTTTCACAGGGGTCACCGGGTACTCGTATGTGGGCGTATCTGCATGTGGGCCTGGAGACGGATAGAGGAGCGGTGTCTCGGTTCCTAAGACCATCGAAAATATGTGTTTTCCGATGGTCTTCGGCGACCCCTGTGAAAGGTTGAGAACTGCTGGACTAGACAGACCTTTATGACAAGTATGACATGGGGTGGACCCACGCTCCCACTCCGTAGGGGATTGACAGACTGTACCTGAATTTTTTTTTTTTTTAGCTGAGCCATCCTGCTACCTATTGGCAGCTTAGCGGCAGCTCAGCTCGGGCCGGGCATCGAACCGCTGTTGCTCAGAGCTCAAACTCTTGAGCAAGCTCTTAACCAACTGAGTCACTCGGCCGACCCTTGTACCTGAATTTTGATGTTGAGCTCATATCGGTGCACTAATCCGAGACTGAGACAGGAGTGATTTAAGATTGGAAAAGCGAGAATTTGAAGCAATGGTTAAAGAAACAAGGAGAGAAGCGTGTTCGAGGAACAAGAAACAGTGGGAATCATCTCCTGGATAATAAAAGGCTCTTGCACAGAAGAGTGAGCAGGATAATGACAATAATGACCGGAATTGAATCTGTCCTACGAGATGAGATTTGTTTCAATTTCTCTTCACTACTGGATAATGAATGTAGGCTTGTTTCATCTTCAGTATAACCATTCAAAATTCAATTTAATAAGTGCTATTTAAGTCCTGCTAAATACCAGAGACTGGACTGAGCTCCTGGGAATGAAGGTTGGGGTGGGAGGTAAGAGAACTCTATTAGAGAACTATATTAAACAGTCCCTACTCTGGATGACATTACAGACTTTCGGGTCTAGTTTACAACATTTTAAGGAACTCCAGTTTTTTCCGATAACAAGATAAGGATATTGGAATTTCAAAGTGTGTGTGTGTGTGTGTGTCTGTGTGTGTGTGTGTGTGTGTGTTAGGTAAAATATACCTAACATAAAATTTACCACTGTAACCATTTTAAGTGTACAATTAAGTGGCATTAAGTACCGTATATTCACAATGTCATGTAACCAGCTATCACCACTCTCCATTTTCAGGACTTTTTCATCATCGTAAGCAGAAACTTGTACTCATTAGACAATAATGCCCCAAGCGATGTTGGAGCTTTTTGTACTTTAGATTGATTTTCTTTTCTTTGTCTTAATACCTTCTAAGTCTGGACAGTAGGCATTACATGTGGAAACATCCAGCCATTCACCCATGCTAGTGAGTCCTACATGGATTGAAACATTTTCAACTCACACAAGCCAAGGCTTTAACCTACATGATATAATTGCTGATGAGTTAAAACAGAGACTGTAAAGATCAGTGAAGGAATGGGTTCCTCAATTTAATTACAGAATTGGGGAACACGTGAACACGACCAGCCCAGCAACAAAGACCAATTAATTCAAACGTACACTGAATAAAGGAATGAGGGGGGTTGAAATAAGAATCATAGTTGTATCTTTTAGAACTTGGCCTTTAAACTCTATATGGGACCCCGTTGCTCTACTCTGACTTATAGATCTGTCACTGGATAAACAGAAGTTTATTAACATGTATACCTCATACATATGTGAGAGGTATCCGGGGAACAATGAGTAACTCTCTGAGGTGGCTTAGAATTCAGGCTTACATAGCATCTTCCTAGGGTAAGTGGAGGGTGAATGATGTGGGGGGAAGATAAATGGATCCTTAGAGGATATGTGGGAGCTATGATAGTCTGTGACAAGGTGTGTCTGGGTGTGGTGTTGACTTCTAGCCTCCTCTCTTGTGATGAGGGTCAATCTTTCCTCATTGATGAAACTCCAAGGGGAAGGGATTTTTGACAACTGAGTTCTTTTTGGAGGATGTATCCTTAGGCAAATAAGGGGCGTTCAGGGAATGCCTCTCCCTGCATTTGCTATTTCTCAAGTGCCTACAGCTCAAAATAATATACCAAAATGGTGTATTTGGGGTGGCATATCCTGAACTCATACAGTCACATTTTGGGGCAGCGTATTCTGCTATTCTCTGGTATTTACATACCAACTCTCAATAGTCACTGTTTGAGGGCTGTTCCAGGGGTGGATTAAAAAAAAAAAGCATACAATATAAGACTGCATTTCAATTCACAAAAGAAGAGGTTGGAAAATCAGACCAAAGGGCTGCAGGGACTTGAAAACAGGATGAGCAGTTAGAATTTTGTCTTGAAATCAAGGGTTTTTATCCAAGAATTTATGTTTGAATCATTGGAAAGCATTTTCAGCATCAAATGAAAGTATTTTCATCACGGGAATGTTATCTGGCGTACATTTTCAGCTAAGATGACTCTGGCTGCTGTGTGAAGAATAAATCATAGGAGAGCAATAGTAGAAACAGAGAAACCAATTAGAAGCTATTTTAAATGAGTAACTAGGGCAAGAGATGATGGGGGCTCAGGCTTAGGTGATGGCAGCAGAGACTGAGGGAAGTGGTGTGATTTAAGACATGTTTTGAAGGTGGCACCCACAGTATTGTAAGGAAAGAGAGAGAGAAAGAAAATCAGGAATGACCCTTGGTTTTTTTCCTTGATCACCTGGCTGCCTGGCAGTGCTGTTGCTAATTCTGGAAAGGCTGGGAAGACACACATTTGGGGGTAGAAATCAAGAATTCTGTTTTAACATGTCATGCTTGAGATGTCACTTACACATACAAGTGAAGCTATTAACTTGGCAGTTGGAGCTACCAAATCTAGATTTTAAAGACGTCTGGTTTGAG
The DNA here is from genome assembly GCF_001890085.2 of Hipposideros armiger. NCBI lineage: Eukaryota > Metazoa > Chordata > Mammalia > Chiroptera > Hipposideridae > Hipposideros > Hipposideros armiger. The sequence goes on from NW_017731581.1 coordinate 2,336,223, forward strand.
ATAAAAATTTAGGCCTTCATAGCATCAATTTAGGGGTCAAGTATAGAAATAACATTTAAAGCCAAGAGATCAAACTTCTAGTTTTAACGTAGTTGCCAGATACCTCTGTGCCAGGTATCTTCAGTTTGCCCCTTGAGACCCACTCTCCTTCTCTTGCTACCCTGCTTTCTGCTTCAAGGGGGTTGATATGAAATCGTGGAGCCATCAATGGGCTCTTTTGACTTCTGGCTCCTGCTCAAGTTCCCACCCATGAAGGACCCTCCCTCCACCCCCAGAAATTGAAAGGGAGGAAAGATGATGAGGCCCTTTGGTTGCCTCCTCATGGGTTCATCTCAACCAAAGGTCACTGCTACGCTCCCAAGATGGCTTCTTCCACTTAACCCTCTCTTCTGCATCCCAGTTCCATCTGCCTCTCTTCCCCCTCGGGCTGCGGTCTTGGGTGACTAACAGCTCTGCTAGTGTCTGGCCCTGTAGTATCTATCCCCTTTTGTTTCCTATCTCCAGCCCATACCTTTGTACATAGTCCATTCATTGAACATTCTTAAATTATGCTAAGTTTAGTATGCCATGTGTTTCCTTTTGGAACCCTGAATAAGAATACATCCCCTTTGTTGTCTTAAAAACGACGCACCCAAAAAACAATGATAACAAGGAACAGAAGCTCAAACTCCATCTTGTCATGTGTAACCCTAAGTCACACTATATGAAGATGGAAAAGTAGGTGAGGAATGGCACACGATTTGGCAAAGCTTAGAATTGGAAGCACCAGGTTGGAAAGCAGGGATGAAGCTGAGGTATAAAAGCAAAGGTTGGTTAAAAGGCTGTATAGCAACGTGCATCTCCCCACCTCTACTTCAAACCCAGGACATTTACTCTCCCCAGTCCTGCAGGAAATAAGAGGTTTATTTTCTGGAAAAATTAAACCAGAGAGGGTCTCAATTGGAGCAGGAAGGCAGAGATTCCAAGAAGAATATCTCCAGGAAATAAAAATTGGCAAGGATCAATTTCTGGGCAAGTCTGACTATAGAGAATATTCCTTGCAGTGGCATTTTACATTTCTCTGTGAGTGTATGGGAAATTTAACTCTGTGTTCAAAGAATAGTAAGCAAATGAAAAAAAATGGGTATTTTTAAGCTCCAGGTAAAACAAAAATGTGCCCAAGAAAATAAATGTTATTATGGCACATCAGTTGCCTCAGCAGCGAACAATATTTATATATGCAGTACACTGAAAACAGATTTAACATGCTGCAACATTGCAAAGAAGGAAAATATCTATTAACTTAAAATGCACATACCTTATGGCCCAGAAATTCCACCTAAAATAATTCTGTATATTTGCACATATTCGAGGGTATTTATGGTAATGCTGTTTGAAACAGCACAAGGTTGCAAACAAGCTAAAGGATAACAATAAAGTCAATAGTATTATTCCAAACAGTGGATTACTATTCAACCACCGGAAAGAATGAGGCAGCACTATATGAAATGACGCTGAAAAAGTCTCCAAGATATATTAAGTTAAAAAGAAAAGCAAGAATCAGAGTATTGTGCAAACTGTATGTAAAAGTGTGTGTGTGTGTGTGTGTGTGTGTGTGTGTGTGTGTGTGTGTACATGTCTGGAATGCCTCTAGAAGGAAATGCTAGGCACCAATATCATTGGTTTCTCTGACGAAGGAAACCAGGTGATCAGGGGATGGGGTGGGAGAGAGATGGATTGGGACGGGGTCAGAGAGTGGTTGTTTTTGTTATAAAAGCCTTTGGCACTGCTCCACTTGTTTAAAAGTATATGTATATACAGTTTATTCCCCCAGATCAATACCTGAGGCCCTTTCCCCTTCATTTATGCATATGCACAGAGCAGCACAAAATGTGAGTCACCCAATGCCTACCGGTTCCCTGCTGATGTGCTGATGTCTACCTTCAGTTCTCATGCTGTAAACAAGTATCCTTGTACTGTGCATTTAGCACCATGTGTTTTTGTATTTTTGTCCTTCATGTTGGTGATTTCATGGTACAAAATGGCCCCCAAGCATAGTGCACATGTGTTACTATTTCTAGAGGATGAGTTGGCATAAAAGGGGAATTTCTGGGTCAAAAGAAATGAAAATTAAAAATTTTGATAGATACCTCCACACGGTGTTTCTAAAATTTATCTTTCCAGCCTCAGTGGATGGAAACATTGATGACCCTTGTCAATATTGAAGGTGATCCGTCTTTTAAATTTTTACTAATATGTTGGGGAAATAATGCTATCTCATGTGTTAAAACTTAAAATTGAATACAGTATTCATATGGAAAACTGCACATAAGTGTACCATTGAATGAATTTTAGAAAACCTAATGCAAACGTGTGACTCAGCACCCAGATCAAGCAATTTGAATGGAAGCCCTTCCAGTCACTGCCCGTATGGAAGGCTTCACTTTTAAGAGCATAGATTCATTTTGCCTGATTTGGTTCTTTAGAATAAATGCATTATAGACCATTTTGTGTCTGGCGTTTTTGACTTAACATAATGCTTGTGAGAGTCTTTCAAATCATTGCAGGGAGGTGTAGGCCACTTATTCTCATTGCTCTTTCTCTTACTATTATTTAAATTTGTATTTTGTTGCTCTTAGGTTGAATGGTATTTCTTTTATAAGGAGAAAAATAGGTGTCTTTAATTAAATATCCCCATTTGGAAACATAGCAAGTCTCTAACTTATTTTATTATTTTATTCATCTTCTTATAGGTGTTCCACATGTCTTATTAGATTACCTTCTAAGTAATTCATACCTTTCATTACTATTATGAAAGAATACCCTTTTATTTCTATGACATATTATTATTGGATTTTAAGAACAAATAGGAAATATGATTTTTACATGCTGATTTCAAACCTGGTCAAATTTCTGGACTTCCTTTATCAACCCTAATCATTTTAAGTAATTATCTTGAATTTTCTAGTTAATAGTAATTTGTAAATGAACAAATAAGAACATTTTTATTACGTCCCCCAATATTTGTAACTTAGTTTTTTGTCTTCTGGCTTGATGCTCTAGTACAATGTTGAATTGCTGAGCTGATATAGACACCCTCCCTCATCCTGATTTCAGTGGAAATTTTTCTAAAGTTCCACTTAAAGTCCAATTGCCATCTCTGAATTTATGGTACATATCATTTATCAAGTTAAAGGTGTTTTCTTCCTTTCCTATTTTAGTATGAGGTTTTTAATGTTAATCAAAAATAAGACTTGAATTTCAGCAGATTTTTAAAGCATTTATCATTGTTAATTTTTCTATGTGTTAATGTACAAAATTACATGAAAAGATTTCCTAACACTGAAATATCCTTATAATCATATAGTCATGAGATTAAATGATATTTGGCTATGATGAGGATTTGTATGTGTGTGTATGTGTGTGTGTGTATATATATATATATATATATATATATATATATATAAATATTTGGCTTGATTTTATAATATATTATTTAGGATATTTATTTATATTTGTAGCCATATGGTTTTGTTGTTGTTGTTCTATTCATGACTTTATAGCAAGTGGGATGCTTTCCATGTTTTTCTATTCTGGGAATGACTTATATAAGAACTATTTGTTTCATGAAAGTTTGGTAGAACTTGTGTATAAATTGTCTGGGCTTGAACCTTTTAAAGGGTAGATCTTGACATCTTATTCAATTGCTTTTATAATTATTGAGTTATTAAGTTTTCTACCTCTTATTTATCCTTAAGTCAATATAGAAATGCATATTTTTCTGTAAAATCATTAATTTTTTTATATTTTCAAACATAATGGTATAAAATTTACATAATTTCTTATAAGTTAAAAAATTACTGTTGGGCCTTTAGTTTGTTTGCTTTCTTTTTTCTAAGGTTTATTTTTTTATCCTTATAAGAGTTGCCAAAATTTTTTTATTTTACTATTCTTTTAAAATTATTTATGTTTATATCGATAAAGCCTACTATGTTTATATCCTGTCTCCTCAATTTCTGCTTTTATTTTTCTAATACTTCTCCTTTGTGTTCTTTTTAAATGTTCTTGTGATGAATTATTAGTTCATTCTTTAAAATTTATTTTCTCATAAATATGTTTAAGGCTATAATTTTTCCTTGGCCACAACCCACAGGTTTTGATGGGGGATGGTTAGGGGGAAGGGGGAGGGGCAATTGTGACGATTCATTTCTCCATAATTTGTAATTTCTGCATTGATTTCCTTTTTAAGACAAGAATGATTAGAAGTGTGTTTTAAATATAGAAATGATAGTTTAAGGGGACTTGAATTTTTTTTAACCCAAGGGAAGGCATAACAATGCAAATATACTTGATACTAGTGACTATTTCCTTAAAAATGGATAGCGATAATAAATTTTATGTTACATATATTTCACCACAATTAAAAAACAAGCAATTTTAATGCAAAAAAAGAAAGATAAATAGATTCCAGGGTGGGCTTAATGTAACCTCAAGGGTCTTTAAAAATGGAAGAGGGAGGGCCAGCCGAGTGGCTCAGTTGGTTAAGAGCTTGCTCAAGAGTTTGAGCTCTGAGCAACAGCAGTTCGATGCCCAGCCCAAGCTGAGCAGCCACTGAGCTGCCAACAGGTAGCAGGATGGCTCAGCTAAAAAAAAAAAAAAATGGAAGAGGGAGGGCAGAAGATCGAGAGAGATGGCAGCGTTCAAAGTAGTTGGCCTGTCCTTGCTGACTTTGAACATGGAAAAAGGGGCCCTAAGCCAAGAAATGCAGCAGCCTGTAGAAACTAGAAAGCGCAGGGAAACAGGTTTTCCCCAAGAGCTTCTAGAAAGGAGTGCAGCCCTGCCAATATCTTGACTTTAGCCAGACCTATGGAATTCAGCGCTCCAGAACGGAAAGGTAATAGATTTATATTGTTTTCATATAGATATATTGTTAAGAAAGTCAATTTTAAGAAAGGCTATAACTATGCTAATTCTAATGAACTTTTATTGAGCAGCAGTTAATGAAGCCCGGAAGTTCATAGGACATAGAGCGTTAGTATTAGCCCCTTTCTGTATCTGATATGAAAGCAATCTAAGCATACTGATATGTGTAGCCTCACGCACGCATATAAGCCTTCGGGAAATTCTTCCTATAAGATACTCAGAGCCTCTCGTCCTCTGGCTACCCTTCTGTACAACTATAGTGCGTACAGCACCATCCAAGGTGTTCAAGGAGAGAATGGAAGCAGAGGGAAGTGAAGCTCCTAGACCTCAGGATCTCAGTGGCGGGTGAGGGGCTAGAACCTCCTAGGTCAGAGCTACTTCCACCATCCTAAATGAGCTCTGTCCAGCACCCACTGCACATAGCCAGGATTGAAGCACAAAGTCCCTGGAACCCAGTCCCAGGGAGGCCCAAGAATAACAGCTTGGGAAATATTCACTGGAAGCACTGTTAAAACTTTCGTCTGCAGTGATTGGAATGGAAGTGAGACAGTAAGCTCAGCAGAGGGAGAGAAAGGCCACTGCTTACCAGCCTCTCTGCCCTCCTCCAGGGCTTAAGGGAACTTCATTCTTGGAAATGCATACAGAGCCCTTGCCACTGGGTCCCAGGTGTGTTCCACCTGCTCATCCTTTGAACTTTAGACTGCATTAGAAGAGCTAACATTTGCTCTTTTGGAAGGAGACTGAGTCTCTTCTTACCCCGTCTCCCTGGCCATTTGAGAAAGGCCTGAGAAAGAGAATGATTCCTTTCATGAATGGAGACAGAGCCTCCTCTAACCAACAATATTTTCATCAATCTTTCGTTTGACTAGTTTTAAAAACAGAATTAAAGTGATTTTCAGGTTTGGCACAATTCCTCTGACTTATGAGTCCCCAAGTTCATAGTTTAGTGCAGGACTTTCTGGTGGGGGAACTGAAGGCAGAGATTGGGAGAGTGATGAAGTCAAAGTTACCCAAGATTGGGAAAAGAAGCATTTGAAACCCGTGATGACATAATGAGTTCATGAGAAACTCAACTAGATTTCCAATTCCCCTCCCAGCCTCCCCCTCTATGATTCCTCAGCATCTTAGAATAATATCTCTTAGGCTTTCTCCATAGCTCTCTTTTTATAAGGCAGAAAATGAACATGAACATGGACTCCACATGTTTAAAGCAGGAGCAATACTTTCTCTCTTACCCTGCCTCCCCCACCTCAAATTATCCAAATAATTTCTGCAGTCCTTGAGTCCTATAAAAAAATAAATAGAAAAACAAACTGAGAATCTCCTTTAATACTATTCCAAATGTGAATTTTAAGGGTAAAAATATTTGAACACACAATAATTTTTATTAGGACTTTTACAGAGTATAATCTTTACAAACCACTTACTTAACGTAATCTTCCTCAGAAAGCAGTTTATGTAAGAAGGCAGTTTATCAAAGTTGTAAGTTGTTAAGAAGTTACTAAGGAAAATCATTTATGTGCAAAGCAAAATATTGATCAAATGATTATAACTTGAAGTGAGCTCTCACATAAAAGAAAAATAAAAAGTAAAGATATAAAGGCACTCAAGTGAAGAGAGATGTGTAATAAAAATTGAATTCATTACTAAGAGGTTTTTTGTCTGAAGGGCTGAAATGCTTTACCTGGTCGTCATCTCCTCCTTTTCCTGCTCCATGGCAAGAATCGATGAAAAAACCTGAAACTTATAAGGAACTCCTTCAACAGGAGCTGTGAGAAAGTGGGGTCATTGAAATAATTTTTCAAGCTAATGCAAGAGCCAATAATAGTTGAAGGAAGCTATGAAAACAACTTTTCACCCTAAGGCAGAACAACCATGGACATGAACCCTATGACATATCATATGCCTTTAAAATAAAGGTTAAAGAGGAATTGCAAAGGCATTTTCAAATCAAGTCTTGGGAAAATAAACTATGCTATGAATAGCCATGATTAGAATTTGTAAGAAATGGACTGAGTTTTGCCACACATCAGGGTTTTTACCAACTGTGACCCACAGATGAGCACTCCTGGAGTGAAGGGAACTAGAGATGGAATTCCGGTGTTCACCAATATCCAAACCTTTTCTGTTCTACCTGAACATACTATGAGACTCCATGCCTCTTTCCAACTTGCACGTAAGTGTGATCTCTTGGTTGAGTCCCCCCCCCCCGGACTTATTATGACACGGCCCTGATAGTCTGTAAAAACTCTCATGTCCTATATACATCATGTTCTCAATCTTCCTTTGTTTCTTGGCTGGACGGTTTTTCCATGGAGGCCTCCAAGTCCTTAAAAGAAGACAGAGCCATGCAATGTAAGGAGTCTGTTGTGTCCCTGAATCTCTACATGGAAAGTGGCCAATCCATTTGGATTGGGATACAAGCAAGAAATGAACCATTTGAGGTTTTGGGGGTTATTTGTTATGGTAGATAGGTTGCCTCGATTAATACAATGCTTATTAAAATGACATTTTCCTTGTTCCAGTCCAAGATATATTGAATCAGAAACCCTTGGAATAGGATCCAGGAATCTGGAATTCTTAGTAAGTTCTCCAAGTGATTCTATACACACTGACGTTTGAGACGCACAGGTTTAGACTTTGATTTCTTTAAAAGCCATCCATATATCTCCATGTGAAACCTTTCTTAAAGGTGTTGATTTTGTTCTAAAGACTTTTAAATCTGATAGTATAGAATAATGCATTTGAAACAATTTTAATCTTGTTTGCAATGCCACACTCATAGTTTACATCAGGTAGGTCAGAGTATGCAATATTTATTCAACAAGTGTTTATTAAGCACCAACTATGTGCCACAAACTATACTAGATGCTGGAGATACACAATCAACAAAATACATTCTCTGCTCCTTCAGAGCCTCCTATGGATATGGGTAAATATAATGTGTTGTGATAAGTGGAAATACCTGGTGCTCTGGGAGTAAATATGAAAAACATGGATTCAAGGAAGACATCTCAACTTAAGCATGAAGGATGAATAGGAATTAGCCTGATGGAAGGGAAGAGGAAAGAAGGATAAAACAATGTTCCAAGTAGGCGAACAGCAGGCACAGATCAAGAAGTGAGAAAGAGCATGCAGCATAATGTTAAGAATGGGCATGATGACAAAGAAACAAGATAAACAAATGAAGAAACAAAAACTTATAGACACAGATAATAGGTTAGTGGTTACCAGAGGGTATGGGGATAGCAGGGTGGCAGATGAGGGTAAAAGAGATCAAATATGTGGTGATGGAAGGAGAACTGTCTGGGTGGTGGACACACAATGTGATGTATAGATGATGCATTACAGAATTGTACACCTGAAACCTATGGAACTTTACTAACAATTGTCACCCCAATAAACTTTAATAATAAAAAAAAGGCAGGATGAGAGCTGGGGCTAGAGAACTAAGTGTGAGCCAGGTCAGTCAGGGTGGCAGAAATCGATTTAAGAAACTGAGAAATTATCTTGAAGGGAATGAGGTGCCATTGAAGGGGTTTGAAAGGAAATGCACTTTATCAGGTTTGTTTATAAAAATTACTCCCAACTATATTGTGGAGAATGGATCGGATGGGCCAAGACTGGAGGATACCAGTTAAAAGACTGGTTTGTATGTGTTGGAGGTAATATTTGTCCAGGCAATAACTTAAGTAATTAATTTGTTTATTCAACTAACTTTTATTGAGCTGAATGCAAGGGGCTTGGGATACATTGATGATAAGGCAGACATGATTTCTGTTCTCAATAACTTTAAAACTTGGAGAGGGAGAGGGAGAGGGAGAGGGAGAGGGAGAGAGAGAGAGAGAGAGAGAGAGAGAGAGAGGCTGAATATATAATGAAAAGATGATATGGCCCAGAATAGCCACAGTAAGGGTGGAGAGAAGTGCTGCACTGGTAATTGATGAAATGCAGGTGTGGAGGGAGAACTCCAACATGATGCTCTGGTTTCTGGCATGAATAAATGGCACCAGCACTCATTCAGATAAAGAAGACAGGAATAAGACTAAGTTGAAAGAGAGAATATGTTGAATTTTGGATTTACACTATCTGATTTCAAGACTTAGTATAAAGATATAGTAATCAAGGCAGTCTGGTATTGGCATAAAGATAGATCCATAGATCAATGGAGCAAATCAGAGAGTCCAGAAACAGATACACACATATATGGCCAAGATTTTCAAAGGTCAAAAACAATTCACTGGAGTTAAGATAGTCTTCTCAACAATCGATCCTGTGACAATTGGACAACTACATGCAAAAAACACACAAAAAAACCCCAAAACACCCCACTTTAATCCATATCTTATACCATATAAAAATAAACTCAGAATAAATTTTATATCTAACTATAAAGCCTAAAATTGTAAAGCTTCTAGAAGAAAATATCTATTAACTTAAAGATTTCTTAGATATGGTGCCAAAAACTCAAGTCATAAAAGAAAACAAATGGATACATTGGATTTCATCAAAATTAAAAACTTTGAAAGAAAGAAATTCATCAAATTTAGAACTCCATTAAGATAATGAAAAGACAAGCCACAGACTGGGAGAAAATCTTTGAAAAACATATCTGGTAAAAAATAAAAATGAGGGCCGGCCGAGTGGCGTGATGGATGGGAACTGGCTTGGGATGCCAGAGGGCCCCAGTTTGGATCCCACATGTGAGGGTCAGTGACACTGCCCTCTGCAGCTGAGATGCTGAACAGCGGCTCGACCTGGAGCTGGGCTGCCATGAGTCGCTGGCAATGGTGTAGGCTGCAGCCCCTGTGGCAGTGGGTTGTCATGGGCTGCCGTGTGTAGCCAGCAGCCAGCATGAGCGGCCATCCAGAAGCCGGTGACTGATCTGCCTCACCCAGGGAAGAGCACAATGATGGTACCAACTTGGGCCAGTGAAGCGACGTCCTCCACAACTAAACTGAAGAACAAAACGACAGCAACTTGTCTGTTCCCCTTCCCCCAATTCCCCAGCGTTGTTCCCATCCCCCCAACGCCCCAATAAAAATCTTTAAAAAAATAAAAAAATGAAATAAAATAAAAATGAAAACTTAGATCCAGAATATGTAAAGAATTCTCAAAACTCAATAATTAGAAAAGAAACAATTATATTAAAAATGAGCAAAAGATTTGAGAAGTCACTGCACCAAAGAAGATACATAGATGATAAATAATCATATGAAGAAATGCTCAACATCATTAGTCATTAGAGAATTGCAAATTAAAAGTACAATAAGATGCCACTTCACACGTATTAGAATGGCTAAATTAAAAGACCAATCATACCAAGCATTAAAGAGAGTGCAGAGTAACTGATACTCTCATAAACTACCTATGCTATTGATGGGAATGGAAAATAGTACAACCACTTTGAAAAACAGTTTAGCAGTCTGTTAAAACGTTAAACATATGTATACAGTTTATGTGACCCAGCCATTGACTTTTAGGTATTTACTGAGGAAAATGAAAACGTATGTCTATACAAAGACTTGTAAGGATATATATCTTGCAGAATTATTTGTAATAGCCCCAAACTGGAAATAACCCAAATATTCATCAACAGATGAATGATTTGAAAAACTGTGGCATGAGTATCTATACAATGAAATACTACTCAGCAACACAAAGGAATTAACTATAGATAATATAATAACATAGATGAATCTCAAAGTTATAACTGAGAAAAGTCATGAAAAAAGAACATATGATGTACGATTTTGTTTATTAAAAATTGTAGAAAATCCAAATAAATCTATAGTGACAGAAAGCAGATCAGTAGTTGCCTGGAGACTGATGGGGAGTGGTAGCATGATAGAATTGGAAAGAGGGATTACAAGGGAACACAAGGAAACTTTTGGGGGTGATGAATGTGTTTATTATCTTGATTGTGATGATGGTTTCATGGGTGTACACATATGTAAAAGTTTTTTGAATTGTACACTTTAAATACGTGTAGTTACTTGTTATCAACTATACCTCAATAAAACTGTGAAGATACTTTACAAAATAGAACTATGTGAGGGGACCTCATCCAGTTAGTTGAAGGCCTGAATAGAATAAAAGGCTGAGTAAGGAAGAATTCTCTCTCTGCCTGATTGTCTTTGAGCTGGGATATCAGTCTTCTCCTGCCTTCAGACTTAAACTCACACTGGAATTTGGGATTACAGATCTTGATGCTTCTCAGCCTCCCTACGTGCATGAGGCGTTCCCTTAAGGAAATAAATCTCTCTATGTATCAATATGGAATATATAAAATTCTATATAATCATAACATATAGAATTCCATATAAATATGTAACTATATAATATAAAGTCTATATAATTTGAATTCTACATAAATATGCAATTACATGCAATATAATATATAATATACAGAGGGTGCCCCAAAAATGTACACACATTTTAAGAAAGGAAAAAACTATATTAAAGTTGTAATACTCAATATATACCAATAACAAAAGATGGATACAAGTCACATGTTTACATATTTTTGGCACACCCCCCCCCAGTGTATAGACTTTACAATATAAAGTCTACTTTATATATAATATAAAGTGTATTTAAGTCTATATAAAGCCTATGTATATAGAATATAGAATACATATATAAGTCTTAGTTCTGTTTCTAAAACAGACTAATACAATCCAATATAGACTAATATAGAAACAGAGAATGTGGACAACTGGGTCCGTTAACTACTGCTATCTGGCCAGGCAGTTGAATCGGACAGACAATAAGACAAGAGAGTTGACAAAAGACAAAGCACTGAATACATACAGAGCAGAGGTGCTAGGTATGGAGAAACAGGAAGGTCAGGGAAGTAGAGGCGTCAACGTGTAAACTAACAGGTGCAGAAAGAATAATGGGTGAAGGAAAGTAGTTGTCAGGATGAGAACTTTAAACAAGAGCTTTCAGGAACAGAGACATTCTCGATGATGACAAAATCTAGGGACGTGGCCTTGGAAGCAGATGGCTGAAAAAAAAATGGAGGTGATGTTTGTTGGCATTTTGTGAATATAGGAACTGATTGACCAGGTGCTGAGTCAGCCACGTGTTCTTCGAGACACTTTCAAAAGAACCCAGACATGTTACTTAACTAACTGACATCAGCATTTCCCATTTGCAGGTTTTGCTATTGTTAAGTGATGCAGTACCTCTGGAGGAATTATACCTCCAAACACATAAAATGACCCTGAAAATTATCATGCCTGAAATATTTTGATCAGAAAAATTGTGTATTAATGTTCTATATGGTACAGCCTTCTTCCTGTTGTCTTTTTATGGTATATTTAGCCTAGCAAGCTATAGGACTTAAAAAAAGTCTTATTGGAAAAGTTCCTTTCCTGTGATTGATCGTTCCTAATCACTCACCTGACAGCTCAGCTTTTGCCAGTAACTTGAGTCAGTGATGATGGGACGGGCTCTGTGACATGGGGACATTAAATTCGATCAGTGAGAGGTTCTGGCCATTTTTTCATTGTTGACCTCTTTGTAAGTTTGATGAAAGCAGAATTCTTTATTTCCAGGAAAATGAACATTTGCACATACCCCCACAATTCTGCATTCAATTTGAAGGTAGTTTACAGACTGTCACTTAATATAACCTGAGTTTTATTATCATGGGTATCTTTCCAGTTCTACAACATTATGACTATGGTTATGCTACAAAATCAGTTGGCATATTAGCCAAAAAAAAATGTTTAAGCCTTATTGCAATCTTTTCTCCTAAACTTGTCTCTCAGCTCCCTTTCTATAATTGGTGAGGTCTAGAGTAGCATATAAATTCCTCTCCATGTGGCCTGATATTTCTCTCCTACTGTGACCCTTCCCTGTCAGAACATCTAGGAGTCTTATGTTATTCACCCCAACAGATTTTATTTAAAAAGGATCAGTCTCTTTGGTCTCTTTGACTGAAACAGCTGAGCTGACATCCTCCTGTTTGTTGACTGGCAACAGCCCAACCCCACTGCTAAAGTGGTGGAAGGGACCTCAGAGACACTTACCATCAGCCAATTCACTCTGACCTGAGAATTACAAATCAGAGAGAGGAGTTTGGCACAGAAAGCAGTGCAGGGAACCAATGTGGTGATGACAGAATCTCTGCTGAACACATTTGTACTTGGGCTCACAAGAGTGCTTAGAAATGGCAATCCTGGAAAGAGACCATTGGGCGAAATGAGGAAAGAGGCAATAAAAAAATCCCCCCAACAAGCAAGCAAGCAACAAACATACACCATTGAAAAAATCATGTCTGGAGATAGCCCTAAGTTATTTTTCTTAAATTACAATCAGTCACCAAGATGGTATCTCTCTCTTTGTGTTAAAATATCACTAACAGTTTGTCCAAAGTCCCAGTAGGAGATTTAACAGTATCCAGAGTAGGAGCAAATTCTAATCCAGTTTAGAAAATAAATGGGCTTCATGGTTCAGGTTATTTCTTCCCACTCTTCTACTTAGGCAGAAAAGTTATCTTTACTCTGTTTCTTTCTATCTATGCCTTCCCTGTTTTTTCTTAAAGATTTTATTGGGGAATTGGGGGAGGGAACAGCGTTGGGGAATCGGGGAAGGGGAACAGACAAGTTGCTGTTCTTTTGTTCTTCAGTCTAGTTGCAGGTCGAGCTGTTGTTCACCATCTTAGCTGTAGAGGGCGCAGCGTCACTGGCCCATGTGGGATCTGAACTGGCGACCCTGCTACTCAGAGCTCGCGCTCCCAAGACAACTCTTAACCAACGAGCCACTTGGCCAGCCCGCCTTCTTTTTTTAAGGCAGTTTTTTTCTCTCTCCATCTTCAGCTATACTCTATCAGATTCTTAGAATGGCGATATAAAATGTTTCTACAGTTTATTTACTTATTATTTTGATTTTATCCATTGTCCAAAGAATTTGAAATGATTTACAATAAAGACTAAAATAATAGAGAACCTCTAAAAGATAAGAAAAGAATAAGAGCCAAGCAATAGGTGGATTATGGTTGTGTCATAAAAAATTAGACTAAACAAAAGTACTAAAATCTATTCCAAACCATAGCTCTGAGCTCCCTGGAAGCCAAAATAAAAAAATATAATCACTGAGATAGTCTTTATTACCTATTAAATTAAGTATACTAACATGAAATGTTTTTCCCATTATTAAATTCTACAATGAATTTATCTGTCACGGGGATACTCAGTTAATGTGGTATATTTACATACCTTCCATTTTTGTCGAGGTATAGAAACATTTTTATATGGAAAGTTCTCAAATACACCTCCGATAAATGCCAACGGGAGAATTTAAGTCATGGATTTGTTAAGGTTTTCTCATAGGTAGCTTCAAAAAGTCTATCACAGTAGTGTGTTATTTGCTTGTGTTTAACTAGGTCTGAAGAGAAAATTTAGGATTGTCGAGAATTTAGTCTAGACAAATAAATTGTTAGGTATACTTCTTAGAAAATTCTTTTCAATTATCAGTTGTCTCAGGTGGGTAACCCACAAACAATGAATGGCAGGTAATTTGAGACCTAAAGCATAGATCCATATTGTTTGTATAAAAAGATTCATGTGCTTTAGATTATCTGGTGTGCTGATGGCAATGGCAGGGTTTTATTAGAAAATCAAAGGAGCTTGATTAATATTCTTACCTAGATGGAAGGTCATTTCATTTTTACCCTGAGTAGGTTTCAGGTGCATATGCAAACAGTGCCAAAATTTTTCTTAGGAAACAGCTTTGGGTAAGTAATATATGTCTGATAACTACATGAAATAACAAAGTTGTTTAGTCTGGAAACTGAAGCACATCTGCCCATGGCAACTATTTTGAATTTGGCACAATTAATTTTTTGGCCTTTCTTTTCGATAGCAATTATTATCATTGATGGCATTATTTGCTTTAGGATGATTGTTAATAAGAGTAAGGCTATGCAGTCGTCAAAGAAAAGAATCATCCTCCTGTTTGCTATGGGGCAAGAGAAAACATACAGCTCCTCTAAAAGTTGTACCCATACATTTGGTATGAGTTCCATGGACTTAGAAAAGTTACATAGTTACTACTAATAAGGCACAGAAATCTCCATTTCTGCTCCTCAAGACTCATTTAAAGTTACTGTTGAAGTTAGAGAGTAGGATCAGATTTACATTATTCATTTCAGTAAGGACAAAAGGGTACATGGTACAAGCTATGAGAAGCAAAAGATTCATAATGTCAGCATGGTTGTTAAAACAAGGGGAAATTTGCATTACAGCTTTTCATATTATACCAAATTTTTTCCCCTTTAGATTCAAAGTCTACTCAAGCACCTTGTGCTATGATTTATCCTATGAGAACAAAAAATTCCCTTGCTCTGTGTCCAGTAATTTCCCCCCTGGGAATTTGATTATCTTGTAAATCGATAACTAGTCAGGTAGAATGGAGGTGCTAAGAAAAATATGGCAATAAAAGACACTTCTTTGAGTTTTAGCATTTGAAAAACAAATCCAACCTATGCTGACAGTGTGCCATGAACAGAGGAATATAATCAATAGAATCATTTGGACCTGAGGTCCAAATACACAACAATAAAAGCAGCAACAACAAAATGTCTAGGTCTTAAAATAGGCTGTAATAATATTGTAATAAATATATATGGCGTCCGGAGGGGTACTAAATGTATTGGGGTGATCACTTCGTAAGTTATATAAATGTCTAACCACTATGTTGTACACCAGAAACTAATATCATATTAAATGTCAACTGTAATTGAAAAATGAAAAAAAAGTTTTCCGATTAGATTTTACGTCAAAATTGGTTACAGACAAAGAAGGTCATTATATAATGATAAAAGGGTCAATTCATCGAGAGGCTATAACAATTGTAAATATATGTGCATCCAACATCAGAGCACCTAAGCATATTAAACAAATACCAACATATCTGAAAGAAGAAATAGACAACAACACAATAATAGTAAGGGACTTCACTATCCCACTTTCAGCAATGGATAGATCATCTCCAGACAAAAATTCAATAAGGAGACATTGGACTTGAACTACACCTTAGACAAAATGGGCATTCCACCCAAAAGGAGCAGAATACACGTTTTTCTCAAGTGCACACAGAACATTCTTCTGGATGGATTGTATGTTAAATTTTAAAATAAGCCTTAGCAAATGTAAGATTAAAATTTTATCAAGTATCTTTTCTGAACCCAATGGTTTAAAACTAGAAATCAATATCAGGAAGGAAACTGGATAATTCACAAATGTATGGAAATTAAACAACACCCCTGATCAACCAATAGGTCAAAGAAGAAACCAACAGGAAAATTTAAAAAAATCTTGAAACAAATTAGAATGAAAACACAATATATCGAAATTCATGGGCTGTAGCAAAAGCAGTTCTAAGAGGGAAGTCTGTACCAATAAATGTCTACATTCAGAAAAAAGAAATATCTCAAATAAACAACCTAATGTTAACCTGAAGGAACTAGAAAAAGAAGAACAAACTAGCCCAAAGAGAAGATCAATAAACTAAAGGCCGTATTTTTATAAAGATCAACTAAATTGACAAACTGTTACCTAGACTTACCAAGACAAAAAGAATGGTTTAGCATCTACAAATCAATAAATATGATACACCACATTAATAGAATGAAAGGTAAAAATCATTTAATTATCTCAATAGATGCAGAAAAAGCATTTGACAAAACTCAACATCCTTTCATGATAAAAACTCTCAAACAATTGCATATAAAAAGAGCATATCTCAACATAATAAAGGTCATATATGACAACCCCAGTTAACATCATACTCAACAGTGAAAGGTTGAAATCTTTCCTTCTAAGATTAGGAACAAGACAAGGGTGTCCATTCCCACTACTGCTATTCAACATAATACTGGAGGTCCTGGCCAGAACAATAAGTCATGAAGAAGAAGTAAAAAGCATCCAAATCAGAATGGAAGAAGTAAAATGGCCTCTGCAGATGATATGATCTTATATATAGAAAAAAATCTAAAGACACCACCAAGAAACTGTTAGAACTAATAAGTGAATTTAGTAAAGTTACGGGATACAAGTCAACATACAAAAATCAGTTGCATTTCTATATACTAACAGTGAACAATCTGAAAAAGAAATAAAACAACCCCATTTACAAAAGCATCAATAATACTAAAATTCTTCAAAATAAATTTAAACAAGGAGGTGAAAAATCTATATGCTGAAAGCTATGAGACATTGATAAAAGAATGTGAAGAAGACATAAGTAAATGAAAAGATATCCTGTGTTCATGGATCAAAAGAATTAATGTTGCTAAAATATCCACACTGCCCAAACCCATCTATAGATTCAATTCAATCCCTATCAAAATTCCAAAGGCATTTTTCACAGAAATAGAAAAAAATGATCCTAAAATGCAAACCACCTATCTCACAAGGGGTTAACATCCAAAATATATAAGGAACTCATACAACTCGATAGCAGAACACAAAACAATTTAATTAATAGACGAAGGACTGAAGTAAAGAGTTTTTTTTTAAAAAAAATATATGTGTATATATATATATATATATATATATATATATATATATATTTGAGGGTTTTTTTTCTAAGATTTTATTGGGGAATTGAGAGAAGGAAACAGCTTTGGGAACTCGGGGAAGGGGAACAGACAAGTTGCTGTCCTTTTGTTCTTCAATCTAGTTGTGGAGGACGTCGCTTCACTGGCCCAAGTTGGTATTATCATTGCAGTCTTCCCCAGTGAGGCAGTTGCTTGCCGGCCGTTGGATGGCAGCCCACACTGGCTGCCAGCCACTCACGGTAGCTTACAGCAGCCCACTGCAGCAGGGGCTGCAACCTACTCCATCGCCCGGAACTCAGGGCAGCCCAACTCCAGGTCGAGCTGTTGTTCACCATCTTAGCTGTAGAGGGCAGTGTGGGATCCGAACTGGGGCCTTGCTGCTCAGAGCTGAGGCTCCCAAGCTAACTCTTAACCAACGTGCCACTTGGCCAGCCCCCAAGTAAACAGTTTTTTAAACAAGACATACACATGGCCAAAAGGTACATGAAAAGATGTTCAACATCACTAATCATTAGGGAAATGCAAACAAAAACAAAAATGAGATCTCGCCTCACACCTGTTAGAACAGGTATTATGAAAAAGGCAAGACAGCCAGTGGTGTCACCAAACTCAT
Organism: Hipposideros armiger; assembly: GCF_001890085.2. NCBI lineage: Eukaryota > Metazoa > Chordata > Mammalia > Chiroptera > Hipposideridae > Hipposideros > Hipposideros armiger. The sequence continues at coordinate 2,354,309 of NW_017731581.1, forward strand.
GGTAAGGCTGTAGAGAAAAGGGAACCTTTGTGCACTATTTGTAGGAATGTAAATTGATACAGCCACTGTGGAAAACAGTATGGCGGTTTCTCAAAAAAGTAAAAATACAGCTACCATATCACTCAGCAATCCCACATCCGGGTATATATCAGCTAAGAATGAAATCGCTATCTTGAAGAGATACCTGCACCCTCATGTTTACTGCAGCATTATTCACAGTAGCCAAAACATGGAAACAACGTAAGTGTCCATCACTGGATGAACTGATAAAGAAAATGTGGTTTGTATACACAATGGACTATTATTCAGCCATAGAATAGAAGGAAACCCTGCCATTTATTTGTGACAACATGGGTGGAGGTTGAAGGTATTGTGCTAATTGAAGTAAGTCAGGCAGAGAAAGACAAATACTGTCTGATCTCACTTACATGTGGAATTTTAAAAAGCTGCACTCAAAGAAATAGTAGGATGGTGATTACCAGGGTCTGCAGGGGCTTGAGGTTGGGTAGAGGACATGGGGAGAAGTTGGTCAAAGGGTACAAACTTCCAGATGTAAGATGAATACGTTCTGGGGATCTAATGTACAGCGTGGTGACTGTAGTTAACAATACTGTAAGTATACACTTGAAAATAGTTAAGAGTAGATGTTAAATGTTATGACCACAAAAAAAAAGGCAATTAAGTGAGGGGATGGAGGTGTTACCTAACTTTATTGTGGTGATCATTTTATAATCTATATGTGTATCAAATCCTAACATATACCTTAAACTTACATATGTTACATGTTAATAATATCTCAATGGAGCTGGAAAAAAGTCTGTGTCTTGACTTGAGAACTGATTGTGTGTGTATATTTTGTGTGTATCCATTTAAATACGTCAGCATTCCCTGAAGTGTGTTTCCCAGAATATGAATTCCATACTAGTTCCATAGCAGCTCCATGTTCAGCCAAAAGAAAAAGAGTTTTCCATAGATAAATTTGGGGATCTGCACACTGTGTCTTACTTCCTGGGGAGTCACATGTACATTATCATAGGCAGAGGAACATATTTTGTTCAACCCAGAGTTTTCCAAACTTACGTATTTCACCAGGGCATTCTTTTTTATGTGACACTTATTCATTGCCCACTAAACACACTTTGCTAAACACAGCAGGAAATGAATTGTCTTTTTCCCTGTATCGCTGCAAATTTAAGATATGTTGGCCATGCTGTAAGCAGAGCATTGTGTAATAATAGTTCTATGCTTATGTTACAAATGCAGAATCCACTGGGCAGAAGTCTTTATCTTCGTGGGTTTTCCATACTTCACTCAAGGCAAACTTCGGACAAAGTAAGGTAAGTGCCTATTCTTTGGATTTTTTTTCTTATTAGCACAGTTTGTCCCAGGAGAGTCTTGGTATATACAGGCTCTATTACGTCTGTATCTGTGGAGGAGACTAATCTGCTTGTGGAGACCCAGGTATTGTAGACAGCTACCATCCCTAAGGTGCCTGGACTCAAAATGTAAACATTTGTTGTCAAAATTATAGATGTGTTTGGTTTAACGTGGATAAGGAAGTTTTACATGTGTGACATGTTCCTGTAATTGACCATCTCTAAAATCATAATAATTATTTGCCTATTTGCTTACAATGGCTGTTTAATGGAGAAAAAGCGAGATGGGAATGGGAACTGTCATTTGTTTGTCACCAACTATGGTCCAGCTTCTTGTATCCTAGATCCTTCGCATAGATTGCCCATTTATGATTTGCAACAATCATATAATGTGGGTCTTATTATTCTCCTTTTCAGATTTGAAAATTGAGGGTCAGTCACATTAATAAATACTCTTCATAAGTGGGAGCATTGGAATTTGAATTCAGGGCTCTTCGATTCCCAAACTCTCGTTTTTCTACTCTTTCGTGGAATATAGTATATAGGACCCTGGGAGAGGGCGTTGAAGACAAGTTGGTCACTTACCAAATGTGTGGCCTTAGCTCAGTGCTGTCCAGTAGAGTTAAGTAATGCTGGCTACTTATGTGATGTTAAATTTTCTAGTAGTCACATTGTAAAATGTTCAAAGAAACAGGTGAAGTTAACTTAAATAATTATACTTTATTTACTCTAACATATTCAAAATATCATATCAATATCATTTCAACAATGTAATCAATGTTTTTAAAAGTACTGAGATATTCTATTGAGTACATTCTTCTTTTTGTACTAAGTCACCAAAACCCAGTGTGGATTTTACCCATATGGCATATTTCATTTTGGACTGGCCATATTTCATGTGCTCAGTAGCAACCTGTGATTAGTGCCTGCCATATTGGACAGCACAGCCTTAGCTTAGATAATTTCCTCTTTGGTAAAATAGAAACAATATTACCCTGCCTCTCAAGGTTGTCTTAAGCATTACATGGGATAATGTATCTTAAGTGTTCTTTAAAAAACATAATGAGTGTGATGGACTGAATAACGGACACCCCCAAAGATGTCCACGTCCTAATCCCCAGAACCTGTGACTATGTTACCTTACATGGCCAAGGGACCTTTGATGATGGGATTAAGTTAAGGAGTTTGAGAAGGGGAAGTTATCTTGTATGAGTATTATCTGGGTGGGCCTGATGTCTCCCCAAAGTGTTGTCCTTTGTAAGAGCTCTGGAGGCAGAAGATCAGAGTGAGAGTGAGAGATGTGACGACAGAAGCAAGAGGTTGGAGTGATGTGAGGAAGGTATGAGCTAGCAGTGCAGGCCACGTCTAGAAGCTGAAAAAAGACAAGGAAATACTTTCCCCTCAGAGCCCCCTGGAGCAACCACCTCCTCCTACACCTTGACTTTAGCCCAGCGAGACTAATTTTGGACTTCTGGCCTTCAGAACTATAAGATACTAAATTGGTAGTGTCCTGAGTGACCAAGTCTGTGGCAATTTGTTACTGTAACATGGCAAAATGAATACAGTGGATAATGTAAATGCAGCGGATCATTGTTACCATGTGTTGATATAAACGACCATTTTAGGGTTGGCAATAAGTGGAGCTTAACTGTGTGTGTGTGTGGTTGGTGGTAGTGCTGGATTAGGTATGGGACATGGCCATTACCAGAGGGAGGGGTAATTCCCCAGTGCATCCTATATCTATATGCATGCAGAGATAGAGACAGCAGTGTCTCTTGGGGAAAATATATTAAGACCCTAGCCCTTTCCCTCTGAGTATGAAAGACGTAAAGGTATATGTGGTGCTAGTCCTCCAGTCTGAGGCCAGACTGCAGAGCAGCACATGTGGGTCCCTGAGAGAAGACGAAGGCACAGAAGAGGAAGAAACCTGGGCTGGTGGGCTAGACATCGTGAGCAGTTTGGCTGTCAGCCAGAAGGGCTGGTTTAGAGCAGAGTGCATGGACTACACTTCTCCTCACCCAGACTTCCCAGCACGATGACACCACCATGGTGAAAACGGCAGTAAACTCAAAGAGCTGGACCCTCCTGAGTCACAGGCAGTTGGGTGGCCAGCTGCCTCTTCTGACATTCCATTTGGTTTGACGACAGGAGCAATGATGGAGACCCCAGGTCAGTGGGAGACGCAGCAGGCCCCATTGCTGTTGAGTGGCTGGTTGGCCTCAAGGGCACGTGTCTTCTTGTTCTCTTGGCTGCCAGGCACTGAGTGGGGCCTCCCAAGAGAAACTGTGGGTTCTTGAGGAGATCTGGCAAGTGGGGCTCTGCAGTGTGGTGATGTGGGGTCTTAAAGAAAATGTGAGCATCATACACATGTGGGTTTGGGACATTTGGGTTAGTTTAGGGAGTTTGCCAGTCCTAGATTTGCCTCAAGAACTATGAAATGACTATGTGTAAGTGATGTGCTGAGCTTACAAGGTAGAGATTATACAAAGTCCATTGACAGCGGTGCTTAAAATGATAAGCTTTCCTGGAATAGCTATTCTTGTCTTATCAAAGAAGATTCAATTGGGCAGGCCACCTGTATATTTTAGAGAACGCCTCCCCGGGGTGTGATGAAGGTTGGCAAGGTTGCTCACAGACAGTACGTCTTAGTATAGGGATGCATCTCTAAGAAAGGGCAGAGAAGTTGACAGAGAAGCAAGACAACCCTAAAAGATAAACGCAAGGGAGGAGCATGGGGAGGACCTCAAGGCCTGTATTTTGTGCTGGTAAGCTGGCTCTCTGGAAGGGCTGTCACCACCATTCCCAACACCTTCTCCTCAGGAATTAAGACTTTAGTGTCCGTTGTTAATTCAAAGTATCATGGTGAACCTCAAGAGTGAAATCCTGGGCTTTCTGCCAATAGGTGCATGGGAAAGTTTTGCTGTAGGCCCAATAATAATGGAGAAAGCAAAATAACTGTGAATGTATTTACACCCTGAGTCTGTGGAGCAAACAGTCATACAATTGAAATAAATAATTTACACCCCGAAGCATTCAGAATTCAGTAAGACAGTCAGTGTCGCCATTTCACTCCAGCTCAGATGTTTCATCACCTTGTTGTCTAAAATCTCAAATAGGGTAGTCTTAGGAGAGGCTGGGAAATAGTCACACACCCTTTTGCTACCATCTTGTGCAAAGAGGACTCCAGGGAAGCATCACTGGATTTATCTGACATTTGCCCAATTCTTACATAAATAACCGGTACCTGAATCTCTAGCTGCTGGGAAGCAAAGATTTAATTGGTTCAGACTGATACGGTGGTACATTCTGGCTGACTTTGTTTTGAAACAAGATTAGATACACCTTTATAGGAGCTGTGAGAGTGTAAATATGTGTAAAGATGGTGCTGAAAGCATGCTAGACACAGCTCTGGGCTTCACAGAGGTGTGAGGGGGCAGACATTTTCTTGATGCACAACTATAGAACATTCTATTTAACACCCTCTGTCTCTGTGGATGAAATACTGTCATCCTGTTCAGTCTAAAGCCTTTCTATGTTCTTTTTTTAACATTCAGTTTTATTCAGAGGAAAACAATACACGGTAATTTTAAGAGGGAGCCATCACTGGAAGAGGTCAGGATGAAAACATTAACTGCTTCAGGCTGCTGGCCCTCTTATTTAGGAGGCGGAGTATATGCAAATGAAGGCAAAGACATTCTTCAAGATGGAGGGAACCCTTACGGCAGTTTGGGAAAGAGACTCGAAAAATCTTTTCTGGTAGATTTTTCTATGGGGCTTTCATGGTACTGACCTGCAGATGTGGTGGGGTTAGACATCTCTCTTTGCAGCAGCACTCAGTTCAGTCCAGGACTCCTGGTACAATTAAGGAAACTCTGAATACACTCATTTTCATGAAAGGAAGTGAAAAAAGTAGAAGTAACAGTAAGAAGAAGGACGGGAAGGATAAGGGAACTGGTGGTGGTAGAGGAGGCCGACGGTAGAGTGGCTTTTCAGTCTACTTCCTCTAAAATGTCTTCCAACTGTTCTCTGATTCTCGGGGAATAATTCAAAGCAGGTTTGGATCTCAGTAGTCAAGCTGGGGTGGGGCTGGATCTCTGACACCTGAACCCAGTCACCTGGCTCAGGTGGGTGCTTCCTACCCGCAGGAGAGGGACTTGGTTGACAGCAGAGACAGCGGGAGTCCAGAGTTTTGGCAAGCTCCCAGCCCTCTGAAGTTCCCTACTGTCCCAAGATTGACAGGAAAATGGCTGGACTCATCCTATGGCCTGGTGGTGCAGGCACAAGCTGGGACATTGGAGCACATCTCATCAGGGCCACACATAACTCAGGTGGTCAAGTCACCAGTTTCAGGGATGAAGCCCAAGGTGTCTCTTAGGAGTGGAACAGTCAGACGAGACATAAGGCACTAACAGTAGGTCATGTGGAGAATATGGGCACCTTTGTCCCGGTGCTGGTGACAAGTATGGGATACGGAAATAATTCTTTGTTCAGTTGTGACATGGTGCAGCCAACCCCAGACCCTTTGGAGTTTGCTTCCTTAAAACTCTAGATCCTGTCTCAGTAAGAGCTGGATGCTGTATTTGGTTAGTTGATGGGCTGAGGCCCATCAATTTCAATATCCATAGATTATGGCAAAGTCATTTAGAGGCTCCTCTGACTGATGGACTATTCTTTTTCTCTTCCATCATCACAGCATGTCGACTATGCGCTTGCCATAATTAACTAAGTTAATAGCAAACTTCAATGATGTATATCAGCCCTCAAACTCACTAAGATCTTAGGAGGAAAAAGAGACTAATTTTTTTTTTCCTTACTTAACACAATCCCCTGGGGAAATCAGAAGCTAAGGAATTTTCCAGCGATGAAATTAAAAACTGTTCCCTCAGTGGATTAAGTCAAATAATAGAGAACAATAGTGGCTGTAACTTAACTGTAAGGGACTCTTTAATGTCGTTTCAGAGTTGACAGTGCTGGCACACAATAGGCCTTCAATAAATGTTGAAAGAAAATGGTGGGGTGGGGGAGAGAGAGATTGACAGAATGAGGGATGGATAGAGCAGAAGTGGGAGAAAAGGGATACAGGAAAGACAGATTGCTGACTCAAGTTTAGCTCTAATTTGTGAGGAAGGCAATGAAAAGATATATATATATATACAGGCAATGCCAAAAAACAATGTATACACATTTTAAGAAAGGAAAAACTATATCAAAATTGTAATACCTGATATATACCGACAACAAAAGATGAATACAAAGTCATGTGTATACCTTTTTTATATATATCCCCAGTATATATAAATATTGGATTGTCTGAAAAGTCATGACGCATTCTTGCAACAAAAAAACAGAAAAAATACGTCATGACTTTTCTGACAACCCAATAGCTACCTTGGAAAAGTATTTAATTAATTCCCCAAAGTTTTGACATGTCAATAGTTATACTGACATATGACTAACAATCAGGGGGATCCTATAAATATTTTTTTTTACAGCGGGAGGTGTCTCCCAACGTTGCCTGCAGTTATGATACTGAGTATCATCAGGACTGGAATGAGAAAGACTTATCTGAGTGAGGTACAGATAAAACAAACCTATTAGGAAAAGTGTCCTTTTGAAACTTCGGGGTTAAAATGAGAAAACAATGCTATCCCATATGCTCAACCTCTTAAAAATATATAATATGCATGTATATGTTATGTGTATATATATATATATATATATATGTATCATTTTAATGAAAAGATTCAGTTGTGTAAGTCAGTGCTCACTTAAGACCCTTTTGTGGTGATTAGATGAAAGCTGTCTATGAACACTTGAGAAGCCATCTTTATAATTTGGGAGCTGAACATTAGCATAATGTTGACAGGTGATTTGTCCTAGTCTGTAGCATTTTAGTTGGGGGCTCAGGGTTAGAATTATATACACCTTCATCACTCTGCCAGAAATTCTAAGTGAAGGATGCGACCTTAATCCATAGATATTCATCACAACCCAATTAAATACCAAATGATTAATGATGACAATCTCAAGTTCCTCTTTTGAACTCCCTTGAGGAAGAGAAGACTGGAAAAATATAGAAACATATAAATCGGACCAAAGGAAGGGGCAGGTGGGAAGAAGGAAATAATGAGAAAGGGCTTGAGAGAAAATCAAAAGTAAAAGAAATCCCAACAAAAGTCATTGATTCCATGGGCCAGAGGCAGCCAACCCAGGAAGGAGATGGCTGACATGACACCAAGGGAAGCATGTGTCATCACCCCCGAAAGGCAAAGCCCTTGCGTGTAAAGCATGAAGTCTTAGCCATTGTCTTTACACTGTCCCTCAGGTGGTCTCTTGCAAACACATCTTCCACTCAATATGAACTCCGCCCTCCAGAGTGTAGGGACCTGACGATTCAAACGGGGCAGGGAGTGAACACTCCCTCATTCATTCAACCTGTTCCCACACACCAATAAAGTACCCACAGGGGCTCCAGTTTTCTGTCCCAGCTCTGCCTTTCTATACACAGTTCTGGGGTAGATACACTTAGACACATTTCTCTTCTGTGTTAGCCAGTTTCTTTTTCTCTCTTCCTCAGTTTTTAAGGGTTATCTAGTCTATTCGTTGTGGATTATCATTTGAGTATACAGACACAAATTAAGATTTTGTTGTTGTTGTTGTTGCAAGCAACAGATATCTAACTCAAATTGACTTTAGCACAAAAAGGGACATGTAGGTTCTCATGATGGAAAAGCCCAGGGCTTCAGGGCTGGCTGGGTCCAGGGGCTTCAACCTTGTCAAATTCTTAGAACTCAATTTTCTTCTTTTCTCTCATCTGTAGGAACATTGTTATTTTGGAGAAGATGTTCCCTCTGAAGGGACTCCCTGCCACTTTAAGCATCTATCATCCTTCTATTAATAGCTGGAAATACCTGCAAGAGCTCATCTTTCCCTATAATTCCAGTGAAAGTCTCAGGATTGAATCGCATTGCCCGGCTTTGATTGCGTGTGCATCATTGAACTCATCAATGTAGTCAGCAAAATGGAACAGCTGCCTGGCCAGGCATGGGCCACATGCCAGCTCCTGGACCCATGGGTGGGATCAAGTCTACAGAACTACACAGACTGGGAGATGTGTTGTGACCAGGAGAAGGGCAAGCACAGTCAATGTCCACCACATATCCCTTCTCCTCTTTTTCTTTCTCTCTGCATCCCTCGAAACTTAAGAATGTCCTTCCCTTTGCTTTTCAGGAACCACTTCTCTTACCTCCATCTCCAATGGGCAAATGAGTTTCTCAGTTACTGATCAACCCAAACGGTGTGTTTCTCATCCCCTGCATTCCCTTCTCTTCTCTCTGAGCTTTCCAACTAGGTGAAAGTAGCCCTCCCAGCACTTGCTTTCAAGGCTCTTCTAGATGACTTGCCTCTGCTCGGGGAATTTTCTCTTTTCTGATTATTTCTGCTTTCCTCCAAATCATATCCCATCAGTGTCTGCACCATTTTTCCCGCCTGTTCCCATGTTCCTGGGTGCTTCCCTTTGCCTTAGTCTATCAGCATCTTTGAGCTTCCAGGCCTAAAGAGCCCTTAGCCTGCCAAACAGTGCTCACGTTAACATATAGTCACACAATCCTTGATTGAACTGTTGACCGATACAGAAATTGGTTTTATTTTAATCCACAGGAATTTGGGGGATGGTGGGTAATTTACTATAACGGATGATGGTAAGAATTACAAAATCCTCGCACATTGCTACACGTATGGAATTATTTTTCTTTGAATTCTAGGGGTTAGTAATTTGGTGGTATGGTAAGTATCCTGAGATGTTATAAGGAATATCCTGAATTTCTAGGCTGTGCTTTCTTTCCCTCACAAAATATGTAATGCTAAGGTTGCAAGTTCAAATGGCTACAGAAGCCTGGTGTGTTGACATAAATGAGAACAGAGTTGGATTTCAGACAGTAGAGTGATGGGAAGACTCTGGTGAGCATGCATGACGTTCTAATGCTGGTGTGGTGGTTAAGGGCATAGGTTCTGGGATCCGGCAGCCTGAGTTCAAATTCTGATTCCACCATTTCTTACCTCCATGATCACGGCCTAAATATCTGACCTCTCTATGCCTCCGCTTCCTATCTGTAAAATGGGCATATTACCAGTGTCTACCTTGTTGGATTGTTGTGAGTACTAAGTCAGTTAATATAGGTGGAGCACTTAGAAAGGTTTCTGGCACGTAATAAGCACTGTGTAAGTGTTGGCAGTTGTTATTTTCAAATCCAGCCTGTTGTTTCCATAGAGGAATATGTCCTACCTTGTGAGATCTTCTAATATTTCAAGACAAACTAGAAATGCAATTTTTCATGTTAAGCTCCAAGATTATGTTTGTTTTCACTGACTCAATTTCATTTCATTAATTTTCAATTCAATTGAAAAAAAAAAACATTTTAAAACACCAAGAAGGCTCTATTGATGAGGAATGCATTTCAGGTGCATGATACTAAAAATCCAGCTTGGAGTGGCTTAACCACATACGGCTTTCTTTTATTTTTTTCACATAAAAAGATGTCTGATGCAACCACTTTAGAACACTGTTCAGCACTGCATCTCCTAAGACTCAGCAATTCCACTGCTAGGCCTATCCCCAACAGAAATGTGTCCATGTGTTTATCATTAGACGGTTTAAGAATGTTCATTGATAATAAGCCAAAACTGGACAGTACACAAATGCTCATCAACAGTAGTATCAATAAGTGAATTGTGATATGGACACATATGGATACTATATACAGTAATGAACACAAATGAACCATAACTCCATACACCAAGATGGAAGAATCTCACAAACATAATATTAAGTGAATGAGGCAAGACACACTGTACAATTCCATTGATATAAAGTACAAAATGAGACCAAATGAACCAGTGGCATTAGAAGCAGGAAAGGGGTTGTCCTTGTGGAGGTAAAGACTGAACATGGGGGGTGTGGGGGTGGGAGGGTCCTGGGGGGCTGTTCACATTTTGCTTCTTGATTTGGGTTCTGCTATCTTGAGTGTGTCAAATGTGTGAGATTTCATTGACTTGTACACTTACAATCGGTGTCTTTTCTGTATATATATTATACGTCAATAAAAATAGTTTTCAAAATGAGGAAGAAGTCTAGAGGTAAGTGGTTTCTGGCGTTGATTCCAGGGCCCAGGTCTTTATATATTTTGGCTCCCCATCCTCAGCTTGTTGGCCTTCATCCTTAAGCCTGTCACCACATGTGATGATTACCACAGCACTCTGGGTCATGTTCACCTTCGTGGCCCTCTCCTTTTTCATCAGGAAGTCAAAAATTCATTTCTAGAAGACCCCCTCACCGAGCCCAACAGTCCTTCATGTACATCTCGAAGGCCAAAAGCGAGTCATGTGCTCACTCCTAGTTGCAAGAAAGCACCACCATCACCATCACCACCACCCCCCAACCACCATTTCCACCCTCACCCCTCATCGCCATACTAAGAAGTGCCAGGGAAGAAGGCACTTGGAAAAGGCATTTTTGTAATCAATCAACAGTATCTACCATACAGGCAAATACATTTGCAAGTCGGGTGTAATGGTTGCTACTTCTTCCTAGATTCATATGGAAGGGTATTTCCCTGTGTGTGTGTTCATGGATGGAATCGATCATATTAAATTTAAGAGATTTTTTTGTTGTTGTTGCAACTAGTATGGCTGATCACTGCGTTGTCCAACCTGGTAAGTCAGGCTTACCCAAAATAAGGCAGAAAGGATGCTGAGCATCGAGTTTGTCCAGAGTGATGGGACCTGTTCTTTGTGAATTGTGAGACCTTCTTTTGATTAAATAAACAATGAAATGGAGGATGGCTCTTGTACAAATATCTGTCCTAGTCAGATTTCAGACTATACAGGCTAATTTTGTGCATACGAGTAAGTCAAAGCAAGTTCATTCTTCATTTGAACACTGAACACCCCTTCCAAAAATCCTAACTGAGTCCCTAGTCATTTCTAACCTACTTTTGGTCTCTCTGAATTTGCCTCTTCTAGGTATTTCACATAAGTGGAATCATACAATGTTTGTCCTCTTGTGTCTGGCTTAATTCACTTAACATAATGATTTCCAGGTTTGTGCATGTTGTAACCTGTATCAGAACTTCTTTCCTTTATATGGTTGAATAATAACCCATTGGTTTGGATTGTTTCCACCTTTTGACTCTTGTAAATAATGCTGCAACGAGCATTGGTATATAAGTATCTGTGTGCCTGCTTTCAGTTCTCTGGGGTGTATATATATATATATATATATATATATATATATATATATATATATATATATATATATGTAGGAGTAGAATTTCCAGGTTATACAGTGTTCCTATGTTTCGCTTTTTGACGACTGCCCAGCTATTTTCCTCAGCTGCTGTACCATTTTACATTCCCATCAGCAATGTAAGAGGTTCCACTTTCTTCAACAATATGTTCTTCACTGAATGTCCGCCATTAGTGGGCATACTACCTCTGTGTGCTCTCACTTCCCATTTCGCATTTCTGTGAGAGAGAATGCAATTGACCCAGCTTAGGCTGGACCGGGTGCTTGCCCCTGTGTCACGAGGCGATGGGGGGATGAGAGCCAGAATCATGCGATATGGATGTGGTCAGTGAGAGAGTAATCCTGTGAGCTGTAAGCAGTCAACCCAGGAGGTTCGTACAATACTCAGTTTCTTCTTTTCTGAAATGGAGATGATACGTAATGCAGTGTACCTGTGACGCTTGGACAAAATAATGTATATAAAGTTTTCAGTAGTTTCCTAGCATTCACTCAAGGAAGGGTAGTAGCAATAGAAGCACCAGTAGCAGTGGCCTCAGAGTGGGAAAAAGGATGCTTGTGGGCAAGCACCGTTATTCTCCGTCAAGTGTCAAATATACCTAGATTTCCTATTACAAAGGAAACCTTCTTTTGCAGATTTATAAGTCTTGACTTTCTCCAAAGCAATTTTTTAAAAAAGATTTTTATTGGGGAATTGAGGGATGGGAACAGTGCTGGGGATTTGGGGGAAGGGGAACAGACAAGTTGCTGTCCTTTTGTTCTTCGGTCTAGTTGTGGGGGACGTTGCTTCACTGGCCCAATTTGGCGCCATCATTGCACTCTTCCCGGGCAAGGCAGATCAGTCTCCGGCTTCTGGACGGCCGCTCACTGCAGCTGCTGGCCGCTCACACTGGCTGCTGGCTACACACGGTAGCCCATGGCAACCCACTGCAGCAGGGGCTGCAGCCTATGCCGTCGCCCGCAACTTACAGCAGCCCAGTTCCAGGTGGAGCTGTTGTTCAGCATCTTAGCTGTAGATGGCAGTGTCTCTGGCCCTCATATGTGGGATCCAAACTGGGGCCCTGTCGCGTCCCAAGCCAGCTCTTAACCACCGCGCCACTTGGCTGGCCCCAAAGCAATTTTTGAGCGTATTTCTATTTTCATCCTGTATCACCTTCAGGGGCCCCATGTTTCATTTCTCTCCTACTTGCTTTGTTGAGTAGTAATTTGTTGTATTTGTCCTGAATCCACCCCCTTTCACACTCATCGGTAGCGCTCGAGACCTTCCCCACAAGAACTTGTTCCCATTTCTGAGTTGAAGTGAATGAGAACATTTGGACAGACACCAGCTTTCTCTGTACCTTCCAAGTCATGCTTTTTCTTTGCATATCGTCCCAGACAAGCTTATAGCCTTTTTAGCTTTATCGAAGTGTCAGAGTGAAATCACTTCTTTACAGCATTCGCGTGAGCTGCTGCCTGTAAGGACAAAACTGAGATACTGAGTGGCTGCTTATTGACTGACGACGTGCCATCCCCCTCTATAGGCCGTGTTCCTGTCACTTGTCACCTAGCACAGGTGATCCAAACTCATGCCTCAATAAAATGACAAATTACCTTACCTGTCTTGGGAGTTACTGTGACCACAACCAAATTGCATGGATGGATGGATGGATGCAAGGATGGATGCAAGTGTCTGCTGAGTCAGCATTTAGTGAACACATGTATTTTTTTTTTACCCTCTTTATTCCTTTTATGATTAGCAGTGCAATTAGGAACATCTGAAAAGAGGTTTCTTTCTATATGAAACTACAGAGATCTGATTTATGCTATTCCCTGGGCTCCACCAACTGCATTAATCACATTAACCCAAACTCTAAGAACTTCGACTATGAGGTGATCCATATGTGACAACTGCGTATCTTCCCTCTATGTCTTCACCTCCCAATTATCTGCACAAAGGCAGGGGTGCGGTGGTGCGGATAATTCAAAACAGCACACAATCCAAATGCCATTTCTGCTTGGCTGGAGGAGACATTATGCAAATTTGGGGCAGCAAATTTACCATCTTTATTACATTTTGCTTGGATTCATATTAAAAAATTGTTTGCACTCTCCGTGAGTGTGTGTGTGTGTGTGTGTGTGTATGTGTGTGTGTGTGTGTTGGGGGAGGGGGGTGGTAGGAAGGGCATTCCTGGAATTCAAGCAAATCATAAAACCTTAGCACTCAAAGGAGTCTGCAAAATCATCCTGCAACTTCAGTTTTTGCTTTTTTAGAGGAGACAGCCTAGGCCCAGAGAGAGGATGTCACTTCTGTGAGATTACCAAGTACACTGGTGGCAGAGCAGGGACCAGGCTTAGCGTCTCTGACTCCTTTCTTCCAAGGAGAGAAACACTTATTTCATCAGAAGCCCGACTGAGTGCTCCAGCCTTTGGGTTTCCAAACCCAAACACATAAACAATCTTGTCAGCCCCTCCAAAAGGTGACGTCCTCTGTAGTCTCACTTCTGGAGACACACAGCTTCCTCACAAGGCTGGGTCAGGAGGCTCCGCCTCCACGTGGGCTGGACAACGCCTGTTTCCCAAGGCAGCAAGTAGCCCTGGTGGAGTCTGGGTCTCCTTTCCACCTGTCGTTGGGATTTGAGTTGCTTGGCATCAGTCAGGAGCTCTCAAAGAGAGTCTCCTGAGCTCTGTGTGGGCTGGGAGTAGGGAATTGCTGGGAGGCCACAAACCCTGGAGTGAGTGACTCTGTACCTCGGGGAGTGCAGCAAGGGAAGGTGCACGTAAGCATCGTGCTTTGAATCAGGACTCCAGCAGCCTATGCCAACCTGATGGGTAACCTGGGGCTTGGCTGCTAGTGGGTTACATTGACCTTGAAATAACAGCTGAAGAGCAAACACAGAGCAGCCAGGCAGGCCTTCCCCTCTGGCTAACCTCCCCAAGAAGTACATCAGTGAGGTCTGAGATCAGCCAGCCAGCAAGCATCAGCTCAGATGCCCCTGGGGAGCTGGGTAGCCAGAGGGGCCCGTCATGAGCTGTGCTGTGTTGTCACGCTCTGTATCAGCTGCTCATCTGACTGCGGGCTATGCCAAGGGTCATTATCAGCTCATGGCTCTTGGTAGCTTGGAGGTGGCTGGCAGTCGTTCCTCGAGCTTTCTTTCCTGTGTGTGCAGGTTTTCTCAGTGTGTTGGGTCCTCCTGAAGCAGTTCAGCAAAAGGTGCTGGAGTCCCTGGAGGGGCTCAAAGGCTGACGTGGCACTGGAGGCTGGCTTCAGATAGGATTGGGACCCAAAGAAAGAGAAGGTGCTCTGGGCAGTTGACCCTGGCAGGGTTTGCTTCTAGCTTCCAGCCTGGCAAGTTGGATCTATCAACATCATTCTTATTTCCTGCCAAGAATGAAGACAAATATTTACCTTTGAATGCTGAATCATGCCTGAAGCTACTTAATGGGTGAAAGGCCCTCCTTTTAATCAGAGATGCATATTATTCATGTTTTATTGATTCTGTCTGGGCAAAGCCTTTTTTTTTCCTCTGTTCTTAGCAACATCTGCTTAGAACCACTAGGATTATCAATAACAGCAATGTTATGGTATAATAGGGCGCAAACAATAATACCTGGCAGTATAACTTAAGTTTATGTAATGTTAACATTGATAGAACCGTTCATAAAAGTTCTCATTTAATTCTCACCACAGCCACTTAACGTAGATAGGATCACTTTATGATCTCCAGGGCTTCAGAAGGTTAAACTGACTTACTCAAAGACACGGTAGACTTCAAACTTGAATCCGGGTCTGATAACCCTTTTCCAGGCGCTATGGCTGTCCCTCTAAAGGCCTGGGAGGGACGATGAAATGGCTTATGACAGGACCAAACAAGAGCTATGAGTTGAAGTCCCGTGCTTGGCAGAATGCTCATAGCACAGTGGGCAGAGCTAAGCTGCCTTGAATGCCCTGCTCTAGGTCACACCTGCGATTTGGATTGAGAATTTTCTATGACCAGCTCATACGGGACACAGAATAGGCATTTGCCTACACAGGGTAACCTGAGGGTCATTAGAAAGAACGGGAAAAGCAAATTCTTAGGTTCTATCCAGACCAACGGAATCAGCAACTCTGGGGGTAGACACAGCAGCCTGGGTTCTAATAGGTCCTTCAGGTAATTCTGATGTACACTAACGTTCGGGAACCACCGGCTCAGACCAGGGGTCAGCAACTTTTTTTCTGTTAAGGACCAGGTAATAAATATTTTAGGCTTTGGAGGCCACACAGTTTCTGTCAAGATTATTTAACTCTGCCATTGTAGTGAAAGCAGCCATCAATAATATGTCAATGAATGGATGAGGCTGTGTTCTAATAAAATTTTATTTAGGCTAATCAGGACTCCCTTTTGTTAATGGTATTGATGCACACCAGTGTGAGAATACCTATAGAATAAATTCCTGTAGGTAAAACTGAGTTTTCCCAGTGTAATGCATCATTTTATAGAGCCTTAAACAGTATTTATTTTTATTTTCTGTTGACTCTAGTCTAAGATACTAGCTTCCCAGTTTTACAAAGAGATTTCCCAATGTCTTCTAATATGCAATAATGCTATTGAGAAAGCCTGTGCCATTCGGATTTCTGATCTTTTGTATATGGCTTTTAAAAAAATCTCTAAAAGTTTTAGGCTCTGTATTCCTGATGCATTGAAATTTTACAGTGATATCCTTTGGTGTGAGTCTTTTCTGTTCTTGAACCTTTAATTTTCTAATTGTTTCTTCTATGATTTATCTCCATGTCATTTTGTTATGCTCTCTGAGAGATTTTAAAAAAGTCTTTCTTTTATTCCTTTATCGATAAAATATATAAATTTTTTCTGTAATATTTTTAAGTTTTAAGAATTCCTTATTCTTTTTATAGTTCCCATTCTATCCCCACAGATGTGTTATTTTCATTATTTCTAAAAATATTAGTTATATTTCTGTTTTGAAAATAATTTTTTTGCTACCTACCTTTTCTCTGTCTCTTCCTAGTTCCTTTTTTCCACTGTGTGTGTGTGTGTGTGTGTGTGTGTGTGTGTGTGTGTATATGTATGTTTTAGTGTCTTTCATATTAGAGGATTTCCTCAAATGTCAAGAGATCCTTGGTTGTCAGTTAGTATTTTATTTTATTTTAATTAATTTATTTATTTATTTTCATAAGGGAGTCGAACCGGCAACCTTGCTGTTAAGAGCACGCGCCCTATCCGCTGAGCCATTCGGGCGGCAGCTCAGCTCAAGGTGCTCAGTTCAGTCCCAGACGCGGGTGGGCGTAGCCCACCATGGAACAGGCAATCTTATTAGAAACACATGCTCTCACCAGCTGAGCCATCCTGCCACCTGTTGGCAGCTCAGCTCTGGCGCAGCTCTGGCGAGGCTCACTGGCCCATGTGGGAATCAAACCAGCAACCCCGTTGCTCAGAGCTCGTGCTCTTAAGCAAACTCTTAACCATCTGAGCCACTTGGCCAGCCTTGTCAGTTAGTATTTTAAAAGGAGCTGTTAGAGAGTTGAGTTCGCTGGCTTCATTGTAAGTTAGTGGAGTAGCAAACTGCTTGGTTTTCACTGGTGGAATTCAGAACTATCTATATCTCTGGGACATTCAATTATTCCAGGGAAGAATTCTATACTTTACTTTGTTTGGGTAGAGGGTGGTGGGGGAAGAAGAGGCCATGGCAATAACTCTTGTTTCTGATATTCTGGTAGCTGAGCATGGGGTAGGAGGTGGGGGTGGGGGTGAGATGGGGTGGTTCTGTTCATTGTATGCATAATCTTTTTTTTGTTTTCAGCCTAGTGCTATTTCCTGCCATCTACTGGGCTGTTGGCCTGAATTTGGATCTACTCTGGTTTTGATTTTTTTTTTGATACAATGTATGTCAGGATGGGATGAGGCTCTGAGGGGTTCTCTTTGCCCCTTATATACACTTTTAATCCATCTCCCCATTTTTAACTTTTCCCCTTACTCCAGCTTTCTGTAGTATTGAGTGTCTTAAAATCCTATCGTTAACCAGCTATATAGGCTTCCTCCTCTCTGTTATCTAATTTTAATTCTTTCACTTATTTTCATATAGTTGGAGGTTATAAATATTTCTTAATTTCGTGAATTACAGAATTTGTGTTTTATTTCTTGTTAACCTTGTTGGTTTTGGGTGATTTCTGAGAAGAAAAGGGGGAATCTCTGATAGCACATTTTCATTTTGTTAGATAGTCTCAAATTGTCCTCCACAGAGGTTGCACCAATTTATACATAACAATATGAAAGTGTCTAGTCCCCATATCCTCCTCACCATCTTAACATATTAGCTTTTGAATCTCAGTCAATCTTAGTGAAAAATGGAGCTCTTTAAAACTATATCTTTTGTAAAGGGCACTAAAGCCTCCTTCAATCGAAATTTACTCATTCAATACACACATGTCCTTGCATACAGATGTTTGTAGATAATTTATTATAGACCCTCTTTGGAAAATATCTCAATGCACTCACTTTTCTGGTCATACAGTGTAAACAGACATTGACACTGTCAGTGTCAGTAGAGTTGTATTTGGATTTGAGACATGGCCCATGAGTGGGCTTGATTGTCTGTAATAAAGGACCCAGAAGCAGACCTCTGTGTCCTGTGCCGTTATCCCCTCGTTTGCCCTCTGAGAGATTCCTCCAGGGAGGCAAAGAGAGGTGATGGAACGGGGTTGGGAGACTTATCCTGCGTGATGCTTTCTTCTCAGGTTCCTGGCTTCTTAGCTCTTACTTTTGCACGGTATGTGTCCTCTAAGCTGTTCAAGGTGGTACATAATCTCTTTGACTGTGAAAATATCATATACAGAACAATAGCCCAGCTGTCAGACACCACGCTGAAGGGAAACGTTTGGCACAGAGGCTAATCCAAATCTCGGGACTGTCATCACGGAGAGTTGTGGAAGGAGATGTTTAGATGAGGAAGATCTGATTATCTGTCTTCACGTTTGAGAAAGGAGACGGGATTGGATTTTTCAGTCCCTGGCCAGTTCCCCTCCATGGAGGGTCCTTATCTACGTAGAAATACAGAGATCAAGTTCTGATGACACTAAATGGAAGGTCTGTAAGGGGGATAAGGCCACATTTTAGCAAGCTGAGTACTTCAAATTGTGAAACAACTTTGCTCGGATGTGGAAGTCCTTTCTTCCTTCCCCTTTAGTGACATAACTCTTACACCTGATTTCCAGTCCCTACCCAGCTGTTGTCTGTGGCTCGGCTGGGGAACTAATCTCAGTCCAGGGGTGAAGGGAGTGGATAAAGACGGGTTTCTATTTAGTGCGGCAGATTAGCTATGCAAAACCTTTTTTTTTTCCTTGTGGGTTTTAATGACTACATTTTTGTCTTCTAAGGGTTACTTTCAAAGATTTAAATTGGTCCTTAATGTTCTGAAAAATTAAAAAAAACAAATGAATGATAAGACGAGGTTCACTTAAAGATGATTTATGTTTTGGAATCTACTTCACTGCATTTCATCATCCTCATAAAAAGGCAAAATGGAAATAAACCTCTTTCTTCCTTGACATTAGCTCAGAAAGCACGATGACAAGCTCTGCCAGACTTTTCTACGTGGGGTATAGACAGGGATCTCTGCCTTACACTTCAGTGACATTTCGAAGCATGCTTTTTAGTTTTCCCAGTGAATGCCGAACACCTGTGGGTCTCCAATGCCATGCTGTATTTTTACGTTATTTAAGAGACACCTAGCAATTTCATCAATAAGGTTTGCTTGTTGTCACTTGACGAGGGAACAGTATGCTGATAGACTAAGCCCACAATATCTTCCATCAATCAAGCACTTCTGGAACTCAGAAATGACAATGAAACCCATGGTATTCAACAACCCATGGTGCCAGGAACTAATCAGAAATCTGGTGTTGTTGAAAGTAAATGAGTTTTTAATAAATTAGATTTGAGAATCACTTACAAGCTGTGGAGTAGGGGTCTGTACAGAGGAGGCTCCGGATTCATTGGGAAAATCACAGGGGGCGGTAACTGCTGCTAAAGTAGGAAGGAAAATATGCTCGTCCCCCTGGGGAGAAGGGGGAGGAAGTTGCCCACGTCTGTGCCAACTTCTCTCTTGCTCATTCCTGTAATGGCCAGGCCCAGTCTTTGCTTGAGTCCCTTATTTCTCTTTTTAAATTTTTCCTTATACTCTTACTCTCACCATATGCTTTACACCTTAGAATTAAATGACCTGAAGTTTTAGAGTAAATGATATATAATATGATGACACTTAATTTTATAATTAAATTGATCAGTATAGTTTGGGAGACATTCCATTAATGACCTCCAATAGGCAGCAAGATCTGGCTCACCAGACCCTAACAATTAATTCGATTTAATTCAAGACAATACACCAATCAGTTACGGAGTGCCTACTTGGTGTGGGATGCTATGCTATGTATTAGGACCACAAAATGGCCGCAGTTCTGTCAAGGATCTTAGAATCTTTGCGGAAACTGGATCTGAAGACAAAGCCACGTGTCCTAAGTGCTTAGGTGAAGTTACAAATTGCTATAGAATGACAAAGGAAGGGCAGGCAATTCTAACAGATGAGGGGGACATTTAGAGTGTATGCTAGAGAACTAATATAATTACCATAGATGAGGGAAGGGTTAATGGTATTCCAAGAAAAATGAAACAATATAAACTGACACTATGACGGAGTCTTGAAAGTGCTGGACAAATATAGTTAGTAATCATGTATGTATACTTGAAATTTGTTAAGAGGCTAGATCTTAAGTGTTTTTACCAACACAAAAAAAAGAAAAGGAAAAGAAAGAAAAGAAAAAAACAACAACATGTTAATTAGCTTGATTGTAGCAATTATTTCACAATGTATATATGTATAAAACATCAAGTCACCGACCTTAAATATATACAAGTTTTATTTATCAATTATACCTCAATAAAGATGGGAGAAGTACAGGACATGTTTGAAAGCTGTCATTCATTCATTCATTCATTCATTCATTCATTCATCCACTACACATTGAACGTCTGCTCTAGCTTAGCTACTGTATACTGTGGCCGAAGTGTAAGGTTGAGGCAGGAATATAGTAGATGAGGCAAAGGAAAAGTTTAGGACTGGAGTTTCACATACTCCATTTCAAATGTTTTGCTTTATTTTATTTAATATTGTTTTTGTAAATGGTGTTCTACTGAGCCTGTTTTTCTGTTGCTTGAGTTTTTTCACTTAATATGCCTTAGAGATACTTTCATGTCCAAATCTATAAGATAATCTCTTACTTTTCATTTCTGTATCATACATAGAGATGGGCTACAATTTATCTGAAGCATTTTCTTTAATGAAGAGAAGTCATCTCCAAGACCAGTACTATGTTATAGAATTTTTAAAAGAAAGATATAATAGGGCCGGCCGAGTGGCGCGATGGTTGAGAGCTGGCTTGGGATGCCAGAGGGCCCCGGTTCGGATCCCACATGTGAGGGCCAGTGACACTGCCCTCTATATAAAAAAAAATAAATAAATAAAAAATAAAATAAAAGAAAGATATAATAGAGCCAAAACTAATATCAATCAACCAATCAGTCAATCAATCAATATTTGCAGAGGACTCTATCAGAGTTATGTCAGCAAAAAGATAGTGCACTCAGACTAGGTGATTAAACTTTGATAACGTTAATGAAGCTTAATAAATGCACTATTTACAAAAGTGTAGTGAAGGTATAGGGGCCCTAACAATGGATGATGTTACACCCCCTAAGCTAGGCTAGCATCAGGGAGCTAGCAACACATCTAGGCCAGACTGGCAAGGCGGAGGAGTGGTTACCTGAACCTAAAGCAAGTAGCTGTACAGAGAGATGACCAGGTAAAGGGGGAGATCCTTGGGGAATAGACACCTTTATCTCACTCTTCTCCTGACTGTCATCTTTTACCTGGGTCTCCCATTAGCCAAGCCCTTTAGCAGCCAGGGGCCAAGGTGATACAGCCTACAGAGGTCACCCTCCGGGGTAACAAAGCAGGATGGAGAGGAATAGAGAATCTGGGGGTGTACTAAAAAAACTGCTAGTACAAGGGCCAATTAAGAGTTATCAAAATGATTGTATTTAAAAAATACTACAAGATGGGAAGTTTTCATTGAGAGTTTCAGGATACATGTGTGTTGAGGAAGAAATGAAATATGTTTGAGGGTGGAAAACAGAACTTCTAGGACATTCTACCATACACCTGACCAGTATTCCACAAAAACAGGATTTCTAAATCTATGCGTACATCTTTATTCCTGACTTTTCTCCTGAGTTCCAGACTCAGACTGCAGTTGACTACGGGGCGTATCATTTCTATGTCAAACTTACTATGTCTCATTGGTGCCTCTCCAGACCTGTCCCTAACGCCAGCCCTCCTCCCCTCCTCCCCCCTCTCTATTTCTCTCACCTTATTATAGGATCCATCACTTAACGTTTCTTCCTCAACTAGATGGTTAGATCACTGAACTCAAGACAAAGAAGTAGCTCCTTTCTTACCCTCCACAATGTCCTGATTGGAGCCTGTCTACTTCCATCTTGGGAAGAAACAGAAACTTTCTCTCCCAAAGCAGATCTGTCAGGGGACTCACCCTAGTTTGTATCGCGTTCGTTAGTCCCAGGCCATTTAATTTTTGTAGCCATTTCCTCACTATATGGTAAGTTATTCAAGGGCAGGGACCATGTTTATTTGTGTTGACAAGTCTCCTGGTGTCCCATTTTCAGAGGAAAGAACTTAACACCCAGTAGGAGACCATGGGCTGCAGCTGACTTTTTTTTGCTTTCAGCCTTTGTGTCTGCAGCTTGGGCACCGTCTAAGTTTCCTAGACAAACTTCAGTGCAAGACATAAGTTTGGAAGTGTTATATTAAAGGTGGATTCCTGTTGTGTCCGGGCTCCCAACTGGGAAAATTGCTTTCAGTGCAGTCAGTAGTTAACTGCTTCCTCAGCTGACATGAATATGCAAAGGAAAAAAAAGGCCACCAACAGATCCTGTGACTTGGTGATTAGGCATTAAGAGACAATCAAAGTTTAGACAGAACTAGTCTTCAAGTGCTGCAGGTATCAGGGAAAGGAACTAAATTGTTCTGATTTCATTGAAATAGCTTTTAAAGAAGACTGAAAAAATTACGTGATTATAACTATCCCTTTGTGGGTCTTTTTCACATTCATTCGAAAGAAGGATGACAGTTTGTAATGAACAGCAACTTCCTTGCAAGCCAGAGGGCTTAACGACGAATTAAGGATACTGCCACCTTGTCACTAAAATAATAGAAAGAAAATTGAATTATTCTCCCCATATTAAATGCATATATTCCTGAGTGTTTTTTGTCAAAATGACTTTGCTAACCACATGGAGTGAAATACACTTTGTTTTCACATGGTTGCATTAAGCAAGGCTGTGGGCTCTACTATGCTGTTTAGAAGGGAACAAAAAAAAACCCCATCAGGATGAAAAAGCACTCTCAACGTATGGTTACATCAGCCCTAAATTGTAACACAGCTGCTTCTGGCACCATTAGATGGAACACTGGGCAATTTATAGAAGTCATTTTTAACAATTTGATGGTTGGTATATATCTGCTGAATTGATTGGTTGCGGAGACAGATCTTTATTTGTATAATAGCAATAACATCCTTTGCAGATTACCGCTCAATTTATTCCTGATGCTAAACATTACCAACCGGCATCTATCAATTTACATTGGAAAAATACGTCCCTATTTCTTAATTATCTGTTTAATTGTAGGGAGACTAGAGTCCCGTGATGCCCTGATTTGCCAGCACTGGGGAGGCCTGCCAGAGTCACTGCGAGTCTGGCTGTTTGGCTTCCAGAGGGCTCTGTGCAGCCTCGTGATATTAACAACCTTTACCCCTGTGTATAAGAAGACGTCTGTGCCCTGAATCACGCAGACTGCTGCTCTCCTGTCCCCTGACTGGAGTCTCCACAAGCTGCCAAGTGACTTCTTCATTGACCTACTTTCCTTCCCATCTAAGCTTGCCAGCTTTAGTCATCAGGAGTCCGGGGGATGACACCCTCCATATGCTCTCCCTTGGGCTTCATGGACCTTTCTGCAGAGTGATTGGCGGGAGGGCGGGACTTCCCACATTTGGGGGCAGCTCCCTGGAATAAATTGTAGGCCTCATTTCTGACCAGTGGGTTCAGACTGACAGAAGTGGAAGTTATGCACGCTCAGCCAGTTTCCTCTTCACCCCAGCTGCCACCACCCCTAAAAATAAACAGAAATCTACATAAGAGATGTGCATTAGAAAGCGATTAATGGAGGCCATATCCTTCATATTTGCCCACTCTTTTTATTGTGAGATTTCCTTTATTTTTATTTATTAGTTTCATTACTGTAATATATATTATTTACCATTTTAATCATTTCTAAGTGTACAGTTCAGTGACATTAAATACACTCACATTGTTCTGCAGTCACCGCCATTATCCATCTCCAGAACTTTTCTCCTTCACAAACTGAAGCTCTGTCCCCATTAAACAATAATTCTCCATTTCTTCCTGCCCTCACCTCTGACAACCACCAATCTACTTTTTGTCTGTGAAATTGACTACTCTAGGTACCCTGTATAAGTGGAATCACACAATATCTATCCTTTTGTGTCTAGCTTCCTTTATTTAGCATACTAAAGGTTCATCCATGTTGTAGCATATATCAGAATTTCATTCCATTTTAAGGCTGAATAATATTTCATTGTGTGGATAGATCATATTTTATTTATCCACTCATCCATCAGTGAACATTTGGATTGTTTCCACCTTTTGGCTATTGTAGCTTTTTGTAGTGGTATGCTTTCATTTCTTTCTCTTTTGTGTATCTACTAGAGATATTTTTTCTTTGTGGTTACCATGAGATTGACCTAGAAGATCTTACAGTTATAACGTTCTATTTTTGGCTGCTGTGAATAATGCTACTATGAACTTAAGTGTACAAATATCTGTTCAAGTCTCTGCTTTCAATTATTTGGGTCCTTGCACACTCTTTAGAAGTCCTGCTTATCTCCTTCAGCATGTGACCCCATCCCAATTTCCATCTTCCTATGATTCACAGTTCTTGCCAATGCCTTTCATTGTTCCTACCTGGATTTTACTCCTTCTCACTACTTGCCTTTCCTTCGTCCCCTTCTTCAGCTCGTAGAAGTATCTCCCAAGCTTTCTTTCTGCCATCATCCTGCTATGCAAGATGCAGAAGCCCAGGGCTATGCTCCTAGAGGAGGGATACTCCTGTCTTTTCCCACAGATGCCCATTATCCTATGTGGATCCCATTCCCACATCTTCACAGCTAAAAGAAGCAATCCCTTATTTCTACCCGGCAGTGCACATGAATGCACACAGATCATCCCTGACTTTGAGACTCTGGCAGAAGACAAAGGGGGAGCATATGTCCCGTAGTCAGAGACCAAAATCCAGAACCATGATAATGGCCTCAGTGGCTTTGAACTCCATCAGCACTCCCTCCCATCTAGCAACCATCAGTTTTTCCTCTGTGTCTCTGAGACTATTTCTGTTTACATTGCTCATTTATTCAGTTCTTTAGATTCCACATGTAAGTGAGATCATATGGTATTTGTCTTTCTCCAACTGACTTATTTCACTTAGCATAATGTTCTCTAGGTCCATCCATATGGTTGCAAATGGTATGATTTCATTCTTCTTTATAATTGAGTAATACTCCATTG
>NW_017731581.1:2384305-2388960 GCF_001890085.2 Hipposideros armiger
GGAGAAGGAAAAGGAGAAAAGTATTAACAACAGGAAAGTCATAGTTGACCTTGATGAAAACAATTTCAAGAAAATGGTGGAAGCAGAAACCAGAAATGAGTGTGTATAGAGTGAGTGGAAAGTAAAGAAGTGGAGATTCTCAGTTTAGGTGACTCTTTCCAAAATGAGTCATTATTCCTCAAAAACGCCTTTTGGGATAGATGCTATTTCCTCTGTGCTAATAGAGATTTCAAGGCTTTGCTTCCTTGAACTGAGGTCATATGGGTGGTAATTACTGAACCTGTATTTGAGCCCAAGTCTATCTGACTCCCAAACATATTGTTTCACTATTCTATGATCTGTGTGAAATTTTGGTTGGAGGATACAATTAAAGTAGAGAGAACACAGAAATGACAGGGATGCATTTTGAAGTGTGTGTCCAACCCACAGTCCCCACTCCTGGCAACTTCCTATTGTCACGGGAATGGATGATGACATAGCTATGTGTGTACTGTATGGCCCTGTCATCCAGTCCATACTGAGTGGCCTAGGTGGACAATCAGTGGACAATAGACTGAACCAGAGTAGACCAAACACAAGTCTAAGTCTTCTGGGAATTTTTATGGCAGCTACAAGATACTACTACTTTTTTTCAGACAGTCACTGGAACTACGGAAAAATAAAATAGGTCGAGGTAGCCATATTTGTCCATGTGCATATGGAGAGGCCAAGAAAACTGATTAAGAGAGACAGATAGACTGAAAAAGATAAAGATGGAGATAGAGGTAATGAGAGAGGGGGGGGAGAGAGAGAGAGACAGGGAGAGACAGGGACAGAGAGACAGAGAGATACAGACAGACAGAGACAGGGAGACATGCAGGGAAAGTAACGGTGAGTGCTCATGTTGCTCCAAAGAGAAAGGGACCAAGTGAAATGGAAGTGGAGGTGCTTTGACTCAGATGGTTTTCCATTTCTGGCTCTGGCAAGGTTTAGCTGCACTTTTTCTGGTTGCGTTAGTTTGAGTGGGTTTCTGTTACTGCCAATCAAATAGTCTTCACAGAGGCAGGAAGGTAAGAATTTAGTCACATCAGGGAGGACCAATGGGTATATGAAAGTTAAAGGATTACCTGACATCACCACAGCACAGGGCCTGCTCCTTATCAGCAAGTCATTGGATAGATAGATGTCTTAGCCATTGGAGGGTACCAAATGTACTTAATAACCAAAAGAATGTCTCCTGAGAAATATAGCCTTGACTCCTCTTCCCAGATGCTTTTCTCTTTCTCTGACTGAGCCAAGAGAACCTCAGAGCCTAGAATTATATCTTAAAGGCTATAACAGGAAGCATCTAAAATCTAAAGGCAGTTGGGGGCTCTGGACGCCCTCCTGAAATTGCAATGAACTCTCTTGTCTTAAGAAGAATCTGTAAGCATTCCCAGGCTGCTGTGAAACTGGCAGCTTGAGCTTTCTATACTCTAGTGCTTCTCAGTTTTCGAGGGCTGTATGTTCCCAAGTTCCCTCATTGCTTCTGGAGTTGGGNTTTATCACCGGCCATTGGATGGCAGCTCACAGCAGCTCGTGGCAGCTCACACTGGCTGCCAGCCACTCACGGTAGCTCATGGCAACCCACTGCAGCCCCACTGCGGCCTACACCATTGCCGATGACTCATGGCAGCCTAGTTCCAGGTCGAGCTGTGAACAACAGCTCTAGAGGTGTAGAGCTCTTAGCTATAGAGGGTGCAGTATCACTGGCCCATGTGGTATTTGAACCGGTGGCCCCACTGCTCGGAGCTCGAGCTCCAAAGCCAACTCTTAACCAACGAGCCACTCGGCTGGCCCTGTACCACAGCTTCTTATCCAGTCGTCTACCGATGGGCATTTCAGTTGTTTCCAAGTCTTGGCTATTGTAAATAGCGGGCAGAAGGTTCTTTAGAGCCAGATTGCCAAATTCAAACCCCAGCTTCACCATTGACTAATGGCTTGAACCTCTCTATCCCTCAGTTTCCTCATGCAAGATAGCATAATAATAGTATATACATTAAGAGTTGTGATAATTAAATGAGACAATCCATAGCATCATACGTAGCACACAGTCAGTGCTTAACTATGGTTAACTCTTCATAAAGATCAAGAAACTGAGAGAGATGGGTGGCTGGTTAGCTCAGGTGGTTAGAATGCAGGCTGCTAACACCGAGGTTGCCAGTTCAATTCCCACATGGGCCAGTGAGCTGTGCCCTCCACAATTGGATTGAAAGATAACTACTTGACTTGGAGATGATGGGTCCTGGAAAAAGCACACTGTTTCCCAATAAAGTTTAAAAAAAAATAAAAAAGAAACTGAGTGAGAGAGCAGTTTAAGAGACTTGCCCACAGCCACATGCTAAGTCTGTTGACTCTCAGATGTATGCTTATACTATTTCTCAGGTTTATAGGTGCCTGCTCTGTTGTCCATGGAGGAGGAAATAGAACAAGCTATATTTCAACCTTTCGTATAAATTATCAATATGTACCCACCTCAGATATACTTTGTGTTAACTCGCCTGCCTCTACGTTAAGAGTAGATAACACAGAACGAAATACAATTTCTGCCTCTAATTTTTACTGACCTAAGGCAATTGGATATCTAGAAGACTGATATATCGATAACATCTTTTACGTGCAAACCCACATAAAGCGTGGAGATTCCTTATCTCACCCTCTACTAAATATCTAGTCTCCACTTTCCCAGTCACCAGAGAGCAGACCATTAATCCTTTCTCCTATCTCACCACCCTCATCACTCTCTACAAATTGGTACATGGGAGATAGTGAATGGAGATGGCAGTTCGCAGAGCCAGAAATGACCTCTGCAGGTATTTCTTGTGGAAAAAGCTGCCCTTTCCCCAAGAGGGAGGACCAGATGAATCCTGCTCAAGTGCATTTCAAAGTCATGACAGGAAAGCTCATTTAAAATCTGGACCATTTTAAAATTATCTTTAATAGACTTGCTTTCTTGGGCTTTACTCAAATCAGAAGCACTTTCACTTCCCCCCCCCTCCTCGTATCAAACCTGACACTGTGATTGATAATAATCGGCTATTTATAATCAGACATGGGCCATCTGACCATATGAAGTTAATGGGGCAAGTGTGTGAATGTAGATAGTTTTACATTGAAGCATCGTTCTGCCTCAGTTGTAGATGTGTCTCTGGATGTAGGTGTATCTTTGAAAGATAACACCGTATAATTTGGAAATAATGGAATGCATGTGAACTTCTCTTCCTTGGAGGTGGTTAAGAAAAGGCTGGTGGGGCACATGTCTAGATTTTATGAAAAATTTTCTTACAGAAAATAAGGTGTTAAACTAGAAAATGAAGTGTACCATTTCTTTCAAAGGCTATATTTTCGGATTGTATAGGACAGAGTAAATTTATGTGTTGGGAAAAGGATTATATCTAGGGTAGAGAGTGGCAAGCATTTTCTGTAAAGAGTCAGATAGTAAATATTTTAGGTTCGCTGACCATATGGTCTCTGTCACAACTACTCGGCTCTGCCATCATAGTGGGCAAGCAGCCACAAACAGTACAAAAATGAGTGGTCATGGCTGGGTTCCAGTAAAATTCTGTTTACAAAAAAAAGGTTGTGGCCTGATTTGGTCTGTGGGACATGCTTGGTTGGCCCCTGAATTAGGTTCTATGCTGAGCACTTTATATACAGAGGGTGCCAAAAAAATGTATACATATTTTAAGAAAGGAAAACTATTAAAATTGTAACACTCAATATATACCAATAACAAAAGATGAATACAAGTCACGTTTGACTTCTGCAATTACAAGAGGTTCTCAAAGTGGTTACCAGCAGTGTCTAGACACTTCTGATTATGGCGAACTACTGCTTGAGCCATATTGACCAAAGTGTCCACTTGTATACATTTTTTTGGCACCCCGGGTATATGTGTACATTACCTTAATTGCTCAGAACACTGAACGTTAAGATACATAATCTAGTTATGCTAACCTAGTTAAATTATATAAACACAGGTGAAGAGGCTCTTTTATCATGCACCCAATAAGGGACAATAAATAAGGGTGGCCCTAGGCTTTTCTGAAAGAGCATTCAATGCTAGAAGAAAGTAAAGAAGGAACATCATTAGAGTTCTCAGGAAAACATTACATTATTCAAGAAGTCTTCTGGTAAATAACTGAAAGAACACAGACCCATGAGCGCTTATGGAAAAACTATGGATAACAAAATTCCATGTTGAGATAAATCAAAAGAAAGGACTCAGGAATGGATATCCGTGATAAAAGGCCTGGTAGTGAGCATTTAATACATTTGACTTCAGGGCTAAATATGGAACCCAAACCAGATTCCAAGCAATTGTGGGACTTATGTACAGAAATTTAAATGAATGCTACAAATGTGGACAATATAAAAACAACAATACAGCTAACACAGATGTTAGGAGGAATTGTGAGAATGCTGATGTCTAAAATAGAAATATGTAATGACTCTAACTTAACAATTTTCATATTCTCTTTTCAGCTTTAGAGGAATCTTTTAAAAAATTGTTTCTATTGTAGTGAAAGAAGTATTTATTTGAAGTTGAACAATTCTTCTGTTTCACATCTACTAAAATAAAGTAAAATTAAGTTTAATTCTTTTAATTTAAAATAGCATCTCTAAAAAATAAAAAC
>NW_017731581.1:2391889-2403215 GCF_001890085.2 Hipposideros armiger
GAGAACTGAATGACATTCGGCTCTTGGATGGAATGTGACACAGATGCTCTCCCTTGATGCATTTTATACCCTCAGCCAGCACTTTCGGCACATTAGATCACATCCTCTGACTAACAAGCATCTAGTGTCCAAACCAATGCATGCAACTTGGCTGAGGTTGATTTCAATGCTGCAATGCATTACAAAGTGCTACATGTCACCTCAGCTTGTGTTTGCCTCCATCATGGCTTAGGCTGATGGGACGCCACATAACAGGAAGTGGCAAGTTGGGTGATGTATATAATGCAAAGATACATGGCCTGCCTGCAAAACAGTGTGCTCTCAGTGGGAGCAGCACATCACAACAGAAAGCCCTGCTTTCAACGGATCCCACGTCTGTCAGTGGGCAAGGGGAAGCCAACTCACTTAGCTAATGGGCTCTCTCAACACCTTAGAAACCGCTGCTCACTTTTAAGCTGCATTTACCCAATTCTCTCAGCAGTTGTTTTTTTTAAAAAATGAAGCCTACCAGCTTCAACCTAAAACCACCTCAGGGAAGAGAGGAGCCTGGCATTTCATGTCTGTGGCTAGAAATTGGATGTGCTGGAGATCTTGGCATTTGCCTCAACTTTTGAAGGCTCTTGTTAGAGGCAGCTTCCCATGTAGCCTCTGATGTGTTTGCTAGGTTTGCATTTCACTCTGACTGCGATCAAGTCACTGATACCAAAGATGTCTACACAAGCCCCCTACCGTGTTTCCCCCAAAATAAGACCTAATTGGAAAATAAGCCCTTAGCGTGATTTTTCAGGATGCTCGTAACAGAAGCCCTACCCCAAACATAAGCCCCAGTTGAGATTGTCTGCCAGACATGACTGTTTGAATAAATGTAGATTTTTGTACATGAATAAATGAATACATGTAGATTGTTGGAGCAAAAATTAATATAAGACCTGGTCTTATTTTCAGGGAAACACAGGAGTAGCTTAGAAGTTGCCTTTTTGTAAATTAGAAAAGAGACACTGCTTTGCCTATAGGACTGCCTATTCTGACAATGACCGTTTGCTATCCAGAACAGTTCCCAGTTCTTGGTCACTTGGAAGGATCTCTAGCCAGTCTCTTCCCCAGAGCGCTTCCTCGGACATGCACTCTTGTTTCTGGCCCACAGGCATTGCCTCTTGGACATGATTATCTCCGTGCAGGGCCCGCTTCAGAGAAAACTTACATGGAAGGTGAAGGGGGCGTGTAACATTCCAAGCTGTTACAGAACACGCACTGCCTAAGGGCAGGACCAAAGCACACCAATACAGAGGGTGCCAAAACCATGTACACACATTTTAAGAAAGAGAAAAAATTGTGTTAAAATTGTAATACAGTGAATGACGCTAGCATTCATTTGATGAACGCCACCTTTTGAGCGAACGTCATACTACACATTGCTACCGTAATTCAATTCCACTTCAAAAAGTAATACATAGATAACATCTCTTAAAATGTGTACATTTTTTTCTTGTTTTCTTTTTTTTTTTTTTGGCACCCCTGGTGTGTGTCCACAACAGTGAAGAGAATGTGAGCCTCATTGAATTCAAGATACTAAATCATGATTAATAAATGAGGTATTGGTGTTTAGGAATAATCAGCTTTCCCAAGTATAGTGTCTGTAAAGAAAAATTGAAAAGTACAAAATAGAAAAGGTATAAAGTAGAAAATTAAAATCACTCAGAATTCTATGACTCAGAAACAATCACTATTAATGTTTGGTATATTTTCTTCTAATTTTTGTTATAGACATACACATGCATTAAAAAAACTCTTGAGATTATTTATATATATAACATATTATTATATATAACATGTTACATTATATAATGATTATATTATATTACATTATATTATGTATAGCATATGTATAATAATGTTATTACATGTAACTATGATATATATAATTTTATGCCCCTTTTTCCCACTTATTATAACATTGTTAACATTTCCCCATGATTTACATTGGATAAATTACTAGCACAGGAATTACTAGGTCAGAGGGGCATTTGTAAATCATGCGATACATATGATCAAATGATAAGGATATTGTCTGGCTTTGAAATTTAACAACCTTGCATGCCAGTGAAGAACAATCCATCACCTTCCCCTATGAAGGACCCAAGTTCATTACAGGAACAACCCCACCGTGGCTGGAGGCTGTGAGTGTTGCTTCCATGTCATTCACTGGCTCACTTAGGTAATAAATATCTCCACTCCCCACATCTCAGTTCCCTCTTCTATAAAATGAACTTAAAAATGAGTTCCTCCAAGATGCCTAAGATCTGGAAAGGATCACAAGACACCCAGGACGGGTCCCCAGACTTCCTCCTACTGGTCATCACCCTTGACTTTACCCCAAAACAGGTCTTCTCCTATGCTCAGGTTGGCACCAGAGATGAGGGATGAGAGGGAGAATGTTGAAGAGGCCTCGTGCTCTGTTCCATTTCCATGGACTTTTCTCAGGAGAAGTTGGGAGTAAAACAAACGTTTCCTTTCAACCGGTTCAATTCAGTAGCCACTAGCTCCGTGTGGCTATTTAAATTTAAACGAATTAAATGAATCAAAATGGACTACAATGAAAAATTCAATCCATCAGTCTCACGACCCACATTGCAAGTACTCAACAGCGCATGTGTCTATATAGAACATTTCCGTGATTCCAGAAAGTTCTATGGATCGAGCTGCTCTAAAGCATATGTAGATGAAGGAGAGTAAACACACATCCCTGGGGTTCAGGAACCTCTGCCAGACCTGTATGAGGGGAGAAATTTCTTTGAAGACTCTCATGTTCTTTTAAAAGCTCACGTAGATTTTTCATTCTATGATATAATGCATACACATTCACTGTAATGTAAAATTATAATTTCAAATACCGAAAATTGAATAAAATTGACAAACCACAAAGGCATTAGATTTATCCTGCAGGTTTTCATATCGCAGCCAGAGTAACACACCTTTGGGGGCACTGAGAGTCTTGCTCTACTCTGCCCGTCAACTGTGGTGAGCCTTCCTGCCTTGCCAGAGAGAAGGGGCCGTTCCAACCAAGTAATTCCTAATTAGACCTTAAGAGTGATTCATGTGCAGATCTCTCGGAGAACCTCCACCCACACCCAGTGAGACACTGTGAAGCACAGGAAGCAGTGAGGGTCATTTTAGAATCACTCTAGTTTTTTAAAACTATGCTGTGACAACCTGGCTGGCTGAGCATATGCAGGTTGAGTTTGTTGACAAGATAACAGAGACCCTGTCTGATCACTGAGGTCCTAGCACTCTGTCCTAGGATGATGTTCTCAGAGATAGTACTTTAAGCCCAGTGCTGAATTTTGGTTGTCCTGGGCTAGGGGCTTTCATCAACACTTGGCGAAGTTATCAAACATGTAAATTCCCTGATAAAAAGAACCTTGAGGAATGATATTGCATGTGGTCCTTTAGTAGTGGGCAGTGGAAATAGAATGCAAGTAATCATTAATTCCTGTACTCTTAAGCAACTTCCAAAGATACATAATCCACACCTAAGCCTTAAGTGTCTTCAGTTATCATCTACAAACTGACCCCAGTTCCAATGCCTGATGAGATCAGGTCCTTGGTTATTGATTTAATTTATATTTTTTCCAAAGTAGTACTTTCATCTAGCAAAGGCTGCTTGATGATTTCCAGCAAAGAAGATGAAGACAAATGAAAAATTGTGTAGAGAATGGAGGGGGCCTGTGCTTGGATGTGTGACCTCTCTGCAGTTCTAATGGCTTCAAGGAACTATCCACGTGAGCAAATCCCCACGTTGCCTCCTATTGTACAATCTACAACGTTCACCATTTGTGCTTCAGTTCAAATTTCTCATTCTGTAGCTGAGGTTTATTTCTTTTATGTGCTCAGGAGGGATAGAAATGGTGAATTTCTACCCTTGAAAAGAAAATTAAAAACTTATCACGGTTTTGAAAGGTTTTATTAATGTTTTATGCAGATTTATGGCTTAGAGGAAATCAGATCTTTCCTCTCTCACCTTCCCCATAGGTGCTGTTTTCCAATTCAAATTACTCTTGTTTGTTTCTGAAACTTCTCCAATGTGTCCATGCCCACTCTAGGGTAAATATGCCGGGCAAAATAAGGCCCTAACCAGTGCTACCAAGTTGGATTCAACCAAGGCTATCCAATGTCAACTGGCCCATTGGTTGTTCTCTAACCTGGGGCCTCACACCTGCTTTTCTGTTATTCTCACCCCAATCACACCCCTCTACTAAATTCTCTCAGCAAACTGTTGCCAATATATCATATACAGGAATTTTTATTGCAAATATTTGTTTCAATTAATTAGCAATGACCTTACGATGTAGCCTGCCTGCATTTTTCTATTGTAACCATGTGGTAGCTCTAGCCCCAGGGTGATGCACAGCCCAGAAACATTCCTTAACGACCCTCTTAATTACACAGTTGGGGTAACCATTCTGTCTAAAAAATCTGCTTCGTAATTACAAAATCACCAGCCCAGCCAGCCGTGTTGACCCATCAATCGCTTGCATTCCACTGTGTCCTTAAAATGTGCACTGTCTTCTCTCTCCAAATGACAGGAAAGCTTTGGAAACTGGTGAGCGTGGGACGCAGCTGCTCCTGTAATAAATGACTCTCTGCCCAGGGCTGCGCCATCGCTGGGCTTTCTTCCTATACCTCCTGCCATCTTTTCCTCTGCAATAGCCTCAGAAAAACATAAGAGAATTCATCCTCTCTTTCAAAAAACATCTACCAAAAGCGAGTTGCAGCAATTTAGCAGAAGCCCAAAAAAGTAATTATGGCCCCTCAGGTTGACTGGCGTGGTTCCTTGGATCCATAAGCTGCTGTTGGAATTGCCACTGAACTTGTTCCCATTTACATACCAGCTTTGTATCAGCAGCTCCCAAATCAGTGTGTGTTATTGTGCATATTGCATTGAATCGTGATGATCTGTGGACCTTGTTGGTCTCCTTGGATGCACTGGGAGTTCTGGGGTCCCAGGACCTAGCACAGTGACTGGCCCATAGTTCAGGCTCAATGCATCTTTGTGGTCAGATGTTGGCAAATGAAAAGGCTGGCAAGTTCTTTTTTTTTTTTTTTAAATAAGATTTTATTGGGGAATTGGGGAAGGAGAACAGCCAAGTTGTTGTCCTTCAATCTTAGTTGTGGAGGGCACAGCTAGCTCAGCTCCAAGTCCAGTCCATCCGGCCACCTATCGGCAGCTCGCGGCCACTCAACTCAAGGTGCTGTGTTCAATCTTAGTGGTGGGTGGGCATAGCCCACCATCCCATGTAGGAGTCAAACCGGCAACCTTGTTGTTAGGAGCATGTGCTCTCTGAGCCATCCTGCCATCTGTTGGCAGCTGAGCGGCAGCTCAGCTCGGGTGCTGCTCACTGGTCCATGTGGGACTCAAACCGGCAACGCTGTTGTTCAGACTCATGCTCTTAACCAACTGAGCCACTCAGCTGGCCCAAGGCTGGCAAGTTCTTAACTTCTCTGTTATGTCAGATCTTTGCAGTTTGAAGGCTCCTGCTGGTAAACTTGTCCTGACTGCAGGGTACATGAGAAAATCTTGGGACCATGTAACATAGGTGCATCCTGAGTGTCCTGTGAACGAAGCTCTTTTTTGATTCGACAGAACTGCGGTTTGGCTGTGTAATGAGATTTCCTAGTCTCCTGGGTATTCTCTATAGGCTTGCCTTTGTTTCATCCAGGGAACCATTTCCTCCTCGTCTACTGCAAAAGTATTGCTTCTCTGGGCTTCCTTGGGGAACTGGTCACCCTGAGAGCTATGGAAACGGATTCTAAGGACCTGTACCTCAGTCACGATCTCTTCTTGTGGAATCCTTGCCTTGTGGAACAGCGGAGATAGGCCAGAAGCTTTTCTTCAGGTTGTGAGTGACATGATTTGAATTAAAAGGGAAGGCTTAGAGTGACGGGGACCCTTGTTCATTGTTGGTGGGAATGCAAAGATGGTACAGCCAATTTGCAAGACAGTTTGGCAGTTTCTTGCAAAGCTAAATACAGTCTTTCCATGCAATCCAGGATTTGTGCTTCTAGGTATTTACCCAATTGATTTGAAAAGATATGTTCACACGAAAACCTGCACATAAATGTGTATAGCAGCTTTATTCATAATTGTCAAAAACTGGAAGGAATCAAAATGTCCTTCAATAGGTGAATGGACAAACAAAATAATGTTATGGAACATTATTCAGTAATAAAAAGAAATGAGCTATCAAGCTACCAACATATATGAAGGAAACTATAAGCTCCCAAGTGAAAAAAGCCAGTCTAAAAGGCCATATATTGTATGATTTTAATCATATGACATTCTGGAAAAGACAAAACTATACAGCTAGTAAAAATAATCAATGGTTTCCAGGGGCTCAGGGGAAGGAGGGGAAGGAATGCACAGGTGAAGCAGAGGGGATTTCTAAGGCAGTAAAATTATTCTAAAAGATACTGCAATAGTTACATGACGTTATGCATTTGTCAAAACCCGTAGAACTTTGCTGCACGAAGAGTGAATCTTAATGTGTATAATTAAAGAAGAAATCATTTAGGGGATTGAGAGGCCCTAGGAAAAAAATTTAGGCTGTGATAAGAGAATCTAAATGTATAAAACAATCTCACTGCAGGGGGCGAGGGAAAAGGGGCTGACCGAAGTACTGCTGGACATCAATGAAGTCTGTACACTAAGATGAAAGACATTGCCCTTAGCATTATGTTCTAGTTGATAAAGTTGGTAACCACAAGGGTATAGGTGAACAGTTCTGATGCTGTTATACATGTATAGAGGAAGCAAACAATTCAAGTGAGTGGCAAATGGTGGAAGCCAAGTTTCTCACTGCTGGAGTGGAAATTTACAGATCAGCAAAGGAAAGAACCCAGAATGATGCACGTGGTCATGAATTTGATTTGGAGACATCAGTATCAGCTCATGTTTAGCTAAATACAGATACAGATTATCACATATAGAAATATATATATATATATATATATATATATATATATATATATATATATATATGTACCGTGAGACCTTGGATTGCGAGTAACATGGTTTGCGAGTGTTCCGCAAGATGAGCAAACATTTCTAGTACATTTTAACGTGGTAAACGAGTGATGTCTTGCAATACGAGTAGTTTGTTTCTGGAACAAATTATGCTCGCAAATCAAGGTATTACTGTGTGTGTGTGTGTATATATATATATTTGCTGTTTGCAGAGAAGGAAATGAATAATGCATCCCCCCCGGCCCCCAGTAGCAACAAGTATATTCAGCACCCAGATTTTGTTTTCTAACACCATTCTCCAGTAAAAGAAACCAGGGCTCCTTGACGAAACGGCAGATTCTAGGAGTAGGGCAAGTGTGACATAACAAGAAATATCTGTTGGGTCTTTCTCCCTGGTTCCTGGCATAGAACTTCTAAAACCCTTGGAATTTCCTGAGTGATAGGGTGAGAGGGACATCTTTTGTTATTCATAATAAGCCCTTTTCAGCCATGCCTGAGTTTATGCTAATGAAGTGACTCTTGAAGGATGGAGGCTGATTGCTGGAGGAACCATCCATGTGACAAGAGAGTTGGAACTTCCAGTCTTACACAACCCCCTTCAGAGAGGGAAGAAGGGGTTGAAGATCTAGTTAATCACCAATGGCCAATGATTTGATCAATCATGTCTCTATAATAGAACCTTCATAAAACCCCCAAACCACTGAGTTTGTAGACCCTCCAGGTTGGTGAGCATGTCAAGTAGCAGGGAGGGTGCTATGCCTGGAGAGGGCACAGAAGCTCCACATTTCTTGCTCCTTCTTTGCCTTATGCATCTCTTCCATTTGGATGTTCCTGAGATGTATCTTTTAGAATCAACTGGTGATTAATTGTAAGTGGTTGTTCTCTGAGTTTTGTGAGCCATTATAGCAAATTATGAAACCTGAGGAGGGAGTCATAGAGCTTCCAATTTGTAGCCAAGTAGGCAGAAGTGTGGATGACCTGGGGACCCGCTGCTTGTGACTGGCATCACAGTTGGCATCTCAAGTGGGGTGGGGAGCAGTCTTGTAAGACTGAGCCCTTAACCTGCAGAATCTGTGCTCACTCCAGGTAGTTAGTGTCAGAATTGCTTAATGGGAGGGAACACCCCACCGTTTGGCATGATCACTGTTGTGTGGATACAGGAAATAGTTTTTCTTTTAGCAAGAGATACACAAGATAAGCCTGGAGCTTCTTGTAGTGCAAGGAAGTAGGAAACTGCACATGAGAAACAAAAACAAAACACACTGATGGGAATATGTAAAAGGAGCATAGGCGCCAACTGAAATATCTCCCAATGGCCAAAGCTGGGACAATTTGAGCAGCAAGATAGATAAAGTAGTGTTGATTATAACCCAAAGTAGCAAATAAATATCCATGAGTCTATACTGATAAAACAAGGATTGAATAACATAATAAATGGGGAGAAAAGAGAAACTTTCCATGCAGAAGAATTCTAAATAATTTATATAGATACTCCACCTTCCAGGAAGGAGAACATAATTATCTGGGGTCACACACATTGTGATGGCCTCCCAAGGAGTACAGTATGGGAACGGGGGAAAACAACTTTACAGTGCAGAAACCTCAACCAGGTGGTCAAGGTCAGCATCAATAGTGATAAATCATGCTAATAGTATACGCTCTTGATATGCTATGATAAAAATGGTACTTTAGGGACTTCCGGGTGTCAGGTGGTCACATGTCTTGCATCATGGATGGGGAAGAGGCTTGATCACTGCACTGTACACCTGAAGCTGATGTTGTATAATATTGTATGTCAACTATAAGTGAATATNCATCATGGATGGGGAAGAGGCTTGATCACTGCACTGTACACCTGAAGCTGATGTTGTATAATATTGTATGTCAACTATAAGTGAATATATAGATATAGTCAAAAAAAAAAAAAAGGTACTTTACCTCTGTGGCTTTCTTCCCCATAACCTCTAACCCCAGTCTTCTGATGAGAAAAACATAGAAAAATTTTCGTAGAGAGATACCCTAAAAAATACATGACCGTACTCTTTAAAACTATCCAGGACATCAAAAACAGAGAAAGTTCAAAAACTGCATCCCCCCCCCTCCCCGTCACCGCTATAATGAGCCTTAGGAATCATGATGACTGAATAGAATGGGGTACTCATATGCTGGGTGGGATACTAGAGTGGATAAAAGACATTAGAGAACAACTAAGAAAATCTGAAAGACGGACTTCAGTTAATAATAATATGTCAATATTGATTGATGAATCATAACAGGTGCACCATACTTATTTAAGATGTTAATAATAGGGGAGGCTGGGTACAAGTGTAGATAGGAACTCTGCATTATCTTTTTGATTTTTCTGTAACTTTAACACTTTTCTAAAAATATAATCTATCTCAAAAGGGGGACTGGCTCGATGGTTATCAGGGCTGCCATCCTGGTCCCTCTGTCTCTCATGCCTCCACATCCTGGGAATCTTACAGCCCCTCTGCTTGGCAGGGCAATCCTGGCTGTACTGTTGGTTCCTGCATAAGCGCTCACTACCCTTTCTCCGTGCCTCTAGAAGTTATGACCACTAGGAATTGCACCAATGGGGCTCGCTCGCCTTCTGACTTCTGTTAAGGTCTGCAAACGGAAGGCCCTGGTGGGAGATCAGAAAGTCGAAGGAAAGAGAATATGGGGTATTTATTCTGCTGGTCCCCTCCTGCTGGGCTGTGGGTTGGTTGTGATTGTCGTGTTCAATCTAAGGCCAGAGCCCCATGTGGGTGGGCCTCTAGACATCTCTGTCTCAAAATTTCCCTAAAAACTCCTTCCTCTCACTCCTTCAGGCCTAGGCTGGTAACTGTTGCTGTTGCCATCCAGACATTTTACCACCACTGCTCAGTTGCTTTTAACCCTGCCCACACCCTTGTAAGTAACCCCTTCATGAAACTCACTCTGGTATTCCCGCTTGAATAGTCCAGCTGTATCCTGCGCTGATGCTACGGATGCTCTCAAGACTTTAGGGCCCTGATTATTACCAATACCCGCTTCTGTGCTCAACCCACCCCCTGACACCCTGTACCCCCACTGGCCTGTTACCCACAATGCTTCTCTAAGAAAACAAGATACATGTGTCTCTTACTGGCACTCTTGAAATGCATGCTACCTGCGCCATTGCCTGCAGACCAGGTAGGAGTGAGGATGAGGGATGTACTGAATCTCTCAACATAAACTAATGGAGCAGGCACTTTTACTACTTGCCTGTGTCTTCATTTGAAAAATGGGGGTATTGCCACGGGCCTACCTTATTTTTCTCTGTAAGAATTGCTAGTGATAACAAAAACAAAGTCGTTAGTAAACCTAAAAAAAAAACATGCAATAACATCATTTTTATCGTCTTTTCTCCTCATTATAGAAGTCATAGAACGTCGCGCGTTAAATTTGTTTACCATAAGCATGTATGCATGGATTACCATTATAATTAAAAGACGATAAAAATGAAAGGAATATACGCTCATTCTCAAAAATTTGAAAAATATTTTAAAAATTTAAAGGAAGACATAAAAATGACCTACAATGCTAGGACAACACAACAGCACATTGAGAGAATGTGAGAATTCTCAGTTCAAACACAGGCTCCATCCTTTTTAGCTGTAACCTTGCACAAGTCACTTAGCTCCTCTGAGCCTCATTTGTCACAACTATAAAAAAAGGGGCACTAAAACCTCCCTAGCAGTATTGTGGCAGTAATTAGAGATAATCTAAGCATGGCCTACAGCATAATGCCTTATGCAGACTGTATATGAATAGAGACAGCCCTGGGTTTGAGTCTCTGCCTAGCCAGGGGCAAGCTGTTTGACCTTGGAAATGCTAGCTAATCTCCCTGTCTGTAAAACAAGGATAAACATGATAACTATTTCCTAGGGTTATGCAGGGTAAGTAATGGGAAAAGAGCTCCTGAATGTAGTGACTAGCCCACGGCAAGCAGATCGCATTGCGGCCACTGCCTTCATCTTCTTCACAATCATCCTCTTTATATCTTCAGCAGCAGCAGCAGCAACAATCGTCATCCTAGGAAAGGAAGTCAATCCCTAAGTGACCCACCAGGTCATAAGAGTATTCTCCTCCCTACAGCCCCAAATAAATAAACCCTGATAAGAATCAACAGCAGCAATAGCCTGAAATTGAAAAAAAAGTAATTTG
Organism: Hipposideros armiger; assembly: GCF_001890085.2. Taxonomy (NCBI): domain Eukaryota; kingdom Metazoa; phylum Chordata; class Mammalia; order Chiroptera; family Hipposideridae; genus Hipposideros; species Hipposideros armiger. The sequence continues at coordinate 2,403,099 of NW_017731581.1, forward strand.
GAGTGAGCGAGCGGGAGGAGGGAGGTGGGGGTGGAACACGAAAAGGAGGGTGATAGAAGTGGATATTAGGTAAGGTGATCTTTTCTTTCCTTTTTTTTTTTTTAAAGATTTTTTTTT
>NW_017731581.1:2403498-2404830 GCF_001890085.2 Hipposideros armiger
AGCATCTTAGCTGTAGAGGGCAGTGTCACTGGCCCTCATATGTGGGATCCGAACCGGGGCCCTCTGGCGTCCCAAGCCAGTTCTTAACCGTCGCGCCACTTGGCAGGCCCAAGGTGATCTTTTCTAATTTGTCTTAGCAACAAGGGAAGGTATGCCAGCTTTTCATTTATTTTATTTATGCTCGCTGAGGAAACGCTTATATCATTTCCTGTAAGCCAGGCTCTGTTCTAAGCACTTTACAAATGTTAAATTTGTTACAAACATACAAACTTACTAGTATAATTGTCTGATTCTGTGTAAGTCTAGGAGTCTGAGGCCTTTTCTAAAGCAGCGGGTATATCTCTTCTCTCTCATTCCCACTCTGTTTTCTGGGGGTCAGTAAGACAGCATTTGTGTGTCCAACTACATACCACTCATTCATTAATTCTTTCAAGAAAGATTTACTGATCAACTGTTAAGTCATCAAAACACAGCTTGCACTGACCTGGGGCTTATAGTCCAGTGGGAAAAGACAGACAACAACAACAAAAATATTGGGTTGTCGGAAAAGTCATGACATGTTTTTTTCTCTGTTTTTCGTTGCAAAAATGCGTCATGACTTTTCTGACAACCTAATAGTTATAAAGCATTATTCTAGGGAACTCAGTATTTCAGTATGAAGACGTCCATCGGCTAGTCTTCCTGAAAGAAACTTTTGATAGATGAGTGTGTGGCAAAAACCTGAGGACTTGGTTTGGGGAATAAGGTTATATGGTGACATGTCAATTACAGGAAGACTCAAGTGGGGTGATCAGAGATCTAGGCTGTTGCCCACGTGACATCTTTGTCGAATGTGAGCTCAGAGTCCCTGCCTGAACACTGCAGGACCTTTGGCAACTTTTGGTAAACAGCTTCTTCCCAACCTCACCACATTTCTCCGAAAGCTCTTGGATGAGGCGTGTGCCCACACCATCTTCAAGAGTCAAGAGTAGTGCCACGTGGTTTCAGAACTTCCTATCTCTTTATCTGCTGTGGGGACTGTCTCAACAAACCAGAGGGGAACCGGGGATGATAAATTTTCTTAGGAAAAGTATATTAAAGTTCAATTTGTTAAATCAGCCTCCTGATCTTATCAATGGTGGGCACTTGTTCTGGCAACAGAGCCAGGGGGTGATAAATTCTTCCGGCTGAGTCCGCAGTTGCTTATCCTAACTGAGGACAAAATCAATGCGGAAGTCGTCTAAGGAATGTACTTAGGGCTTATGGAATAGCCATACCTGGCTGGTAATATTGCTTGATTGATTGATCCCATCACAACCGTTATTACCACCCCCCACCACCACCACCCCCTAC
>NW_017731581.1:2408255-2415224 GCF_001890085.2 Hipposideros armiger
CCCTGCTTATTTGTGGTTTCTTCCCTTTCATCTTGACTTGCCGCTGAGAACCCAGCATGTCTCAGGACAAACTCCAATTGTTATGACACTGTCCAGATGAAACCTTTACAACGAAGACCTCATCCTTGATGTCACCTGTACCATGTCCCTTAACCTATGCTCCCAACATGGATTCCTGTGTGTGTATTAGGGAAGATGGCTGTCTGAAATTTGGACACTGGATGGGATGATGGTTTCAAACCCAAGTTGACCCCTGATGATCAGCCTGTAGGGCCCCTTAGACCCCCTTCTCCAGATTATAGTTTCGATCAGCTTCAACAATGTAGTTAAGATGGTGCTTCAGGGGCAACAGACCTGGGTTCGAATGCCAGCTCTGCCTTCTTGTGACTTTGGAATCATTATTTAGCTCTCTATCTGTAAAACAGTGCCTGATATGCTCTCCCTAAGAGGATTATCAGAGTATTTAAATGAGATGGTGTATTAAAGCATAGGCTTGGGGTAACTGGTTAGCTCAGTCGGTTAGAGCGTGGTGTTGATAACACCAAGGTTGCCGGTTCGATCCCTGCATGGGCCGCTGTGAGCTGCGCCCTTCCTAAAAGAATCAGCTATGCCATTGTAGCATGAAAGCAATGTGTAACCAATGACCATGGCTGTTCCCCAATAAAAATAAAACAACAAAAAAAACATGGGCTTGGCATTCAGTAAGAGCTCAACACGTGGCAAATATTGTTCTTTTCTATTGTGATGGTTCTCATTTCTCTGGCTTTTCCCTAACTGAAATCTTAAGAGAGACTCAGCATTATGTTTGCAGTGACGGTGCTGAAACATGGCTCAGAACAGCCTGGAGGAAGAACACAGGAAACTGTGCAGGAAAAAGGGAAGATCAACCTGCAAGGGGGCGGGGTGNCCTGATACCCCCCCTGCCCCCAGTGTGTGTCATTTCAATAACAAAGCTTTCGACATGGTTGGAAATTTCCTCTTCTGGTGAGAGCAGCAGAAACACCTGTTACCTGCGTTCCTGTTTGCCGGACACTGAAATTCCCTCACTTACTGTGTCAAAATACTTCCTGGAAATTTTTGGGAACAAGGCTGGAAAAGGAGGTTTTGCGTTGCTGGCCATTAACACAAACGCACATAGTGTTACTGCTTCTCGGAAAGCCTTTGGTGCTGAGGAAAGCATCCTGACAGCCTGAGGGGTATTACATTGTGGGAGCAACTGCCTTTCAGGACACTCCAAGAGCAGATGGAACACGAGGTTAAGCAAGCGAGTGTTTTTCAGGAAGCGCTGTAGGGACCGGCATTTGCCCCATTTCTTTAGTCCCCCAGGAAGTGCTGAGCACGATCTGTGTGCCAGGAACTGTGCAAAACACAGAGCAGAGGTTTCCTGAATGAGTCATTCCCTCTCTCTCTCTCTTGAGGAGCTTCAGATCTAGGGCAGCATCATGCAAATCTGCGCCTGATTTTTCGTACAGCCGGAGGGCTAAGAATGGCCTTTAGATTTTTTTTTTAATGGGTGAAAAAAAATATTTCATGACTTGTGAAAATGACATCACATGCAAATTTCAGTGTCCATAGTAAAGTTTATATTGGAATGCAGCCCCGTTCACACATGTATATGTTGTCTGTGGTTGCTTTCTCACTGCAATAGCAGTAGCAGAGTCGAGTTGTAGAGGACAGACCTGACAACCTGCAAAGCCTTCCATATTTATTACCTGGCCCTTTAAAGAAAACATTTGCCAGGGCGGCCAGATGGCTCAGTTGGTTAGAGCGCGTGCTCTTAACAACAGGGTTGCTTGTTCAACTCCCACATGGGATGGTGGGCTGCACCCCCCACCTCCCCTGCCGCAGTGGTGGCTGGGCTTGGAGCCGAGCTGCGCCCTCCACAGCTAAGATTGAAAAACAACCACTTGACTTGGAGCTGATGGGTCCTGGGAAAAACACAACTGTTCTCCAATAAAGTTAAAAGAAAAAAAAAAAGATTTGAAAAAAGAAAAGAAAAGAAAAGAAAACGTTTGCTGACCATGATCTAGGGGACACAGGCAAATACGAGGAAGCTACCTCACAATGTGACAGGTGACAGAACCCTCTGAGTGCAGCAGTAGCTCCTTGTGCACGACTCCAAGACAGCAAAGATACTGCATCAGTCGTTAGCAAGTGTTATTGCTGTGACCTAGAGAGCTGACTTAGCAAAGAGGGAATGTTTAAAAGAAGAGGAGGTGGGCCTGGCTGGTAGGGATCAATAATGCCAGTCAGAAGGCAGCAACCTAGTGAGAGATGCAGGGGGGGTGGATTAGGGAGCTGATCCTGAAAGCAGAGCCTGAGACCAGAACTCCAGCACAGGGAGTTTATTTGGGAGGTGGTTTCAGGAAACAGGGCTGAGAGGATGGAGAGAGTGAACCAAGGAAGGGATACAAGACGGTAAAGGGTATGCCGATGACTGGTTACTGCTGTGGGCAGTCCTGGCAACCCTCTGAGGAACTGTGTAGAGCAAGCCTCCAAACTGCCCCGCCCACCACAGGCCAGGGAAACTGGGTCATTTACTCTCTGATCCTTCATTGATTAAGCTCGCATCGCCTCCTCTGTGCTGCAAGGTTGCACCTGCGGGGGGCTGCTGAGGGCCTTCTGAAGCTTGGGAGAAAGCCCTGGGCCAGAAAGGTGAAGACCCCATCTTCCACATGCCCATGGAATTGTCCCCTACTGCTGTGCCCAAGGCAAGAGATCAAGGAGACGTGGCAGCATGTACTATACGTATATACTGCACAGAGGTCCACGGAGCTGAGTAAGAGTAGAATTAAGCTCTGGCCCCAGGCTATGGTAACATTCTGTTGGATGGATAGCTCCTGCTGCTGGCTGCTCAAATGCCCTGGTTAGCCTGGCAGCCCCTGGGGGAGCAGGTACCAGGGTGCTAGGAAGCATGAGTTCTGGGAGCTGAAAGGTTTTGATTTCCTGTATTAGTCAGGGTTCTCCAGAGAAACAGAACCCATAGGAAACTACCTATCTATCTATCTATCTATCTATCTATCTATCTATCTATCTCTCTATCAGTGAGAGGAAGAGAGTTATTATAAGGAATTGGTTCATCCAATGACGGAGGCTGAGAAGTGCCGCAATCTACCATCTGTTACCTGGAGACCCAAGAAAGCTACTGATGTAATTCAGTCCGAGTCTGAAGGCCTGAGGACTTGGGAACAGGTGGGGTAGAGTCCAGTTTGGGTCTGAAGGCTTGAGAACCAGGAGTACTGAGAGCCAGAGAAGATTGATGTCCCACAGTTTTCATTCCTCTGCCTTTTTCTTCTTCTATTCCAGCCCTCCATGGATGAAATGATGCCCACCACATTTGGGAGGGCAAACTGCTTTATTTAGTCCATCGATTCAAATGCTAACTTCATCTGGAAATTGCCTCAACAAACACACCCAGAAATATGTTTAGCGGAGTATCTGGGCACCCGGTAATTCAGTCAAGTTACCATATAAAATTAACCATCACAATTGCCGACTGACTTTGGCAAGCTATTTGTCCTTTAAGACTAGGAAAAACTGCCCTGTCTAACTCATACATTTGTGATGATGGATGCATATGTGTGGCCAAGCCTCACCAAGGAACAGAGTGCCGTGTAAATATGACACTATTACGTCCGTCCGAGGCCCCCTCTCATTCCTTCTAGAACACAGAAGACTTTTCAGAGAGCGTGAGTCGTCTGTCAGCAGCTTGCCACGAGCCTGATCTGGGTACAGCAGCACTTCTCAGCGGGAGAGGATGGCTTTGCTTGGCTCCAGAATGTGTCTTGTTACCAATTCAATATATTGGCATTTTCCTATTGCATGGTGGACCAGCCCAGATTCCAAGCAAGGGACTGCAAACTTCCATGCAAACAATAGGAAGGTTTCTGTCGCTGACGAAAAGCAGATAAACCCTTGACCAGGATTTTTCTTTAAAATTAAAATAATAGTAATAATAATAATAATAATAATAATAATAATAATGCAGCTGTGGCACCTTCCTGAACCCCAGCCTACTCTGTTTCCTGAAAAAAAGGACTATGTTTGGGTGGCAGGTGGTAAACCTCTCCACATGGTATAGGTGTCTTGCTTTCCTGTGACCATAGAGAAAGACACTTTTCGTATTTCCAAGCAGTTGATCTTTGATTGCGTTTGCTACTGGTGCCATGTCTGAGGAGGGGGGGGGAATCCTGTTGCTTTTGACTATATGCAAATTATCTCACCCCAACAGAAGACAGGTTTCATCAAAGGGAGAAATAAACAGGGAAAGGGGGAGGGAGAGAAAGAGGGTGGGAGAGACAGGGAGGGCCGTGAGCCATTTCAGGATGCCATCCAGGCCCAGGGCTGTCAAAGGAGAGGCAGGCACAGAGAGAAATCAGAGCAGCAGGGACTCGTCAACATCTGGAATTCTCCGCTCCTCGCTTCTTGGTTCGCTATAGGTGAACATGTTATGAGAAGATCTATTCTGCTTAAATCCATTCATTTTCGCAACAGCTGAGAGAGGCACTCAGGAAAACCAATTCCATTTTACAGATACGGGAAAATGAGTGCTTCGTATGCTGTGACAGCAGAGCTGGAGAGGGAATCCAGAAACATCTATTCCTCAGGCCAGCTTTGGCTTGAAACAGCCTGGTTCTCTGGGGCCCCTTTCTGCCACTCCTTTGCCAGTTCATCTCTTGGACTCTAATGGAGTTTCCTTCTCCAAGGTAATTATGAGCAGTAGTTCTGAGATTCCGCCATTGGGAGGAAGAAATTAAAAAAAAAAAAAATTGAAACCCTCACGCTCTGGAGTCAATCCCTTAAGATTCCTTCTTGTTTTAAACACTGAAGGGCAGAAATGTGTGCTATTTTTTAAGGGAAACACAGATCAAAGGCAAGAGTTAAACCTACAGTCACAGCTCTATCATTGACACGTTTCCCCCACCATTGCTGTGCTTGGAACTTGCAGGAAGCCACATGTCTCATGTCCCTTGCTTTACGTTTCTTTCATGCTCCCTATTCCTGAGAATTTGATCATCTAATGAATATGTTTTTCCTCAATCAGGAAAGTCAGCATGATATCCTTATGTCTCCTTAATAGATAAGGACCCTAAGATGGCGACATGACAAATGGCTTTTCGTGTGGTCTTATCAAAGTCATTAGAAGAGTCACCATTTGGAGATAGGACCCTGGAGTTTCTCCTTGTATTTTGGGTTACTAGCGAGTATACAAAGCCCAGTCCTGGATTGACTGCATTGTAATAAGACCAAGAGGAATAGCCAACCAGGAAAACACATTCCCTGAGGGACGTGGGTAGTTAGTATATCACAGCATCCATCACAGGGATCTTAAGACAAACACTGATAATTCCTGCCAAAGATTAGCAATTAGATGAGGACAGAGAACCCAGCAGCCCCAGGGTCCCCAGTGTCTCCAGCCCCCCATGGTCAGTGCTTTGGCAGGGAGCTTATTACACTCATTCAACAGGCTTTGGAAGATGCAAGATATAAGCTGAGAGATGGAAGCTCAAATCTTGGTGCTGGTGGCCTGCACAGCCTCTTAGCCTAAAACAGGAGATATCCATTAGCCACAGGGAGCCCAGACACAGATCCTACTGTTGATTGTACAATGGAAGGACCTGATTCAGAATAAGACGTTGTTTTCATTGTCTCTAAGGAAACTGTGCTTGCCAAACTCAGATTGGTTTCCCTCAAAACAACCCCGAGGGCAGTAAGCAACAAAGGGCAATTCAGCAAGATTTCCATTATGTTATGCTAGTTGGGGCACTGCTCCCTTAGAGACCCTCAGAGTCAGGGCCATTTGAGGTTCCATAGATTGCCACTTGGAGGGCCTTCTACTCAGCGTCCAGAGCCTGGATTCCAGCAGCAATGTAATAGATGCTCATGAAATGGGGCAACCCTAAAAAGGAGGCTCAGGTCCACAGACAGAAAGTCTTACCAGGTTGTGGAAATCCTTTTCCAGTTCTACACTCCAGCATTGGAAGCGTGATCTACATGAGGAGGTCTGGGGACTGGAATGAAACTCCGGTCTCACAAAACACAAGTACAGTGGTTATGGTTGAAGATGATCCAAAGGAAATCAAGCCTGGAAGCCTGACCTGCCTTTTCAGTGACAACCTTTCCAGTCATGACTCACTAGAGAGGTGAGTACCCTGTTGGGACGAAGTCTAGCGATAGCGCTGCATTATTTTGACTTCAGGAGGTACGTCCCTATATTGTATCCCTGGATAGAAGCTTCCCATTCATTCTTTCAGCAATTTTTGTGGATGCACTCTGGACTAGGCATTGTATTAGGAACTGCAGATACAAAAAGGCTAATCAACATATTGACCTTGCCCTTCAGGAAATCATGCTGGACTTTCCAGTGGTTATTTCCCGGAATCATGATCAACTATAGAGTTGATGGAGCAGGTTTAGGGTAGAGTAGAGAGGATAATTAGGGACCCGTCTCAAGCCCAAATGACCTTGACTACTTGATGTGAACGCTACAGTTTCTGCTGGGGCAAGGGTCCTGCTCTGAACCTTGCATTTTTTGACTGGGGCCTTGATATCCTATCTGGCATTTGTGCGAATCTCCTACCCAGTGTTGGGCTCTGACAAGGATGGAGTTCTTGAACCTTGATAATGCCATTTTTCACCTTCAAGCATCTCAGGATCATAGAAACTTCTGCTGACATGCCCTCCCAGTGTGCTGCATCCCCCATATTTATGCCATCCCAGACTATAGGCCTTTGGACTTGGGCCTTCCTTCCTTCCTTCCTTCCTTCCTTCCTTCCTTCCTTCCTTCCTTCCTTCCTTTCTTCTCTCCTTCCTTCCCTCCCTCCCTCCTTCTCTCCTTCCTTCCTTCCTTCCTTCCTTCCATCCTTCCTTCCTTCTTTCCTTCCTTCCTTCCTTCCTCACTGGATTTAAGACCACTGACTACCCTCCCTTGAGGACCACCCAGAGAGCAAAATTAATACCTCAGCCCCC
>NW_017731581.1:2416395-2452715 GCF_001890085.2 Hipposideros armiger
GCATACTCAAGTCAACATCCCATGTACTCCTCCAACACCAATGATTATTTACCAACCACGTGAAACTTGCTTTTGGTGTCTTAATTTCTCCCATGCATACCAATGACCAATACCTAGTCCCCTCCTTGCTAACAGGAAAGGATAAGGATGATTCTGAGCACCTGGCCATTTTCCCACTCTCATCATACCTCCCAAGAAAGCCTTGAGACACATCATTTCATCATTTCAAGCACAAGAGACTTCTGAAGACGTTGATAGTTTCTAATTTGGCACCCTCATCCCCAAACATGTCCACAAATCAAGGGCATAGCTGTATCACACTTCCTTTTGCCCCTCATCATATTATGCGATATGAAACAATTCGAGATTCAAGTGACAAATTAACTGTGAACTGCTGAATATTTAATGTCAAGAGAAAGCCGTTTTAAAACCCATAAAGATTCAGGCAATAAATCTAAATAGTATATACAGTGGGGGAAATGTTATCGTAACTTAGAATTTTTTTCAGCACCTTAATATTGTCTTATGTCAGACGTTTGCCAATTGGAAAACACACAGCACATTTACTGCATAAATTTATGAGCCTGTTCCAGTAACCCCATCCATTTTCTCTGTATTGTTTTCTCTTGGCATTTATAGCAACTTCAGTTTGTCACTGCGCAAGGATAAATGATTTTTAAATTTCCACTCCCAGCTTTGGCCCCTGTTCAGTGGAGTGCACTCATGGCCAGCTCACTTTTCTTCCATCACCCTTGAAAAATCAGGCTGATTTTAAAAAATGTAACTGGTGGGATTTAAGGCAGAACCAGAGAGGAGCGAGACTCTGAGGATGAGAATCTCTCGCTTCCCATCTTTGCCAATAATTCACTCTCAGGATGCAGGTTGCTACTTTTAATGTATTCTACGGAGGTTGCTCTGAGGGTAATAATACTTGCCATGAAGCAATCCTTCAGCGATACAGAAGGAGCTGAAGCAATAATGAGGTGAAAATGTCTGTGAGTTATAGAATGTTCCTTGGGTTAAAGTAGCAATGAATGAATGTGAATCGCGTGAGAGTTTCTGGATCTTTCCCATTGTCTGTACTTCCTGGAATGCTTAACCCCCTGCTTCTTTGCCTATCTATGGGGATGTCATATACAGTTACACAGGTTGTGCACTGCACAGCTCCAGGGGCTCCATTCATACAGACCACACTGCCATCACCTATCCAGATGCTAGGACTCCATCTCTGGGAAGCCTTTCCCAATCGCCTCAGTCCTAGGGCTCTCTGTCTTCAGTGGACACTCAAAGAAGCTACCAGAGGAGTCTCTGACCCCAACCTCATGAAAGGACCCTACCCCAAAGAATAAAGATTCTCATTAGGGTAACCTGAAGGCCTAAGGTGAGCTGCCAAGAATGAACCAAGAAAGGGGCTTTCACCCCACAAGGAAAACCCAGCCTCCTCAGTGATGTTGAGCTACCCACATAAAACCACTGCAAGGGCCAACAGGGCTCAGCCATTACCACAGGGAGACTAAAATGGCTGATCAGATGCAACTAGTCCTTTCCTCTGAAGGAAGACCAGTGGCTGGTTTGGCCTGAGGGTACTGCTGAGTAGCTCAGGATGCTACGCCCCAAATTCCTACCTAGATGCTGAGGCCAGAGCCAGTCATGTACATTGCTGCCAGCCTCCAGTTCCATCTTTGGAAGCCATCGAGAACTGGGTTTAGTTCAGCAGCAACTAAACCCCACCTTGCTTCAAACAAGAGCCTGGAGCCTGTCTGTTAATATCACTCAGGCACCCAGCCCAGCTCCTACTCTCGACCATGACCTGAGCAGCAGGCCATGTTCTCCATGCCGGGCTGGAACATTTTCGCATCCTGCCTCTGGCCCACGGTCAGGCCCATTAGGTAGCCCAGGACAAAGCAGCTGTACTACTGGCTAATACTTATCACATGTTACCTGTGATACGTGTTCTACATAATACTCCACTACCTCAGCCAGGAGGACACAGGCCAGGTGGCGTGGATCATTCTGTCCCCAGGGACCAGCACAGTGATAAAAACACAGTGGGTATTCAAAAAGCATTTGTTCAGAGTGCCATGCATGTAAATTGGGCAGTTTTAGATTTCCTAAAGTCATGAAAGGAGCATAGCTCTAGTAGCATCTATTTTTTATGACCTGGTGTTTATATGCCTCTGGTTAGTAACCCAAACCTGTTCCCACGGTGAGTGTGACAGGGCTGTGTGATTATGAGCCTGTAACTTTCTCTTCCTTTGGAAAAAGCTGTGTAATTACCAGGGCTCTAACTTTACCTCCGTTTGTAAATTCTTTCTAAATATTACCCTGTAGCGAATCTGTCACTGTCAGCAGCCTCCCAGCGTTGGCTTCTCTTCCCATGTAGTTGATTATTTTGTGGAAAGCTCTTAGAAGTATTTAAGGAGAACTAGGGCAGAAAATACTGGAAAGCCAGAATGCGGAAAAAAGAGGGAACATTTTTGTGTGTGTGGGACTTTCTGATGCCAGGATACATGTGACTTCATTTAATCCTCACAACCATTTTTCAGACGAGAAAAACTAAGTCTCAGAGAGGTAGGCCTTTCAAAGTAGAACGTGATTCAAATCTAGGTGTATCTGACTCCAGGGCCCATGCTCCTTTCATTACTTGTGTTCCAGGAGACTCGAGTCAGTAAGATAACTCAACAATGAAACTACAGAAGGTCAAGGGAGAAGGTAGGAAAATGGTATCCTAGACACACAAGAATTGTTTGGTGATAAAGGAAGACAAAGGGAGATAATATTCCTGTAATAGCTGGCCTTGATTTTATCCATGAGAAGGGCAAGGATCACATCTGTCCCATTCAGCACTGTCTCTCCACTGCTTAGCGCAGTGGCTAGCTCCTAATTTGTGCTTAATTTGTTGAATAAATTTCTAGTCTCTGACATGAGGCGGTTGGTTTTTTTTTTTTTTTTTTACAATTAGATCGCAGCAAGAATAATCAAATGCACCTTTATTGGTTTTAGCTACTATGCTTGCAGATTGTTTAATGAATATGTAATCAGTTGGTGCCTCATCGCTTACCCTAAATCTTTCCTAGAAGGCAATTGAGCAAAGTGCCTTTGAGCTATTTGGTTTGGATAATCCGGGACCATCCAATATGAGAGCCACTAGCTGCACGTGCCTATTTAATTTAAAGTTAATTAAAATTAAATAAAATTTAAAATTCAGTTGCTGAGTTGCACTAACAACATTTGAAGTGTCAGTAGTCACACGTGGCTCATGACTGCCACATTGGACAGCCTCGTCCAGATAGAGGAGAATGTTCCCATCATCACAGAAAATTCTGTCAGACAGCACAGTTTTTAGAGCACAGCCTTTGGTGTCAAGACCGACTGGGGCTGAATCCGAGTTGCACTTTTCTATTGTTGTATAGCCATGGCCAAGTCATTCATTGGCACCTGTAACAGCGTAATAACAATAGTACCTATCTTAGCCTCAGTTCCTAGAGCCCTGAGTCTAAAACAGAGGCCTATGTACAAATACTTTATTGAGGGGCATCAACCGCAGAGAACAGGAGTGAAGGGTGGGGTGCGTGAAGTAGGACAGGAGGGATAGTCATATATGGATGGATGGATGGTTGAGTGGGCTTCCACTATAAGACACTAGCTTTGTGATTCTGCGGGGCTACCTGAAAAGCTATATAAAGTGCAACTCAGATTCTTTGTCTGAGGAGTGGAGCACGATGGAAAACATTTATCCACTGGTTCCTACCCCTTTGCTTCTCTCGTGGGGGTGATTCAGACATTCGTCTCTGAATAGACAAGGCTTTGCTTGACGTGCCCTGCCAGGCAGCGATCATGGCAGTTCCGTTCACCTCTCATCGATGAATGCCGCCATAGAAGCCCCTGGGTCCCAGACACACTCCTCCTGCCTTGAGCCGTATAACAGTAGCTCCTTGCAGTGACCAGGGTCAATCACCCTTGCCAGTATAATAGTTCCTTTCTTAGTCTCCCTGCATTTCAGCATGAAGATCTCAAATCGATCAGGTGGTACTGGCTGCTTCAAGTTCAGTGACTAAGTCCCCTGGGACAACCCCTCCCCGCTCCAAGCATTCTAGCCTTTGGGAAGAGAACAGCACATATCTTCTTTTGGCTCAGTGCATAGGTTTGACTTTTCTCCGGTAAACGTTTAAAACCATTTTAATTAAAATTTTCTTTTCATGATTAGTAAATAATTGCACTAGTAGTGGTTGCAACCTGTGTCTTTGTAGAATTTATCTCCACGAACTGGCTTCCTCTTCAAGGGCACCCAGGACTTCCCATCCCATTCTCACCAGACCCCATTTGTGTAATGTCATTAATGTTCTGGTGGAATGTCAAGACACTCCAGTCCCTGCCATCTCTCCTGGGGCAGAGAACAGGACCGTTAACACAGCCCTCGGGCAAGACAGTGAATGCACTGCTGTTCCTCTCATGTACAATCGAACTGATTTTGATCCTCCCCACGCTGATCTGGATGGGGAGGAAGGCAGTTGCCAGATCAATAGCCACAAGCCTAGAGCTGGAGGCTGTGTTGATCTGCTTAAGTAAAGCTAGGACAGCTGGCATGGCAGATGCTAATTGAGGCTGCCACCTGATTAAGGTCTGTGAGTGTCATCCACCATGATCTAGCTGGGATTTTTTTTGGTTTTGGTTTTGTTTTGTTTTCGTTTTTGTTTTATCAGCATTCACATAGGTGAATTGAATGGAAACATTGTGGAAACCACAGCTCCGGCATCTTTTAAGCCTCTCTGATGGTAACACTAATGTCTACAATTCCTTCTGCGATGCATGGTTGCTTTACTGTCTTGACCAGAAAGGTGGGGGAGGGGAGCAGTGACAAGCGCTTTCTACCGTTCTACTCTCCTTTCTACCACACTGGCTTTTATTCTAGAAGTCAGAAAACTGCTGACCTCTCCACTTCTGAGTATAGTTCTCCCAACTTCTGAGTATATCCATCCCAGTGACATGCTCAGGGACTTTCTCAGAGCAGCCCATGCTAAGCATGAGTAGAGAAACTCCCGGGCAGAAAGCATGGGACCAGGGGCAGGTATCAGCAGGTGCATCTGATATGAAGCTGGCTGGAGTCTGGGCAGGACTGGTCACTGTGGCCCTGGCTAGGTTAACAGATAAGTGAGGCTCAGGGGATTTTAAATGATGTGTAGGGAATGTCCTATAGAGTCAAATCCACGTCAAAACATTATTGGGAGGATTCATTGAGGAAACCATGTAATGCTGCATGGCACATTACATACTCAAGATACTCTGTCATTGATGTAATTATTATTATTATTATTATTATTATTATTATTATTATTATTATTATTTCCCTGAGAAAGAGACCTTTTATTTAGGAAACGAGCAAGGTGTGGAAAGCTTAGATTATTATACCACCACCTCCAATTGTCTCTGAAATCCCCTTCTTAAAAAATTCATTTGTGTGCTTGGCCCCATGAGGCATGCAGACATAATTAAAACTATAGTAGCGATTGCCATTTTACCTCTTCCACCAGAATCTTCACTGATAAAACAAACCATTTCTGTTTTCGGCTATCTTCCTTTCCATTATTAATTAATTTTTTACTCAGTAGCCATGCTGGATACTACTGATTCCTTAAAAGTTCTTTCCAGAGTCCTGTTGTGATGTCATGAGGGCACCTGGATTCTGAGCTGTCCTTATTCTGAATCTTGCTGACTTTATATATTATCAGGTTCACAAAACTTGCTTTCAGGCCGTATAATATCCTAGCAACTTTTAAACTACTCCAGAAGAAAACAACAGAAAGTAAACAATTTAAAGGAAAGCAAAAAGGAAAATAAGAAAAAAATATATAGAATAGAGAGAAACAATATAAAGATGAGATGGTAGATGTAAACCTAAGTAAATCAGTAATTGCTTAATAAAAATGGACCGATGTTTTAGTTAAAACACAAAGATTTTAGGCCAGACTTCAAAGATCCAATTACATGTTATTTAAAAAACCACATCTAAAATATAAGGCTATAGAAAATTTAGAAGTAAAATGGAACTTCTGCTTCCAGACAAGATGGAATAACAGAGATCCAACTTACTATCCCACCAGAAATAAACAAACAATAGAAATAGACAAAATATTTCAAACAATGGTTTTCAAGGCACTGGAATTAGGCAACAAAGAACAGGGATCTCTGAAAAATAGAAAACAAATGAAGTGAGACCTGCTATCGTCCCAGTTGAACATCTTAAAAGTTTCCAGTTTACTGGGTAGGGAGGGAGAACCCAAGCAGAGGTTGGTGGACTCCCTGAGTTGAGGAAACAGAGGTAAGTATATGAGAAGACAAGTGGCTACAGTTGCAGGACACAGTACTGGGAAGGAAAGAACTGAAGAGATAGAGAGCTCTGGAGATCTTCAGAGGGTCCTTGAATACTGAGCAGAGTACTGATCAGTACTTGCATGAGAGGAAACTATCTGAAATGGGAAAGGCTCTCATACAGGGCGAGGAACAGTACCTGGTCCTACGCATCAGACTACAAATCTGATTCATGGGTAATTGGGTAGGATGCTTAGAAGGGCCTTTCCTCAGTAGTGAAGAATAATTAGTCCTGGACTAAATACTGCTCTGCTTCTACCTAAAAAAGAAAGAGCAGAAAGGATCAATTGGTGTCAAAATAACCAAACTACATCCCAGAACAAAGCTCACAAATATTATAGGAATGCAGAACTATCTAGCACCCAGCAAGGTAAAATTCACAATGACTAGCATCCAATGAAAAATTGCCAGGAATGAAAAAAATCAGGAAAATATGACCCAGAAAGAAGAGCAAAGTCTGTTAGTTGAAATTGACCAAGAACTAATGAAGATATCAGAAATAGCAGACAAGGATATTAAAACAGATATTATAACTGTTCCACACATTTAAGAAGGTTAGTAGAGATATGGAAGATATTAAAGAACAAACTGAACTTCCGGATATGAAAATTACAATATATGAGGTGAAAAACATCCTGGGTGAGTTAACAGTAGATTAGGCATTGCAGAAGAAAAAAACTGGTGAACTTGAAGACAAATAGCAATGAAAACTATTTCAAAATAAAACAGAAAAAAAAAATTTTTTTAAATAGAAGAGAGCTTCAGTGAACTGTGAGACAACTTCAAGTAGTCTGATATCTCTGCTAGTGGAGGGGATTAGTAGAAAAAAATATTTGAAATAAAATAAAGGAAAGATACATACAACATGGATGAATTTTAAAATAATTATGCTGAGTGAAAGAATTCACAGTTAAAAAAGGTACGTAATGTATTATTTCATTTATATAAAGTTCTATAAAAAGCAAATAAATCTATAGTGACAGAAAAAAATATCAGTGGTCGTCTGGAAATTGGTGAGAAAGGATGCAAGAAGTCAGGGGAAATGAAAAAGGTGTAAGAAAACTTTGGGTGAGGGACATGTTTGTTATTTTAATGCACAAAGTTATACCAGGCAAATACCAACTCAAAGAAATCTGGTTTAGCTATACTAATACCAGGTGGAATAGACTTTAAGTAAAAAAAAAAAATTGTTACTGGTCACTTCTTAATGATCACTTTTTAATGGCATAATTGCAATTACCAAAAGAATATAGCAAGTTGAAATTAACATACGCTTCACATCATCTCAAAACATATAAAGCAAACGTGGACAGAACTCAAAAGAAAAACTGAGAATTCCAGAATCTTAGCAAGAGGGTTTAACCACTGCTCTCAAAAAATTCATAGAAAAAAAGGAGACAAAAATCAGTAAGATTATAAAAGACTAGAACAATTAACAATTTAGCTAGCAAACTTTGCCTCATAGCACCCCATAGCAGAGTACCTCACCTCTTTCACATGATGACTTTTAAGGACCCATGGACAATTTTTAAAAACTGTTCATGTGCCATGACAAAAAAGAAATCTCCACACATGTCAGAGTATTGAAAATGTGTAGGATAGTGTTACAAGTTGAATTCTCCAGAAGCATATCTCACTCAAGGGGTAAGGGACCTGGGGTACTTATATACCAACTCCGACCAGTCATTGTTTGAAGACTGCTCTCTGGATTGAGGGGTGAGGAGGCATGAGTACCAGCACTTCCGCTCTGGGTTCTGAGAGCCAGAGAAAGTGCTCAGACAGAGAAAGGTAGGGAGAAGGTAGTGGAAGGTTTGTTCAGAGCCCACTGAAGTGGTGGGGACAAGGGGCTGGGGCAGAGCACCAACCATTTGCCACACTGTAGAAGAGGGGTGAGGTGGGGAGTGTGGCTGGCCCTTTCCAAACATCCCAACTCTTGGCCTCTACCACTCTTAGTAAATTTCCTTCTTTTCTATTGCCTGCAGGTGGGTGATGGACCAATCCTGGCCAAAGTGTTTCCCACCATCCCTCTTTGCATGTCCTGTATCAATAGTCTACCACTGCAGCTTAGAATATAAGGGTAGTGTGTGCTTATAATCATGAGTTAGGGAGCCTGAGCCAAAATTCTGAGACAGAGTCCCATTTCTATATCCTATTATTAAATCCTTACAATTCTTTGCCCTTTGTTGTTTTCTTTTGTGGCAACATGAGCAAATCCTTACTCTGAGACCCAGAATCCAATGAAAACATATATATGTTGGCAAATAGGGGGTTAATTATAGGACTGAGAGGGGCTAGTGGTTTAAATATCTTTGCAAAGTATAGGCACATTAGTGATATTTGAGACATACGGTGCTAGTTCTTTTGTTATTTCTCCAAGGGTGGAACAGATTTTAGTGAGAAATGAAATCTTCTAAATGCTGGAGTTGATTGTAGCCTGTCTTGTGTAATAGGCCCATCTGTGCAGCAGCTCTCTTGCCTCAGGAAGCTCAACTCCTACTCATAGTCCTCCCACCTACCCAAGTGAGTCGTCCAGAAAAACTTTCAAGTCCAAAAGCAAAAAGTTGGAGAGATCATTTTCACCATCTGTTCAAACATCAACAGACCAGAACAACCCAGTCCTCCAGAACTGTTGGGCAAAAGCAATGCTGCCACCTCCAACTGAGAAGTCTCACAGCTTGTATCCAAAGGTCTCCCAGCCCTAGCTGTTGGGGCTCTGCCGTTGAGTTTTTCTTTGTGATGTCTCACAGATACATTCCTCCATCCCCAGTTCCTGCATTCTTAGATAAGGATTCCGTACGGCTGATCTGAATTCTAGTCTTCTAGAAGATTTTCCTGCCCCTCACTACTATCTCATCACCACTGTCTATCCGGTGTTATCTGTTTCCAGGATAAACCGGTTAAAATACCAGTTTCATCATTTTGTTCTCTTGTTCAGCATCTACTCTGGCTCTTATTTTTTTTCTTTTATAACCAAGGCTCCCTACTGGCTTTCAAAAGTCCAGTCCTTCTTTATCTGTCTGGAATAGACTGTACCTAATTCCTAATGGGTGTCCTGTATCCACCCTTATCTGTCTGTTGTCCACGCATGATGCTTTTTCTTGCTCTCGCATTGCACATGACCTTACTATGTCCTTACTAAGTGTAGAAGAATCTAACACTTCACCTGACATACCCTCACGCATCGGTCCCCTCCCCCATAAACCTCGCCAATTATAATTTGGAGTTCCCCACTGGTTCAAAGCCCTCCACCTCAGAGAATTGAGGCAGAAAGGGAAACTGATTTCAAATTTTAATCAACTGGGTCTTCTAAACCAACCAATCCAAGAGCTTCCACCTCTGTTACTCTTTCATTCCATTTTAATTTTTTTCATAGCATTCTGCAATTACCTTATTCATGTGTGTATTGATTGCCTATACCTCCCCATAGGTTGCGAGCTCCCCTAAAAAAGTGTTCTGTCTCTCTTGTTCACCACTTAGGAAAATAGCAGTCAAATGAATCTATTTCATGAAGCCTTCTCTTATTAGGTTAGCTGTACTGATTTCTCACTTTCCTGACTCCTAACTCAGTTCCTCTGATTTAACCCTTGGTTAACTCTAGTGTGGCAGCTTACTGAAGTTGTCTGCATTTATTGTATACATAAATCTCTTATTTCTCCACCTAGACATACTTCTTGTTGGTAAGAATTTAAACTTGGTGATTGGGATCATTAGTTTTTGAATAAGACAGAATAGATTTGAATTCCATTAATAAATGGAATTTATTGAGTGGCCTTGAGTACGTTACTGAACCTTTCTGAACCTGGAACTAGGGGAAAAGGATATTTTCCTTGGAGGATTTGTGGAGGGATTCAGTGAGAAATAGAATGTAAAGTGCTTGTTAGAGCACCTCAGATGTAACGAATACTCATGAAATATTAGAGATCAAGGCTAAGATCATCCACTCCGTTGTATTCCCAGTTACTATGTACAGATGTGAAAGTTGGACAGCGAAGAAGGCTGATGGGGAAAAAATTTGTTCATTTGAAATATGGTGTCAGAGGAGAGCTCTATGGAAACTCTTGGACCGCCGGGGAGATGAACCAGTGGGTCCTAGAGCAAATGAAGCCAGACACATCCCTGGAGGCAAAAATGACAAAACTGAAGATGTCTTACTTTGGGCACATCATGAGAAGGCTGGGTTCTTTGGGAAAGACACCAATGCTGGGAAAAATAGAAGGCAGCAGAAAAAGAAGAAGACCAAATATGAGATGACTGACTCCATACAAGAAGCCATAGGCATAAGCCTACAGGAGCTGAGCAGGGCTGCTGAGGTTGGGACATGATGAACGTCACTCATTCGTAGGGTCGCCAGGAGTTGGAGCTGACTCAAAGGCATGCAACACACACACACAAACACACACACACACACACACACTCACACTCACACTTTTAATATGAAAAAAATACATGCAGAAAATATAATGTATATCTTATATACATTATAATGTATATATTATAAAAAATATATAGTGTATTTTTTTAAGAAAATAATATAACAATCAAGTGCCCACCACTAAAAATTGACAACTGTTAACATTTTATAATTTTTTTTCAGCTATTCTAAAACAAAAGGTATAATACATAATAGATTAGTGTAGATAAATCCTTGGTGCTAAATGTTGTTATGACTATAATTATGATTATTTCCAGGCAGAAATGCCCTTTGAGGATAGTTCTCATGTCATATATTATCCCCATTCCTGCCTCCTTCCACTTCAGCCCTTCTAGAACAAATGCTGACATAGTTGCTGTAGGACTACTTGTTGAATTTCATTGAGATGATTGTTTGGAGAACTCTGTAGAACTCCTATTGTCAGGTTTCCTGATTGTCAGGGCCACCAAAAATCTTCAGTGTTTCTGGATCATGTATAAAAGATTTATTAAGTTTATCAACACTGTGACAAAACTGAAGATAAATTCTCTCCCTGAAAGGTCTCAGAGAAGCAATACAATTTTGAAAGGAGTCAAATGGGGAATGGGACTCCCATCCACTCCACCTCAAAAGCCTTTAAAAACAGCATCCAGCCAGCTAATAAGAGTTAGAAAGGCTTCTAACAGGGAAGAGGTGATTAAGAAGACATTGGTCCGTTCAAGGCTGTCTCCTATGTAAACCACATCTGAGATAACAGGATTCTGGGTGTTGGGCGCTGCCAAGCTGGGCAGTGGCACTAACGGAATCAGCACCAAGCCAGGACTCAGAAGGCCCATCCAGGGCCAAAGTGCAGCTGTCGCTGACTTGCTCCATAACCACTCCCTGACCTTCACTGACCTTAGGGTCCTTGCCTTCCTAATAAACTGGTCAGACTGTCGAGCTCTTGGGCCCCTGTAAATTCTAAATATTGTGATACTCTGAGTCCAGTGTGTTTCTGGACTGAATCTGCCTCCTTCATAAAGTTGTATTTGTTATCTATTACTATGTAACAAGATGCCCCCAAACTTAGTAGCTTAAGACAGCAAACATTGATTTTTCTCAATGTCTGTGCATCAGGAATCTCAGCAGGTCTTAGGAGAGTGCCCAGCTCAGGGTCTCTCATGAGGCTGCAGGCAAGGTGTCCACGGGGGCTGCATTAGCTCAAGGCTGAACAGAGGGAGGGCCTGTGTCGGGCTCACTCGGGTGGCTGTTGGAAGGTCTCAGGTCCTCGCTGGTTGGTGGGCTGTTTGAAACATGGCAGCTGATTATTTCCAGAGGGAGAAGGGTGAAGGGAGAGAGGGAGAAAGGGAGAGAGGGAGAGAAGAAAGGAATTACCCAAGGAAGAAGCCACAGTCGTTTTCTAAAATAATCTCAGCACTGACATCCTTTTATTTCTGCCCCATTCTCATTGGAAGTGAGTGAATAAGTCCAGTCCACATTCCATTGGAGGGGATTAACAAAAGTGTGAAAACCAGGAGGTGGGGATCATCAGGACCATTTCAGAGGAAGCCTACCATAAAAGTGAAAATGGAAACGAGGTTGAGTGGGGACACAGGACCAGGAGAAATTTGCCCCGTGGGGCTGGTGATGAGAAGACAGGTGGCACGGGTGAACAGCTCACGCCAGTTTGCCTGAGACTTTCCAGTTTTTTACCCTGAAAATCCCAAATCCCAGGAAACCCCTCAGTCTCCGGCCCAGTGGGACAGTTGTCACCCTATGGGTCTTCTGATGATAGCTAGTTCTTCTTTCTGGGGTGTGTTCTGTCACTACAGAGGAGCTGCTATCACAGTATCTCTATGCAGACAGAGCCTGTATTACCCGTGGGACAGGGTCTGCACTGAAATGGACCATGCGTGACTCGCTATAATGAGAAACGTGTTCCTCATTTGGCAGCTTGTGCCTTCCCTGGGAAGACCTTCTTGCTGAACGGTATACAGTTTATTGTGTCACACAGGGCATTGTTGCTAATGCCACTTTGGCTGGCACCAGGGCTGGTGGATATTGGCATGTCATCCTGCAGCAAGGGCAGTCTGCCATCATGACAGATGGATTCGTGTGCTGGCATGTTGTGGAATCAACAGGTCCATCGAGTATGAAAGTGATGGGCTAGAAAGGGACTTCAAAAAGTCAGAACTCAGACCGAGTCCCAGGAGACTTAGGGATAGTATTAAGGCAGCGCTAAGTGCTCAATTTTTTGAGATGAGTTTTCTGAGAATGAAATGAAGTAGACCAATTTCCTTTGAAAGGCTTTGCAAAAGAATTTGGCATTGAAGAAAATTCCACCGACCCTTGTTTTTTGATCTCTTAGTGGCAATAAATACTGCTAAGATCATCTCCTTCCCACCATCACCACAGTGAATCAGAGCCAAACAGAGAGGGAAAAGGAAGAAAAACAAGATCTTTAAACTGACTGGACTTTCAATCCACGCCCCCGTCCTCCCACCTGCTTTGCCTATGTATTCGTGCCTGTATGGCTAAATTGGATGTCAAGTTAATAGAAAAATCTTTTGATGAAATCTCCTTTAAGAAGCACTTTGGCTAAAAATACTATAAGATATAGCATACATTATTACAAATTTTTATCTGAGAGTCATCCGCATTCTACTAGAATGTAATTCAATTTACCATTGTGACTATTACTCCTGCGTTTTTCTTAGAAACCTTTGGAAATCCACTCTCAGTAAAGAGAAATAATACCAACAACAGAAAAGGGAAGATTTTTAGTTTCAATGCAGTGTTTTTCTTAGCAATGAGAAAAGCAGGGACAAAAAGTTCATAAGGCAAACACGGCACTAGGCTGAGATGGATATGGAGGCTCAGATGTCTGGTGTTTATTTCTGGATACAGATAGAAACCACTAGAAGTTGTAAGACTGGAAAGGGAATTTCACAGAATCCCAGGCAGATGATGCAGATTCACAGGATCTATTAATCATTCTCTCTAATGCATTCTCATCTATAATCCCACCTTCCAAGATGAGGTAGGAAAGGTGTTATGAAACCCACTTTATCTATGAAGAAAGGGGTGAACAGACTTCTTCCACTATCTGAATTCCCAAATGGTATCTTATCCTTGGACCCAGAAGCCCTGATAGAAGAACATGGCCCAAACCAGAGCTGAACCACATAGCATTCTGTGCCCATGCACCCCACCATCTCAGCACTTAACACCCATGAAGCAACCTCCTTTACATAATGTGACAAAGGAAACAATGTCATTTTCAATCTTCCTGTCTTCTGAGAAAGACAGATGCCAAGGGAGTTCTTTGTGAGGATGCAAATCGAAGCAGCCAGAGAAGCTCTAAATTGTTCTGTGGAAAAATGGAGCTGGGGAGAGGGCGATGCTGAACCCCAGAGAGCTGGAGAGCTGGCTTGGTGGCAGGAAGGACAGGCCAATTATTAGACATGAGAGGGCATCTTTATAACATTTTGCTGACTGAACAGTAGCATAGCTCTCTCCTTTGTCTGATCGTAAAATCTGTCGAAATGTATGCAACTTGCCAGTGCTTTTGAAGTTTGAGTTATTTTAGAGGGATTTGTTTGCTTGTTATGCTCTTTGCGGGGTGGGGGTGTAGAGAGGATACAGTGAAGTGCTGAGGTGACCCCAAGGTGGGAGCATTGAGCGTGGCAGCAGAGGCTGCCCACACAGAGGAAATCAACCTCAGTCACCCTGGCCAGATGTAAGGCAGTTCAGGGGCTCGAGATATTAGACGCAGTCAGACATGGTGCTGCAGAGCCACAGAGACTCAGGAATCAGGGCAGTCACTTATTTATCTCAGAGAGTCACTTAAGGAGAAGAGGACCCTTGGACAGCTTAGCTCAGGAATGGGAATACATAGGACAGCATTCTGATAGTTTGTCATTGGGATGTCTTCCCCAGATAGACCCTGGATGGGAGAGCAGCTGGACAACATATCAAGAATGGAGAAGAGGGCCGGCCGAGTGACGCGATGGTTAAGAACTGGCTTGGGATGCCAGAGGGCCCCGGTTCGGATCCCACATATGAGGGCCAGTGACACTGCCCTCTACAGCTAAGAGGCTGAACAACAGCTCAACCTGGAGCTGGGCTGCCGTGAGTCTCTGGCGACGGCGTAGGCTGCAGCCCCTGTGGCAGTGGGTTGCCATGGGCTACCATATGTAGCCAGCAGCCAGCGTGAGCGGCCAGCAGCCGCAGTGAGCGGCCGTCCAGAAGCCGGCGACTGATCTGCCTCACCAGGGAAGAGCGCAATGATGGTGACAACTTGGGCCAGTGAAGCAGCGTCCTCCACAACTAGATTGAAGAACAAAAACGACAGCAACTTGTCTGTTCCCCTTCCCCCAATTCCCCATCACTGTTCCCATCCCAATTACCCAATAAAAATCTTTTAAAAAAAAAAAAAAGAATGGAGAAGAGCAGGGTGGCTGGTTGGCTCAGTTGGTTGGAGCGCAGTGCTCATAACACCAGAGCCGCCGGTTCGATTCCCACATGGGCCAGTGAGCTGCGCCCTCCACAACTAGATTGAAAACAATGACTTGACTTGGAGCTGATGAGTATGGGAAAAACACACTGTTCCCCAATAAAATTTATTTAAAAAAAAACAGAATGGAGAAGAGCATATCAAGAGTCCTTCCAGTCCAGGCGAATTTTTCTCTATTCTTTTGCCTAATGATGTGCTAGTTGCGTAAAGTAAGATGATAAAGCCCTACCCCTATCCATTCAATTATTCGTTTGGCCACCTCTGGCCCAGATTCTACTGACCTAATACTTTCATCACCAAAGCTTAAAACCACCAGATGGTATTAACCCGTACTTTAAAATCAAGACAGTCAAACATATTAGCGCCAAAAGCTCAACAGAAGAGTCTTTGCACCGATCTCTGACTGAGATCCGTTGTATAACCTGTTGTAGTTTCTGGTAGTTAATCCATTTGTTATTTTGTGTGGGATTCGGAGGCACCTATGTTTTGCGTAGGCTGATAGCATGCGCCATGTATCCTGAGCAGACAATCAGTTCTCTACCAGTTCTCTGCCATGGCTAACCTAGATCTGAGGGGGCGATGCCCAGAAAAGAGAATGTGTGCCCAGCACTGGGGACCCATACCACTGGCCCTTCCCCCATGGCCTGGTGCTAGCTCTTGAGTAGCAGGGGGAAAAAATGGGCTCCCAAACACCAGCGAGACATCTGTGTCTACTGCAGCAGCAAAACCCCATTCTCCTTCCCTCTGCTTTTTGACTCATTGCAGGAATCTCATTATGAACTCATTTCATCTCTCCAGGGAGTAGGCTGATGGAAGACACTGTTAAAATTGTATTTCAGTGTCTTGAACCTATTTAAAGCAGACCGCTGGGAGGTTATTATCATTTCTGTCGTTAAAAGTGGAAACAAGCCTAACAATAATAATATTTTTATTGAGTACTCACACCATAAATATTTATTGGATAAGTATTAACCATTGGAATTTCAAAGCAGCTTGGTACCGCAACCCTGTCTCAAAAAATGTACAACATAGTTGGAAGACAAGATGTACTTTAAGATATTTTTAGTAGAGTTGGGCTGTACAGTGGAGAGATTTTGCCCAGAGACACAGAAGGCCGGAATTCTAGCTTGGACCCCACCATTTACTCACTGTGTGACACGGAGCAACCTCTAAGGGCCTCAATGTCCTTATTGATAGAGTGATAGGTTTACCCTTTTTTATATATATATTCACCAAATATTTATTGAGCATATCTGTGTCAGGCATCACATAGGGTTTATAGAAATAAATCCATATTTTATTGGAGTGGCAGATATGCCAATAGGTAATTAGAGTATTCTATGGAAGGTAATATAACAGAGATTTATTCTTTCAATCTTTCATTATTCACTTAGCACCTACTATGCGCTATGTCCTCTTACATGCTTGGGACACAGTGAACAAAATGGACAAACATTCCCGACCTTCATTAAGCTTATATTCCAGCAGGGAGGGGGAAAAGTAAATAAAAACAAGTAAATAGAAATAGATAAACTGTTTGTCAGAAGGTGGTAAGTATGAGGAAGAGAAAATAAAATAAAAGCAGGGTCGACAGCATCAGGAGTGAGGAGAGAACAGGGTGAGGAGAGCTGAGAAGTTGATTTTTGAGCCAAAATTTGAAGGACATGATGGAGTTCATCATCAAATAGCCGGGGGGAAAGTATTCGAGGTAGAGGGTCCAGCCAATGCAACGTCCTGTGACAGCAAGGCCTGCAGTAGGTGAGGGGTGGGAAGGTGGTTACCATGGCTGGTCAGCTGAGGAAGGGATGGATGGGGAGGTGAGGACAGAGAGGAGTGTGTGTGCAGGGAAGACGGTGTCAGTTCCTGTGGCATCCTGGAAGGACAGATATGGCTGTTAACTCTGCAAATTGGGAGCTTTTGGAGGTCTCAGAGCAGAGGAGGATGCTCTCTAACTTCTGGAGTGAATGGCAGCAGTACCTCACATCTCTACAACCCCAAGGAGCTTGAACTGTAGCCTAAAGGCAGTGAGGTATTGAAAGCACAGGGGTGACATTTCACTATTTAAATTTTGGAAGGTGACATCTGGCAGCTGTTGTAGAGAAGAGAGTAGGCTGCAGCATGACGCCTGGAGGGATACAAAGAACTCTTTCTTTTTCTTTTTTTTTTTTTAACCTCAGCTGAAATGATCAGTTGATCAGTTGAAATGTGATCAACACATAACATTGTGTAAGTTTAAGGTGTATAGCGTGTTGATTTTATACACAGTGTATATTGCAAAACGATTACCACTATAGTTGAGTTAACACCTCCATCACGTCCCATAATTACCATTCTTTTTGTGGTGAGACCATTTAAGGTTTACTCTCTTAGCAACTTTCAAGTATATAATACAGTATTATTAACTATAATCACCATGCTAAACATTATATCCCCAGAATTTATTCATCTCATAGCTGGAAGCTGGTCCCCTTTGACCAATATATCCTCATTTCCCCCACCTCCCAGGCTCTGGTAACCACCACTCTCCTCTCTATCTAAAAGAAGCCACTTTTCATACTCCAGGAGAGAAGCAAGGTAGGCTGAAATTAAGATGGGATTAGAAATGAACAGGGAAAACCAAGTCAAAATATTTTAAGGTAGACTCAAAAATACCTAATGACCAATTGTATTTAGAGAGAGATGGAGAGACTGGCCACCAGGTTTCAGGCTTGGGCACAACTGGGTAGACGGTGGTGTTGATCTCTGAGAGAAAATATACACCTTTTAGACTCCAGTGGAGTGGGGTAGGACTTGTTCAGTTCCAGGCTAGTGGAATGTGAGGCCTCTGTGATGGAGGTGTTCAGTGGGAAGTCGCGATAGACATCACCAGTGCTTGTCAATGCCTGCCTCTGCCCTCCTTCTGGGTTTCTGGAAGCCTGCCCATCACAGCCCTTGCAGGTGGGCGGGGCCGTGTGATTTGCTCTGACTGATGCGTTGTGAATGGCAGTGATGTGTGCTATGTCTGGGAGGAAGCCCGTGCAGACCCTGAAGGGTTCTCTTCCCTTGCCTGCGGAAACTAAGGAAGGGTACATGTTCCCAGTGGTACCCTTACAGATGCTGGAGCCTCTCTCAGGTTAGGTCCTAGTGGTGGGCTGAATTGTGTCCCCCCCCCACCCCCGCCCACCCCGATTCATGTGCTGAAGGCCTAACGTTCAATACCTCAGCATGTGACTGTTTGGAGAAAGAAAGAAACAGGCCTTTCTCAGGAAGATAATGGAGGATATCCTCCATAAGAACAAGCTAGTAACCACCAAAACGGGAAACATGGAATCAAGGAAAAAGCAGGACTAATGCAAGGGAGCAGTAAAGGAAATTTCTAGGGTGAAATATAAAAAGATCAGAGCAGGAAAATAGAGGGCCTCTGAAGGTAATCTCCAGAGAGAAAATGAAACAGGTATGTTTGAGCATATGATGTGATGAATGGATATGTGACAGTTGGAACATTTGGAAAATACTAATGAGAGGTTGATAGAAAACTAGGCAGATGGGCTGCAGTAAAATCAAATTGTGTCATGGTCAACCGCTAAGTTCAATAATAAACAATATTTGCATATTCATTCAAGACTTCTTCACCAGACACCTACTATGTGCCAGCTACTGTGATTATAGCAGTGAATGCAACAAAGTTCTTGCTTTCTTTTCTTTTAATATCACAAATAGGTTTTATTTGTCACCAAGACAAGTCTGAATTTTAAAGAGATTCTTGGGCTAGGGGCTCTTATCCATCAGCTAGTTCAACGTTCGCACCTGTCTCATCCCCAGTAGCTTTTCCAGAACTGCTGCCTTCACCATGAAGCTCCGTGAGTTTTCCCTGTTCAAACTCGGGCTTCTTCAGCATTTTGACTTTTCTAACAAAGACATCATGGAGCGGATAAACAGATTGGCAAGACTTTTCCATGTCTTTTCCAAACCTACCTGGAATCAATGCACTGATCACTTCTTTCAAGTCATTTGTCTGCATCTCTCAGGTCATGATTTCCATCATCTCCTTCCCAATTTGGCAGACCTGTTGATGCTGTGCCTAAGAGGTCTTCCAAATCTGATTGTTACATTTTTTAGTAAAACCAACATAGAATAGAGGAAGCAAACCATCAGTAGTCTTGACATTAACATGAGCTTCAATCATGGTCGGCCATGTTTTGACCATGGAGCACATTTTGTCACAGGTAAGATCCATGCCATGGATATTAATCAGGCAGTTTTTGCCCTGAACATCCTCAGTTATTAGCTTGAATTTTCTAAATACAACTTCATCATTCTGCAGATCAGCTAGGCTCACTTCAAAAACACGACCCTTGAGACCATCAGATGCGATTTTGGTTTCTTGAGTTCTCGTGACTAGTGTCCTCTCAATATTTCTCACATTGAACATGGGTGATGCTTTCACGTCATAGCAACCTTTCTTAGAAAAGTGGGTCAACCACTTTCTCCTTAGCTCCCTTTTTCCGCCTTTCATCTTGTTCTTGCCGATCGCCATGGTGCTGTCAAAAAGCATGAGCTTGCTTTTATGGATCTGATTCTAGTGTGTGTAGGGGAGATGGACTGACAAAACATTTTTTTTTCCCACTACATGTTATTTCTGAAACTTGGATGCACCATATAACTGATGTCATGCTTAATTGGCAACATTTTTTTTCTTCTACGCAGTATATAAAATAATAGCATGTTTTACAATTGATGACATCTTAAAATTGATGAAATATGGGTGTAGGTCATCATAGTCACAATAATATAAAAAATGACTACTGGTTCAACTAAAATTTTTGATATACTATGATGGCATGTTGGGAAAAAAATGAGAGCAGAGGTGGTATCAGTGAGCTAAAGTCTCCTCTATCATTCTGTGAAATCAATAAATCATGTTTAAAATGGGAGTAACAGGATATGCATGTTATTTAAAACATTGAGGTAAATACTAAGGGTAATAGAAGAATCGAGAATGGTGTCCTCTCTCACTGGGGTAGAGAAGGGTTTGGTAAAGGACTACCGTTTACCAGTAAAAGCCTTTTCATACCTTTTTACTTTTAACCATGTAAAAATTTTTTTGATTAAAATATAAACATATATATATATATATATATTTTTTTTTTTAATTACTGTGTGTCTTAGGTTGTGTTCCCTAAAAGCAGAGGCTGAGACAGGGATTCAGATATCTGGGACATACTGAGCTCTTCTGGAAAACTCTGTAAAGAGGCAAGAGCCGGAGGATAAGGGAGGAAAATGAAATGAGAAAGGAAGTGGATTCAGTGAAAGTCTCACCCGGGCTGATCATGGAAAGCTCTGGGTCATAGACTGTTCTGCACAGTCATCCCAGCTTGAGGCAGGACTGTATCATTTAGTGAGTGGCTGAGCCCTGGCTGGGATGTGACTTCCTAGGTATCTCAGGGTAAAGGTAGTTTGTCAATAGGTATAAGTCAATAGCATAGTACTTCTGGCAGCTAGGACATGGGTGCACTAGCTGGAAAAGGTCTCTGGGTGGGCACCATGCCATAAATCTCTAGGATACATGTAAAATCTATACTAGTCAGGGCTCTTTGGATTGCAAGCAACAAAAAGCCACACCCAGCTAACTTAAAGAAAAACAAGGGAGGGAAAGGGTTTTATTGACTCGCTGAAAAATCAGACTTGAGTGCACCCAGGGCTCAAATAATGCACCAGGGCTCCATCTCTCTCTCTCTCTGTCTTTAGCTCTCTGTCTCAGTAGGCTCTTTTGTTGTGATGATAATGATGACATCCTGTCATGGAAATGTGGCTGGAGACAGCAATGATGACCCTCCCACGGAGGCTGGCCGTTTAGTCACCCAGGCAATTATCTTAAACCACCCTGGGCAGGTCCTTGCTGGCTGTGGATGCTGGACTGCCATGCTGCCCACATCTCCTGCAGGTTTGCTTAACTGAGGGAAAAGATTGAGTGGTGCTCGGGCAAGAAGCTGAAGACCACGCCAAGGCTCCGAAGACTGGTGACGCGGCCATCATATACATGGTCCCTAGCAAGGCCACGTGTGTGGAGACCTTCTCTGAGGACCCACCTCTAGGCCCTCTAGGCTGTTTTGCCATGCAGGACATGAGACTGACAGTGGCCGTTGGAGTCACCAAGACCATGGATAAGAATTCATCCACCTCAGGCAAAGTCACCAAGTCAGTGGCAAGGGCCAACGAGAAGTAAAGCCTGTCCCCTTCCCCTGTGATTTCCTCAGCAATCTCCACTGTAAAATTTTTTTTAAAAATTATTTAAAAATTAATAAAATAAAGTACCAGGGAGTTTGCCAATGGATCCTTTGGGCCGTTCGCCTCTCTTCCTGAACCAACCACTCTAGGCCTGGGGTGGGGAGGTAAAAAGGGACAAAGTACTCAGATTGTGGTGAAAGGCAGAGGCAACTCTATCCCAACCACATGTAAAAGGTTTCCCAAAGAAAACGGAAATTCCATTACCAGGAAGAGGAAGAGATAGTAGGTGGGCCAAAAACCCAACATGGCCATTCATGACCATCCATGTTCCTAATTCTTCTCATTCTCCTCGTGGCCAGGCCCTAATTATTAAAGCGGAGGAGATTTCATCAGTGAATTCACTTTATTCACCCTAGTTCAGGCGTACTGCTTTCCTAACCTTAGCTGCCATCTTTAAGAAGCCCAAGGACCTAATGTAAAGTAATATTTGTGACTCCACTCAGTTCATCTCAATTCTGCTTTATGCTGAGGAAGTTGAGGCAAAGCAGAGGGCTTGTGGAAGGCCAAAGTGGAAGTAAAAAAATTTTTGACTCAGTGTTAGGACAATAAATTCTATAGCTATGAGGTCTTGAATCAGGATATTATGACCTTTCCAGTCAAGTTGTGTGCTCCGACAACCTGGTTATTCATATGAGTTTAGAGGAACCTGGGGGCTGGATGGCTCAAATGTCATATCATGATGCTTTTAGCAATTACAGTTTAGCTAAACAGCCGTCTACCTTTTATCCCCCCAGCATTAAAACTGTGCTTTAATGAAGTACAAGATGACATTTCAGAAAAAGATACATAATTCACTTCTTCCACAATGGATTTTATTTTTCCCATTCACATGAATATTTCTCAGCTCAGAATCCCTAAGCTGCTCTTAGCAAAGGAGCATTATACCTTGCATCAAAATTAGATTCTGATTTAAACATCAACCCACCTAAAATCTTGCACCTCCAAACCTACCTCAATCTCAAGTCTGGACCTTGGGGGACCAGGAAAAAGTAAAAATTGAGTCTTAATAGAGTCGTTATGTACAGTGGGGAAACAGTCAATATTGAAAAGCAAAATGGCAGGGAAATGTCAAATGCTACATGGTGACAGTTTCTAGCCTAGGGAGGCAGGAGGCCACCGAGGGGATTTGAACCGCTGGAACAGCAGTGCGGGCCTCAGACCACCAGCATCAGAATTACCTAGGATGCTTCTTAAAAATTGTCCATGCCTGGGGCCTCACGCCAAACCTATTGTCAATCACAATTTCTGGGGTGGAGCCAGGAATATACACGTTTAAGAAGTGTCCAGGTGCTTCTGGTGCATATTAATGCTTAGAAGTGCTACTGCAAACAGAAAGCCGCTAGAGGTAGAACATTATCTTTGGTACCTAACAGTACCTGACACTTATATTTTAAGGCTGCTTTGGAGAGCTAGGCCTTTGTAAGGACAGATAAAGAAGTTAGCAAAGCACTTGCCATGTCATTCTTCCTAATACGATCGCTTTGTAGAAAGAGGGGAAGAAATGTTTAGCATGAGATTCATATTTTTTAAAGAGTATGTACTATTTGATCAGGAAACCCCTGCCTCGGGTTTCAAAGGATAAAAGAAATGAAAGGATTGAGGGGACTTGAAAATATCTTTGTTTGAAAAGTATATTTAAAACATCACTCGAGTATTCCAACTTTCTGCTTGCTAGCCAGCATCACAAGAGTTTGTGCATAACCATGTGAAAGCTATTACAGAATGGCTTCATCTCAGAATAGTGCCAAGTTAAGGAGACATTCACGATGAAAATGCTACCTGTGCTCTACTTTGGGAATTTGGTTTCTACACACGGTACAATTTTAACTCTCAGTAGCAATGAATTGAGTTACCTATGGAGTGGGCAAGGTGCATCTGAGGTAAAAGGCAACACTTTCAGGCTCACAAGCCTCTCTTACCTACTGTGCTCAGTTCATTTTACTAAGGAGAAGACATTCTGGCATGAGGGGGAGTTCATGTGTACTAATGTGAGTAAATAAACAAGAAGTAAAGTGATTTGTCTTTATTCTGCAAATCAAGTTTAGGATTATGGTGCATGACATTGTGGGGCCACATTTTGGCCACGAGGTGAACAGTGCTGGTCACTTTAAAATGACCAGCTTCTGTTGTTACTGGGTTCAGACCACAAGCTTCAACTCCGTTCTTTTCCAAGGTCACCAGGAACTCCTATCCCTGGCCAGCTGTCTCCCAAAAGCAAGCCTGTGGCTGCCCGAGAAGCCTAGAGAGTACTCATCAGTAATTCGAGGGAAAATTATCCCTGTTTTTGGATAAACAATACCTACCAATAGTGGTATGGTTTAAAAAGGTTTGTTCTAAAAACAGAAACCTTCATCCTCCTGTTCACAAGAAAGAAATACCATTTGGAGATCACACTTACTTAGAAATCTTAGGGGTTGCCTGGTGCTGCTGAGAGGTGATATTCATCAGTATTCTCAGGACCCCATGCGCCACCAGTGTCCCCCTCGTCCCTGCATGGGGAAGGAGAGGAAGTCCAAGGGAACTTCCTGTCACATTCCCTTTCTCCCACATCCAGAAATGGGCCAGAGACATGGCAGGGCATGCCCTTCCATCTCTTCACCTCTAAGTCGAAAAGCAAGTCTTTTACTTATTACTGGTTGGTTGGTTTGTGTTAGACGTTTAGAAAGTATAAAGTATCCTTGTCAAGGAATAGTAAAGTATGTACAGGAAATTCCTCACCTCACATCCCATTCTCCTCCTGAAAAATGGCCATCTCATCAGTCATTTTATGCCTATCAGCACCTTTGATGAGCTCCTTGGGGTGAGGAAAGCACTGAGATTCTCCAATTCTTCTTATACTGCTGATAACACAGATGAACCATATTGGAACATTTGTTTACAAAAACTAATAACTCTAAGAGCAAACTCCAGAGAGCTTTTTAGAGAGGCTGCTGGGTTGTCAGTGACCAAAAGCTTAATATGTGACACATGGAAATATTTACATCATTCTCCAAAAATAATCCTTTTCAAAAAATTAGGTGGGTCTTTTTAGAATTCTTCATAGACTGTGATGGTGTTTTGACTATTCCTGGTAACGAAGAGCAAATACATGGAAAGATATTATACTGCTATTAACATTACATTATTAGTTGAGAAAAGAGATTCAAGAAAACATATTTATTTTAATCCTATTTTTTTTTTAAGAAAAGTGTTTTTGAGGGTAAGCGGGGAGGGGATGGTAGATGAGGGTAAACAGGATCAACTATATGGTGACGGAAGGAGAGCTGACTCTGGGTGGTGAGCACACAATGTGCTATATAGATGATGTATTACAGAATTGTGCACTTGAAACCTATGTAACTTGACTAACAATTGTCACCCCAATAAACTTTAATTAAAAAAAAAGAAAAGTATTTTTTATATATGTCTCTAAGATATATATGACACTGTGACTTCTCATTTTGTTCTTTACATTTTTTTCAACTGTCTAAATATTTCAGTGACCATGTAGTGCTTTTCTTTGTGTGGTGGGGGAAGGACGAACGTATAAGATGCCCCCAGGTGCCCGAAATCCTTGGATTACCCAGAGTTCAGCTGGAACCCGCACAGCTTAAGCAGGATTGCTCTGAGTTCCCAGCTCCATGGTGTCAGGTGCTTCCTGGCCTCCTGCTGCTATTTCCTCAAGGCTTACACTGACCCCTGCCTCCGCTCTGGTGTCCCCACATTGGCTCTATCTGCCCCCCATCAGCTCTGACACAAAGCCCAGTGTCCTCACTATTTTCCACAGCATCTACGCTTATCCCAGGTGTGTAGGTGTGGGGGGACTTTGCTGAAGCTGTGAAGTTTATGGAGAAGAGCCACACAGTAGGACACGTGGCTTTCCTCCATCTCTGTCTGTCTACACTCTTTCTCCACCCAGGCCGCAACCTGTCTCTCTCCCCTTTCACTTTCTGCTCCCCTCTCCACGTGGGAGCAAAACTATCGCTCCTTTGTCTTACAAAAAGTGTGTGTTCAGCCTTCTTTGAAACCTTGACATCAGCCAGTGTTCATGCCTGTGGAACTTGTCTACATCAAGTGATGGAATCTTTCCAACAAAAGTGGTCTTTGTCCTTGGAAATAAATTTGCTACTACTAGCAGTTAAGAGAATATAGTTTTTTATTCATTTTACATGTAGAGAGGCCTCCAAATCCCACTTTAGAATTGAATGATTGGATAATAATTTTAAACTTCTGCCCTTCCAAGAGCTTTTGTTTTGCTCAGAACTGCTAGTGTAATACCAACCTGTTTACCCATATTTACCCCCAAATCACCCTCTAATAATATTCTAGTGGTTACAGATGGGGAATCTACTTGAGACAAACTGGGATTGGATGGGGAACCTGGTAAGAGAATGTCCCCATGACCTGGGAAGCTGACCAATCTGCAAAACCCATTCCTGAGGTATTACCACCTGGTACATTCTGGGGCATGGATGCCAGGTCGTGGCTCAGGCAATAATTGTGAACGAGGGCTTCTGAGCAGGCCAGGCTTGCCAGGGTCAGCCAGTGGTCGGGTACTAGGACTGCCATCATACACAAGGTGACAGGGAGGGTGTATTGGGTGACAGAGCTGGCCTGCATAGAGGCTAGAATCTACCCAGAGCAGAGATGGGTCAGGATAAAGCAGGAAAACTCCATTCCTAGGATGAGGCAGAGTCAGGGCCAAACTCCTGCCCTGTGGGAGGCTGAGTTAGTCGGCAGGGCAAGTGGTTAGGAGTAAGGAGGATAAAGGGATACAAGGGCCCAGCCTTTTAGACTAAGCCACTGTGGGGAGGTATTAAGAGTCATGGTGGCATCCCGAGAGAACCAAGGCTTCCGATTGGCCTGGAGGAGGCCGACTCTGTGAGCGAGGAGTTCAGTCCTGTTTCCAGGCTCCCGGGCTCTGGATCTAGGAGAATAATTTGTTCAGTTACTCTGGCTGTTGCAAAAATACTACCCTCTCACTTTATGGCTTGAAATATTCCTTTTGCTCACAGGTCTGTGATTTGGGTAGGGCTCATCTGTGGCAGCTCATTGCCACACCACTCAGCATAAGCTGGCATCATGTAAAGTCTCACTCACTCACATGTCTGCTGGTGATGCTAGTTAGAGGCAGGGACCTGTCCTGGGACTGTCACCTGGAACACGTGGCCTCTCCATGGAACCTGGGCACCCTCACAGCATGGTGAGGGTTCCATGGGGTAACCAAGCAGAAGCTATCTTGCTTTTGATGGCCAAGCCTCGGAAGTCATACAGTGTCTCTTTGGCTGCCTTCTATTCATTGAGGTCACAAAGTCCCAACCAGGCTCCGGGGAAGGGGAAATAGATCCCATTTCTTCATCAGGAGTGACAAAGCTCTGAGAACAAAAAGCACGTGGGATGAACCATCAGAAATAGTGCTGTGGCCATTTTTGGAAAACTCGGTCTGCCGTAGTCATAATATAAAGCCAGGGCTGTGGCAGTCGATACACTCCCTCTCCCAGTCAGGTGGGCCCACTTCACCTAAGAGAGGATGGTAATTGGGGAAGACAGAGGGTGAGAACTGGTGTCCGCACCTCATCCTAGTTCTGAAAGGCAGAAGGCAGAGCAGAAGAAATGAAGAGAAGGAGGCGGGGGGAAGTTGAAAAGATTCCTTCCTTCTGCTGTTCAGAGCTACATTAACCGTGTAATATTCTGATAGGAGAAGGCTGGCGTTTCTTACAGGGATTTTGTTTATAATGGAATCCCTCTCTCAGAACGCCCAGGCAGCACAGCCAGGAAGACGCTACCAACACAAGATTGATAAGGCTCATCACAGCTCGAGATTAACTATACATTCCTAATGTGTTTAGGTAAGATACATCTCTACCTCACCACAGACAAAGAGGCAGACACAATGATCCGTGAACGAAAGAAACAGAGATGCCGCCCAAGTGAAATGAGCCTTTATATGTCACCTGCCTCACCTTGTGTTTTTGTCGTGGCACCCCCAGACTTCCAGCTCGCTGCCTGAGGTTTACTGATGGTTTCTTTCAGGGATCATTAAAAGTGATGTGTGGGCTGGCAAGGCTTGCATTTTCCATGCCGAGGACTCAGTTTACAGCGTGTCACTTGGGAAGTGGAGGACTGTTTCCCCATCCAGGAAATCTACTGCTGGAAGTCAGAGGGTGTCAACTGTCCATCTGCTATTGATGCTACAGGGCGGGAGCTGGTGGAAACGGTTCTCCAGGACTCAGGATGATGGTGGGGTGAGGGCACAGGAGGCTGCTGCCTGTCTGCCCTTTTGTCAGGCTGCCCGTGAAGGGGGCCTTGGGGAGCACAGGGCTTTGAGTAGCCTCAGAGAATGGAACTAATGCTGTGTGTGGGCAAGTTCTGCCTCAGAGGACAAGGCTGCACAAGAAACCTTTGGCGCTGTTTCCTTTGTGAATAAGCTTGCTTCCCAGTGCCCCTCCGAACTCCCTCTTTCTTCTTAGGAGGAGTTTCTATTTACAAATGAAGAATTCCTTTGGACTTTGCAGATGCAGGTGCTAAGTAAGTTCCTATGCAAGAAAATAAGCACATCAGGCACCTAGGAGCTGGCTGTCAGTCACGACACCATCCTTCCTTGGACCAGCTCTCCATCCTGGGTGGACACATTCAGCTTGCCCTCCCTCAGAGAGAAGGCCCTCCCAGGGATCCCCTAATGGCAGAGCCAGAATGCCTACCTGTCCAATTATTTTCTCTCTCTCCCCTCACCCCACAATTTTAGGCAGCAAACATGCTTTGCACAGCACCCACTTAATCCGTGGAGTGGCAGTGGTCTTTATATTTGTCTGTGCAAGGCTTTATGCTCATTAACAGGCATATATCCCATGGTACTTTGTGGTGCAGTCTCTGGTTAGGGTCTCAAAGAAACAGTCCAGGGACAAAAATGTCAAACAGATCCAGTCTATACCAGTGTGACGGTTAGTTTTCTGTGTATACTTGGCTAGGCTGTAGTAGCACCCAGTTATTCAGTCACACACTAATCGAGCTGTCCCTGTGGAGGTATTTTGTAGGCGTGGCTAACATCTACAATCAGTTGACTTTAAAGGAAAATGTCCTCGATAATGTGGGTGGGCCTCGCCCAATCAGTTGCAGGCCTTCATTATAAAACGGAGGTTTTCCTGAAGAATTACTTACTGCTGCCTCAAGACGAGTGCATCAAACTTCTGCCCCCGAGTTTCCAGCATGCCGACCTGCCCCGCGGGTCTCAGACTTGCCAGTCTGCACATGAGCCAAGTCTCTGAAACATCTACCTACCTATTTATCTATCTGTTCGTCCTCATACGATTTCCGTTTCTCTGGAGAACCCTGACTGATATAACCATCATCAACTGAAAGACGATAAAAAGGAGCCAGGTCATAGTCCACCGAAACATTCACTGAATCTCCCTATCTCCCTTGTCCCTCCATTCCCCAGTCCTAATCCTTCACGCTCTGCAGCTAACCCCTGGCACCCTCTCATGACTCACCCCCACTGCCCATGAGGGCGTTCTCCTCGCTTCCTTTCTCCCCCTCTCCCTTTTCTGCTGCTCTTTCTGGGAGTCAACCCACGCCCTTCCGGCACAGATCCACACATCCTCGTGCCTCTGCCTCCAATGGGTAGCCCTACTTGCCCTGAGGTGGGGGTGGAGAAAAAGAAAACGGGGGACTGCTGAGTGGACAAGCCAAACATGTATAGTATTGGGCACGAGCAAGGGACGAGGGCATGTATACTCATATCGTAGCCATTTTTTTTAGTCGATTAAGCTTTTCCAATACTTTCATTTTTAGTTTTCAAAGATTTTTATTCAAATATAACTAATATACAATGTTATTGGTTTCAGGGGTACACTATAGGTATTCAACATTTATAGACTTAAAGAAGTGATCACCATGATAAGTCCAGCAACCTTCTGACACCGTACTATGCTAGCACAATAGCATTGACTATATTCCCCATGCTGTGCATTACATCTCCGTGACTTATTTATTTTATACCTGGAAATCTGAACCTCTTATTCTCCTTTACCTTTTGCCCCCCACTTTCTAAAATGTTTCAATGACAACTGACATTCAGTATTATATTAATTTCAGGTGTACAGATAAGTGGTTAGACATTTATATAATTACAAAGCAATCCCCCTGACTAGTCTAGCACCCACCTGGCAGTATACATAGCTATTCCCATATTATTGACTGCATTCCTTATGCTTTAACTTACATCCCCATGAGTATTTTGTAACTACCAACTTATATTTCTTAATCCCTTTACCTTTTTACCTCTGCCGCCCA
Source organism: Hipposideros armiger (assembly GCF_001890085.2). Classification (NCBI taxonomy): domain Eukaryota; kingdom Metazoa; phylum Chordata; class Mammalia; order Chiroptera; family Hipposideridae; genus Hipposideros; species Hipposideros armiger. The sequence goes on from NW_017731581.1 coordinate 2,446,209, forward strand.
ACCCTCTCTTTCCATCTGGCAATCATCAGTTTCTTCCCTGCATCTGAGTTTATTTCTATTTTGTTTGTTTGTGTGTTTTGTTTTTTAGATTCTACCTATAAGTGAGATCACATGGTATTTGCACGTCTCTGTCTGACTTCTTTCACTTAGTATAATACCCCCAAGGTCCACCCATGTTGTTGCAAATGGTAAGATTTCATTCTTTTCATGGTCTAGTAATATTCCCTTGTATATATGTACCATATCTTCTTTATCTAATTGTCTATTGATGGGCACTTGGGTTGCTTCCATATCTTATATTGTAACTAATGCTGCAATGAACATAAGGGTGCATGTATCTTTTTGAATTAGTGGGGTTTTTGTTTTTTTTTTCAAACTGCTTTTAAATTTAAATAATTAAAGAATTCTCCTGAAATTTTTCTAACAATCTGCAATGTTTTTTTATATTGTCCTTATAAGGTAGAATAGGTAGGTATTATTTCTTTTTAAAGATGAGAAGCGAAGAATTAGAGAAAGTAAACATTATATCCAAGGTCCCACCTGAGGCCTCAGAAATCACAAAGTGGAGATTAGCACGTAAGATTTCTGCCTCCACTGCATTATGCCAGCTTTTTATAAAAGAGAATGCACTTGGTTCACATTAATTAATCATTTAACGAACATACCTCAGCGACCAGGGACCCCAGATGGGCTGAATACAAAGTTGAGTAAGACACAATCCCCACCTTCAGGATACAAGGAAGGAGGGTGGGTGCTGTTACAGAGGGGAACGCCCTCTGGTTTGTCACCACCAGTAGGAGAAAGACAATCTGGGGCGCGAGTCTTCCTTAGGTGTGATCTCCTGTCTACCACCCCCACCTCCCTCGTGGGACATGGTTGCCACAGCTTGCCCCCAATCTAGTGGATGAAAGTGTCAGGCATTCCATGTATTCACTCATAGCTCTCCATGCGAGGTCAGGATACAGTGGCCAGAGGTAATCTTGTGCCTACAGGAACCACACAGGCTGTCACTGTGGTCAGGAGTATGGCTCTGTGGGTCCCAAGGAACAAGGAACCAGCCTTTGAAGGAAAAAAGTCTAGTAGAAAAGTAACCTCAGGGCGGATGGCGAAAGGAGACTATGAGTCTCCCTTGAACATCATGAACTCTCCTCACCTGGAACTATTGCTATTACTGCTTCTCTTCCTATTAGCCTTATAATAATTAAAAAGATAATTAAAAGCAGAGAAGATGATTTTCAAGAGAAACAGGAGGAGGAGGGGATAAAAGGAAGGATGATATAAGAAAAAATAGTTGGAAGAAAGAGTTTAGAAAGACTCAAATTAGATAACAGCAATTATAAAAAACTGAGAACAAATTTGAAAGATTACAATAACAATAGATACCAAATGATTTAAAGTAAAAAATCATAATAGGATAAAGCAAAATTACAATTAACATTATAAAGTAAAATTATAATTACTTACACTTTTTAAAGATTTAAAATGGAAAAGTAGAGATAAATAGTATTAAGTTAAAATGGCAATTAATTAAAATAATATTTTAGAAACGATTAGTATACCAATAGAAAACAGAAACAAAGAACATGAATTCACTTATGAAAAAATCCACACAATACGTATGTGCAAAAATATTCACCCTTACTAGTAGTAAAATAAATGCAAATTAAAACTATGAGCTATTGATTGTTACTTATCAAGTTGGGCATGGTTTGAAAAATGGTAATATTCAGTATAGTTAAGGATACAGGGAACAGCCATTTAATTTCATGTCCTACAGGTAGAACTGTAAATTCTTCAGCATACAGGGGTTGGCAAGATACATGAGAAGATTGAAAGTATACACACTTTTTTTCTTAAATTTTTTTTATTGTGGTAAAATACATATAACATGAACTTTACCATCACAACCATTTTTTGGTGTACAGTTCAGTTGTCTAATTAAGTAGATTCATATCACCATCACCACCTATCTCCAGAACTCTTTACATTTTGCAAAACTAAAACTTTGTACCCATCAAACAACAACTAACCATTATGCCCTTCCCCCAACCCCTGGTACCCACTATTCTACTTTCGGTGTTTATGGATTTGACTACTCTAGGCACCTCATATAAGTGGAATCCTACAGTATTTGTCTCTGAATAGATACTGGTTTTTCCCAGTAATTTCATTGCTAGGACTTTATCCTAGGGAGACAATTAAAAACATGTACAACAAATTACCTACAAGAATCTTCATCCAAGCATTATTAATAATGCTTTTTAAATTAGGGAGAAAATCCTGAATGCTCAATGGTAGGCAGTTTGATAAATTAATTAAGATTTTATACAAAGGAACACTATACAATCATCAAGAATATTATAAAAGAAAATGACATGGAAAAGAGAATCATAATACATTAACAAAATCCTTAGTAGGCTGAAAAACTGTATATACTATATGATGCCATTAATTTTGGAGAAAAAAGTTTGTGTATATTCTTAATATATTAGCAGTAGTTACTTATAGGTAGTGGGTATTTATGGGTGATTTTAATTTCCATTCCTTTTTAAAATTTACATTTACTACAATGAACAAATGTTATTTTTAATAGGCAAAATGTACTCAAGAAGAATTAAGGAAAGTAAGATAGTTTAAAGAATTTTAAATTAAGAATTTAAAAATAGAATCAATCTAAGTAATGTAAACATCTAAAACATATAGAAACAAACTACAATATTAAAGGCTTGGAACTATAATGAGTAAGGTATTTTAAATCAAGCAGAATAAAATGAACACTGCCAGAATAACAGAAAATCACCACTTATTGAGCCCCAGTGAATGCCAGATGCTACCTGTGCCAGGTGCTTTAAATTCATTAACTAAAACAGAGTAATAGGGTAAAAAAAGTTTCCTTTATTTAAATGAAGCAACGGATAATAAGAGAGAAAAGGCAGAAACATCCAAGGAAGGTAAGTTTCGGTCCTTATAGCAGCCTCTGGACTGGACATCCATTCTTCCTCGATAAACTCCTTGCTCACAGCTAAGTCTCTTTCTGCTGGTCAGCAGACATCAAGAAGCAATACATTCAATTGGTTCCTCAGGCTCCCACCCACTCTGGATACTTTCTGTCTCTTATCAGGGCCCTGGCCTCCGTCAGTTTCCACCTCCTACCCTCGTAAGCGAAAGGATGGAGCACAACATTGTGTATGACCGTTCTGTGCTACCCTCAAGCTTGGGGAAATGTATGTGACGTGATACACAGAAGATAAAGCGCCCGATCAGTTATGTGGCAACTTATAGGAAACAAGCCTCAGATTTGTTGACTCAGATAACTTGGAAGTCCAGGGAGACCTCTGGCTTTCAGGTAAGCCTTGATTCAGAGCTAAGAAATATGACGAGGGCTCAGTTTGTTCTCTTTCTCCTCAGTTCTTGGCTCTGTTCTCTCTGTGTTAGCTCCATTTTTAGGTAGGTGTCTCTGGGGATCAAAAAAAAAAGGACACCCCAGGCTATATCCTCCATCCCATGCAGTCCATTCCAGTAGCTTCCTCAGAAGAAGACATTTTCCTCTCCTGGAAGCACCAGGAGACCTGCTGATAAGCTTCCACCCTTCACTGGACTTGAGCGTGGGGACAATCTCATCCAAACCTGATGGCAGAGAAAGAAGAAGGGTGAGTTTGGGAATAGAGAATTCGAATATTAATGGAAGGAGAGGGGAGAAGTGAATATTGAAGAAGAACCAACAGTTGTTCATCCTGACAATTCTTCAATTTTAGGAAGCCGGGGATACTTTGCCATGGAGGTGACATGAGAACTGGGGCTTCAAGGAAGTCCGTGACCTGAAGAACAGAAGAAAAGTCTTTCTAGATGGAGGTAACAGCACGCTGAATGGTTCAGCTATGAAATGTACGGGACTACTTAGGAATGGGGAGACAGCGAGATGGTCATCACGGGTGCATGGACAGAGAGATTGACTGAGATCAGATCCTGCCTGGACTATGTAAGAGACAACAGACCAAGCACAGATACATACATTTCATTTAGATGCAGTACCCCAATCCATGTGGACCTCCCTTAAATCCTATTCAACAACCAGCTGTTTAGCATCCAGCTTGAGGAAAAAATAGAAGAGCTCTGGTTTGTCCTGTTTGCCATCTATGGTGGTAAAACCATCCCCACCATGGTCAATTTCCAGTACCCAGGTGATGTCGCAGAAGGTAGAGTTGAGATGTCACTGAGTGTGGGACAGCTCTTAAGAGTCATCGAGGGCTTGTTCCAGCACGTCACTGTTGGAAATGCCTCACTTTGGACATATCTGTCCCACTACTTCCTCTTCTTTCCATCTTTTGAGTTTTCTCAGTTTCATAGATGAATGACTATAATAGGCTCAGAATATTCTTGGTAATTATTAATTATTCTGGATCCCAGCTTTCTTGTAAAGGATTCACTCATCCCTTAAGAGGTATCAAAACCTTTCTGTCTTTTTAAATTTGTTTTCAATGAAGTGTTACTTATGTCTTACATACAGTCTTACCAATATATACACCCACATAATAACCACACTATAAAAAACTTTCCCACGTACCAGAAGACACCATTGTGCCCCCTCAGTCACCCCCACTCATAAAGGTAATACCTACACCACCACTGTCTTTCATCTGTGCTTGAACACCATGTAAATGGCCTCTTGCAGTACGTACTCATATGCTTCTTTTGCTCAGCGTCACATCTATGCTATTCAGCCATGTTGCTGAGCGTAGTTTATTCTTTTTCTTTGTAGTATAACATTCCCTTGTATAAATATACTACCATTGATTTGTCCCTTCTAAAGGGGGTGGACATTGTGGGCTCTTGTGACTAAAGCTCCAGTAGATACTCCTGTGTGTGTCTTAGGGCAGACATAAGCAGTCATTTCTGTTGTGTATGTTCACAGGAGTGGAATTGCTGGGTCATTAGCTGATGCACAATTAGCAAATAATTTAAAAATAAACTGATGAAGCCTCTAGTACTCTAATACGGTGGGGAAGAGGCACTGATTCATGACAGGCCTGAGGTACCTCTGCCCTGGAGGCCTGCACTGCCAGCCACCTCACAGCTGGGCACGGTCTCTCCCCATCTCTGCTTAGTAATCATGTTTGCCACAGTTCCAGCAGCCACTGCAATATCTCATATTGGGCATCAGAGCCCTGGCATGCAGGGCCTGTCTGTGCAGTTTCTCTTGAGAAAGCAGCATGGGGTGGTGGCAAAGGACTAGACTGAATGGCTGGAGAGCTGGAATCTCCCCAGGCTCTGATGAAATGAAGCTGTGTGGTCTTGGGCAACTCACTCAGCCTTTCTGGGTGTCTCATCTGGGAAACAATGAAGACAATAAGATGGTTGTCACGGTCACTTTTGCTCAAAAGTCCTGTGATTCCTAATAAAAGAATTGCATTGTCTTGACTTTTGTTCTAGGCTGAGGGTTAGGATACACTGTTCTTTGAAATATGTGAGTAAAACAGAGTTGAGATGCCCATAAAGTGCTCTCCTTGGGTGCCTCTCTGAGCTGAGGCAAAAGTGAAACCAAGCAGGGCAACATATTCGGGTGAGGACCAGTTGTGTAGACTGTGTACTTAGGGACATTTCTACATTATTAGCATCAATAAAGAGGCGTTTCTCTGCCTGTCCAACATCGCAGCAGAAGTGCTCATATAACCTTGATGCATTTCAAGCATTTGTAATTTGGAAGAAAAGAGGCTAACAGCCTGCATTTCAGAAATCTCTCAAGACCCATGACAGGCAGATATTGTTAAAGGGTTAAGAAAATGTCACTGTGCTCACAAATAAAAATGGTTTGAAAATTCATTAAGGCCAGAGGAGCCATTGAAGAGAGATGACAGATGGAATGTTTGTGCCTGTGTTTAAAGGATCGGAGATGAGAAATGAGGCTCTTCTGACTTGGGCTCTGGTGGTTAGAGGTGATCATTGCAAATCCAACATGAGGGAAATCAAAAGTTCCTGGGCCCCTTGAAGAGCTTGAGGGTGGAAAGACAGGAGCTAGGCTGGGTTGACCTGCTTTCTGGGCAGGTCAATCCTCACTGGCCTCCCTTATTTCTTGCCCTGACACCAACACTCAGTATTTCAGCCACTACATTCTGAGGAATGTAGGATGGGGAGAAAGAAAAAATGAGGTGTCAAGAAAAAAACAACAACCATAAAAACGCAAAAAAATATAAGAGAAGATGGTCCAGGAAATGGCAGAGAATGGTCTTTTTAAAAAACCTGCTCTACATTTGTTGAGACTCTAGAATAATCTTCATGCCAGAGGTACCAGGAAATCTTGGTGCGTTGCCAAGTTATAAGCTACCTGTAAAATTTATTTTAGCTATGTGGAGTTAAGTGATGTCTGTGAAGCAGAATGGTCACCGGAACCCATCCTGCTACACGTGTGGCACGGTATGTAAGATTTATTGTGTGCAAGAAATGAGGATAGCAAAGGGTACTATTAAGCAGAAATCAAAGACAGACGAATAGGGTCCTGAAACATGGGAG
>NW_017731581.1:2453100-2463100 GCF_001890085.2 Hipposideros armiger
AATAAGCCTTCTTCCATATTTCCAGAATGTCTTCATATTGATTGTCTGCACCACAGAAGAAGCACTTTTCAGTGATTTTAATTGGTTTTCTATAACTATGGCAACTATATGTCCTAAATTTTCTAGAATGATCCTGATTTCAAGGACTGATATAATTGTCTCTCTAAGTACATAAATAATAGTCAGAGCATGTGCTCCAATTTTCATCTCACATAACATGATCATTACATCTACATTCTATTTCAGCACAGGTCATAGCATCTGAGCACACTACTGTGCAGTTGAAATGCTACTGAGAAGAGCTGGGGGGAGGGGCTACCATGAGAAGCAATAGGTTAGCTTTTCTGGCTGGGGACAAAGAACGGGTCTTTCCTCCCTGATTCCTCATTAGGCCAGGTCATCTTCTTTCTGTTTTTACCCCTCCTCCTTACCCATCTCTCCCTACACTCTTAACTAGTATATCAGGGACAGTGAAGGGATGTGTGAAGGAGAGGAGTCACCAGGATTTTGCCTTCTGCAACTTTTTCTTTAAAGTTATAGGGTTAAAAAAATCAGAGTATGTAGTCAAAACCCTCCTCCTACCTTGAGATTTCTGGAATTTGTTTGAGTGATTTGGAAAGTCCAGGTGGATTTTTTTCCACGGGAAGGGGGCATCAGAAATGATTGGGATTTTGACAGCAAAAGCATTTGGTGATCCGTTTGTTTGCAGCATTAATTCCAATAGTGTAACGTGGTGGGAAAGCAAGACACCGCTCAGGGTGAAGGCGCTGGAAGGTAAGATTGCTTGAGAGCCAAGCTGAGATTTGCAAAGAATCAAACTACTGCTCGGTTCTCTGCTTTGCATCAAAGTAAACTGTTGACATCATTGTTTTTACTTAGAGTGCTGGTTTCTTGACTGGAGGTGGAAGAAATCATTATGTTGTATTATTGTTGTAGATATTTGGGTAGGCCCCATATGGTTAGGAAGATTCTCTGATAAGGTTACATGTGCCCCAGAACCTGGGAAAGATGGGACAGCTGGACCTCAGGAAGACTAGTCACCTTGATAGAGCTGGCCATGACAAAAACCACAGCTAAAAGACCTTTCTCAATTCTAGGCAATTCTAGAAGCTTCTGGAGTTGTGGGTCTTCGCTCCAGTGCTCTGTTACTTGTAGGACTTTGCTAATTTTTGGAGGTCTGTTTTATTTTTGTCTCCCTTTTGATTGGCTTATTTTTTAGTACCTCTCACATTTTCTTTTCTTACTTTTTCCTTAAAAAAAAAGATCTATTTTGGACTTTATTAACTGATAAATAAATTTCTATCATGTTTGGATAGCTATACATTCATTAACAGCTTTACTGATATGTAATTTACATATCATAAAGTTCATTCATTTTAAGTGTACAATTCAATGAGTGTTAGTGTATGTAGAGTTGCGCAACCATCACCATAATCTAATTTTAGAACATTTTCATCATCCCCCTCTCCCCAATGCGTACCAACTAGAAGTCACTCCCATCTCACCCTTTCCCTGTCCTTGGCAAATACAATCTACTTTTGTTTTCTATAGATTTGCCCATTCTGGACATTTCATTTAAATGGACTTGTATAATATGTGGTCTCTTGTGCCTGGCTTCTTTCTCTTGGCATAATGTTCTCAAGGTTCATTCATATTGTAGCATAAGTCAGTACTTTATACCTTTTTTATTGAAGAATAATATTCCATTTTCTGGATATGCTAAATTTTGTTTATCCAGTCATTAGTTAATGGACATTAGAGTTGTTTTTATGCTATTATAAATGAAATTGTTTTCTTAATTTAATTTTGGTATGTTAATTGCTAGAGTATAGAAATACAATTAATTCTTGTACATTGATCCTATATCCTGCAACTTAGCTAAACTGCTTTTTAAAAAATTAGTTCTAATAGTTTTTGGCAGATTTCTTGGCATTTTTCTATTTATAACATTGTATCATCCTGTGAGTAGAGACAGTTTTACTTCTTTTCCAGTGGATATCTTGTATTCTGCTTGTTGGTCCTGCTTCTACCCATCTTAGTTTGCTATAGTCCTCAGGTTTCTCACTCAGTATCATAGCTTCTCTCTTTGCCATCTTTTTGTATGTTCTGAATTTTCAAATTTAAATAGAGGTAGAGAAAAGGGAAAAAGACATAGAGAATCTGATTGGCTCAAGTGTTAATTATTATGGTTTGGACAATACTTTGCATTCTAGCTCATAGGTCTCTGGCTAATAAATGCTGCCTTTGGGTTACAGGATCACTGATAAACTGTAGTGAGGCAGAAAAGGACACCACAGGTTCTGGGTATCACAAGACATTTTCTTTAGAAGGAGCTATAGGCATGGCCTGGCTTTGAAATTTATATAGATAGAACAATATTGTTATAGTAGGCATTCCAGGAATAAAATGTATCTTTTTTTTAATTCATAAGATTTCTTTGTTGGTTGTAATGTTGTTGGTTGAAATGGATTATGAATTCTGAAGTATTTGTATTTATTTTTTATTGAGGCATAATTGACATATCACAGTATGTTCGTTTCAGGTATACAACATAATGATTCCTTATTTGTAAATATTGCAAAATGCTCACCACAATAAGTCTAGCTAATGTCTGTCCATACACATAGTTTCAAATTTGTTTTTTTCTTCTGACGAGGACTTTCAAGATCCATTATAGTTAAAAATAGTGTGTTGTGTATCCATTTATTTTTAGATTACCTGATAAGACCTCTTACACATTTCTTTATTATAAAAAGTGAAGGTACCACACTACTGTTTTATGATTAGCCTTCATCATATTTATTTGGTTGAATGAACTCATTTAGTATTCTAAGGCGATAAATATATTCAAGATAACTAGTAGTTCCTTCATCTCTGTACTCTCTCCAAGAAACTCTTTGTAAATGGTTATATTAGTAAGAATTGACTGAGCATCTGTTTAATGTATGACCTACAACATGTGCTATAATATTGGGGTAGTAAGTGTGGGAGGTGTGTTTCCAGAGGGGAGGTCCCAAAGAAACAAAAGACATAATTCCAGGGATTTTTAGTTCCTGTAGAAGGAAGATTACAATAATCTGCATAACTTGAGAACATATACACAATAACATGTAGTCACAAAACTGTATTGTACAATTTGGATACACATATGTTGAAAAGAACAAAATGACATGTAACAAATTCAATGCTACTGACGACAGATGCAGAGATGAGAGACACATAGACTCTGTCCTAAAGATTCCTCAGTAATGAAGCAGGACATAAATGGAGCTCAAAAATGTTACTGTATTTTTTTGTGGATACCTTTGGGATAAGAGGATGCCATGCTGTGTTGTGGCTGGCTGCTTTTTAATGTTGAAAGGTACTGAAGATAGTAGTATCATTAACCTAATTTGTAAAGAATACATACGCCTGTGTAAGATTAAAGTCATATGGATAAATAAACTTACATGTCACAGAAGGGTTAGCAAATAAAAAAAACTGTGCATGTAGATAACTTAAAAATTATTTTCTGGTCTTATAGAGGTGCAAAAGAAACTTTTCAAAATAGATTTTCTCAAGTTTGTCTGTGTTAGGTCTCTGAATGTTAGAGACCTTGAGTTAATGTTAGGTCTCTGAATGTTAGGTCTCAGAGACCTTGACTTATAAACAGAGCCATGTCTGCAAGAAAACAACAAAATGTCTGTTGGCCTGCACCTGCAGACCGAGCCAAACTTGCAATAACAGAAAACACCACAAAACAGCTACTGGCTTACAGGCAGTCAGCATTTTCTGTTCAAACAATGCTGCCCCTGTCAGCACTGCCCCTATAGAACCCTCCTCACCCCCTCCCTCCGGGCTGCGTCTCCTTGAGCCATCTTTGCTCAGCCGGATAGGTTCTCTTTTAATAAACGCTCTTAACTTGCCTGACCCTGTGAGTTCCTTTACCAGCCGACCTATCAGTCTGATGTAGTTTTAATTCCTCCACTAACTTATGCCATCTTTGTCAATCACTGAACTTTTCTCTGCCTCATGGGTATTATGGCCTAACTAGCTTATGTAACTGAAGTGGAAGGAGGCACAAAAAAGTGCTCTTCATGCTTGGTGTAAATAATTTATTCTCTATTTTCTTACATGCGTATTTGAAAACTGTATTTAAATTTTTACTTCACAAAAAGAAATTAAACAGTTCATGAGATAAAGCCATAGGCCAAATACAGTAGTTTTTTGGGGGGGGGAAGAAGAGGGGAGGAGGTGGGGCTAAGACTAGAAATGCTAAATTTTTCCTGAGGAATTTGTTTATAGGAATCTAGAAATGGCTCCAATAGGAGAGTGCATCTTCTCATTAAACTGTGAGTTCCTTTAGGAGAGAGAGTGTGTATTTTTTAACTCACTAGCCTAAATTTCTAGGATACTATCTTCAATGCATGTTTTGTTAAAATGAATGAACTTCCTGGAAAGTGGTCCCATTGGAAACCTTTCGGGTTAGTCAAGACCACAACTCCCAGAATGCCATGCTCTCCTTGCGCTCTCGGATTAAGACGGCAATGTCCCAGCACCCTTGGCGCCAGATCGAGACTACAATTCCCACGATGCCTTGGGGCTCCGGAAACCTTGTCAAACACCACCTGTTGTCATAGCATCCGGGTCCGAGGCAACCAATCCGGTCACCTCCGCGGAGTAGAGGCGGGCCCTTTGTATCTCCCACCAACCGAAGGCATTTTGCTGTGCAGCGTGACCGGAGGAGGCGGGAGCTCCGGACCGGCGCCTTCTCCTTGGTTCTTGGGGTCGTGGCCTTGCGCCCGCTGTGTAAGGGAAGAGTCCGGGCACGTCCACGCGCGTGTGTGCGCGTGGGGCCTGAGGTGCTCGTGGGTCCACGCTAGGTCTCTGCGGGCACAGAAGCAGCCATGGGCGGGAGCGCCAGCACCCGCCGGGTCACCTTCGAGGCGGATGAGAATGAGAACATCACCGTGGTGAAGGGCATCCGGGTGAGTGACAAGTGGGCGGGCGGAGGGTCAGCACTCACCCTCGGACCCCACACCTCCGGCCTTCCCGCGATCCACGCAGCCTGGGTTCCCCCACCCCGGCCCTCACGTATTGTCCGATACCCGAAGCCGAGTTCTCTGCAAAGAAGCTTGACATTTCAAGACTTGGGGACATTTCATTGAGAGAGAGTTCCTGGTTGTGTGCCAGGTGCTGAGCACTGCTGGGCGGGTGGGGGTCGCCAGGTGGGTCAGACCCTCCAGAGAGGCTCACAGCCTAGCCTTGATTGTATCGCTCCCTAGTTGTGGAACTTTATTGGAAACCCCTGCCTCGCTGTACCCATCTGTGAAATGGGGCTTGCTTTATTCCTCCTGGGTGCAGGACCCAGACCCTGCTCGTGCACTGCTCACATCACCTCTCTTGGGGTGAGTTGGCATTTTAAGGCTCCCTTTCTCTGCCCTCTGTCATTTAGTCCTCTTCCACTTATACCATGTATTGCCCCAACACACGCACCCACGCACCCTCCCACCAGGCCACCTCCTAGATTTTTCTGGCCTGCCTCAGGTGACTTTCTGGCTTGTCTGCCCTTCACTTTCACTGGGCATCTCGTCTTTCCCAGGCACCTCCTCTGTGGCCTGCCGAGCCTAACTTTTGGACTAGGCCCAGTTGCTTTAGGACTAGTGTCTGCCAGCCTGATGGAGCTTGAGATAGGATTGCATTTTTTCAGACCACTAGAAGCGAGGCTGTCAGTTCCACCCGAGGCATTGCAGAAACATTCCCCTGCACGTGCTTGATACATAAACTGAAAACTTGATGTTTCCCCAGGGTGTGTCAGTTTCCCAGCACTAAAACTTCATTAACACCCTCTTCGCTGCACCTGAATTTGGAGCCTCACATTTTTGGAAGTTTGCCTGAATCTAGTAAATAAAGCACTTTGACTTCAGAAAGTCTTATGATAGTTTATATTTTTCTTCCTCTGTTACTACACAACCAGCCCAAGTAAATTTATGTGTGTAAATTATTTTTGGCATGTTACGAGGAAATAAAACTTCTTAACTATTTAAAGTGTTTAAAAACTTCCTTTTGCTCTGAAACTGTTACCTTGACAAGAATTTATTAAAGTGTTCTTTATAGAAACTCAGACTGTTGAACTCAATTTTTGGTCTGTGACCAGCATTTCTTTATATCATATTAATGGTAGCACCACATTTTGTAATAAAATGCCTGAGGCTGCATTCTTTGCGTTGTTGTGGTTTAGTTGGTAGTCTTTGGAGTAAATAAAAATTATTGGAAACTCTGAGTTTTATGTAGAGATTTGTCTAACCTTGCCTTTAGGCTTTGACTGTACCAACCAGAGGGTGAAAGGTGAAAGAGTAGAGTTTTGAATGATGAGACATTGGCTAGAAAAATGGATAAACCCATGTTCTCATACTCTAGCACAGACACAGTGTGACAGCAAACAAAATGAAAAGAGAAGTTAACCACAGCACAGAGAGAGATTCATATCAAATATTAAATAAGGTTAAGCAGGATAAGTGTGATAATAGGGATAGATAGTAGATTAAAATGGAAGGATTTGCTAAAAAACCTTTTTTTTTTTTTTTTAACAAAAGAAGCTATGTCCTTTGGCCACTTATCTTAATGGAAGTATTCTTTGTTTCTTTCTTATAGTACACATGTGATCTATACTGTTAGAGTTCCAGCAAGCAACATGCTCGTTTTGACCTCTGCTTTTCTTTTTTTTCAGTGTATACCCTTCACCTGGAATGCCCTTGCATTCCCTGTTGCTTCACATCCTTTGCAATCGCTCTGAGCTTCAGCTTTCGCATCTGCAAACTCATGGGGCTTGAGTACATCACTTAGAGCTCTCTAATCTTGTCCAGTTCTGAAATCCTGTGAGTCTAGGGGCGCCGTAGGTTTCGTGTAGTCATACTAAGCCCATTGCAGTTTCCTTTGAAAACGGCATGCGGTGGAATTGTTGAGTACTCAGCGGTCATTGTGATTCCTTTGAGGTCATGGTCGAAAGAACATCAACTTGGGACTTAACTAGACCTCCGTTTAAGTCTCAGATTAGGCATTGACCAGCCTGAGGCCTCGGACAAGTCACCGATCATATTTCCTTATCCTTAAAGGGGAATACCATCCCTTCTCTTGATTGTGGTAAGAAGATGAGGTAGGTATTTAAAGCACGTGGCACGCTGTAGATTTTTAATAAAAGGCAGCTGTTATTTTAGGGTTCCTTCTACATCTGATGTTCTAAGATTCTTTGGAAGTTCCGTGTACTATAGTGGAAAGAACATGTTTTTCAGAACCAGGCAGACCTGGGTTTGGTCCTAGCTCTGCCCTCACCAGTGGCCCTGGACACGTCACTTTTGGTTGTGTTTCCCGGTTCAGGACATCTGGATACTGCAGCCTACCTGTGACACTTGCGTAGCCAGCACTACTTGTGAGAATTGGACATGTGTGTCAGCATCTAGCACAGTATCTAGTACTTTGAGAGTGCTTGTGTATATATGAGTAGCAGCTGTTACTAGAGCTATTCAAGGGAGTGGATAAACTTACAACAATAGATAAAAATACCAGCATTTTGTGTCCCCGCAGGCATACTTAAAGGGGTGTGGGGTTGGGAAAGGGGAGTCCTGAGTTCTGCACCTGATTACCTGTGTGGTTTTTGTCTAGGAGTTTTCAGATCTGTTTCAGCTAATCTTTCTATATTTTACTTAGCTTGAAACAGCCACCTTGTTCCCTTTGAGGCATGGAGAAGGATAAGCAACATTCTCAGCATCAGAAATCAACCCACTGTTTTTAGTTCAATTGATTAAAACGTGGTGCTCATGAGGCCCAGTCATCAGTGTTGAGTTGCAGCTAGGGTAGTTCAACTTGACTGACGCAAACTTTTCAAATTTGCCTCATTGTCTAACATTTGTGTCATCGTTTGTAAGAAATGAGTGTGTACCAACGATTCAACAGACTTACGGCTGGGAAACCAATTCTGTTCTCCACTGATAAGGACAGTAATTTCATCTTCATTTATCTTAATATACAAAGAGTAACATTTAGCAAACAACATAAGGCTTTCAGTAACTGCTGCATTTTTTTTAAATTAATTTATTTTTTTAAGATTTTTTATTGGGGAATTTGGGGAAGGGGAACAGACAAGTTGCTATCCTTTTGTTCTTCAGTCTAGTTGTGGAGGACTTGGCTTCACTGGCCCAAGTTGGCACCATCATTGCGCTCTTCCCGGGTGAGGCAGGTCAGTCACTGGCTTCTGGACGGCCGCTTACTGCGGCTGCTGGCCGCTCACGTTGGCTGCTGGCTACACACGGTAGCCCATGGCAACCCACCTGCCGTCGCTGGTGACTCACAGCAGCCCAGCTCCAGGTTGAGCTGTTGTTCAGCATCCTAGCTGTAGAGGGCAGTGTCACTGGCCCTCATGTGTGGGATCCGAACCGGGGTCCTCTGGCATCCCAAGCCACCTCTTAACCATCGCGCCACTCGGCCAGCCCTAACTGCTGCATTTTTATTAGATCAGGCTTTTCCAGATATTTCTTGCTCAGGTCCTCAATAGCTAGTAATTAAAGGACTCACTTACAATTTTAAGTGTAAAGTTTCTTCTCACCTACTCGGTGTCATTTTCATGGTATTTGTGGGGTCTTATTTTTTACTTTTATCCTTAGCAATTGATAGCTTCCCCCTCACTTTCATAGCATAACCTGTATACTTACACCGAATTCCAACTTTGAACCTGAACTCATGAGTTGGATGAAAGGCCGCCCTCTTTCCTTGCCTTCTTCTCCAAGTCTAAAATAAATTTCTTGTGATAGAAAGACCACGCATTTTCATTATTCATAGTACATGTGCTTAATAGGATTTTTCTGAGCACCTGCTGTGCCTGCTTGGAAAATAGGCCTTCCACAAGTTTATCTGAAACGTCAAAGCTGGGAGTGAACTCTTCCAGAGCAAATGTTAACTTCAATGAGTATCATTTTCAAAGCAATATTTATCATGCTTTCCAGGAATAAGCTCTTCTCTGCACTGGCCTTGAAGTTGCAAGCTGAGATTCACAGGAGCTGGTTATGGTACTGTGGATTCTTATGAGAAATACAGCTAGTGCTTTGAGAAGCACTGGCTGTTGAGAGCCGCTAAATGGTGAGATCATTTAGATATTGTTGAGGGTCCTGAGAGAGTATATTAATAGAGGCTACAAATGCAGTCAGTCGTTGGGAGGGTTGAGGAATGTCTTCCGGGTAATTCAGTTCACTGGTAGATGGTTGGCCCCTTTCCACTTTAGAGTCTGAATCCTTGGTTGTAGAACCATGTTAAGCTTCCTGAGTTTTATAGACAGCAGAGGTTCATGCTTTTCATGAATAACAAATGCAAAAAAATAGAACTGACAAACTACAAACATAAACCCAAAATTACATTTTATATCTATATATCTATATCATCTCTATTTTAATGTATATATGGCAGTCCCCCTGCCCCCATGCCCGTAAGTAAGTATTTGGGAATAATTTCTTCCAAATAATAATGACAGTTTTTGGAGCGTATGTCTTAAAATGGTAATTGGAGAGAAAACCGATACTCACACAGAAAATGACCTATGCTACATGGAAGGAAGACCAGGTGAGAAAACTGGGTCTGAGCCCTTTAATCAATTTGCTAAGACCCATCTGGAAGAAGAGGAGGAAAAGCTAATGGAGGTGAGGGTCTGAATTGTTTCTGTCTCCTGTGGCCCTACGTCTGCGTCTTACAGAAGCGTAACGTCAAAAGTCCTCCTCCTTTTTACTCTGTTCCTTGGAAGCAGAGCTCCGTTATTTTGGTCCATCTCACCCCGTCCCCTGTTGCTGAGAAAATGCTGCATCCCCGGATTGGTGGGCGATGTATTTGTGCTAAGTTTAGATAAGACCAACCGAGGAGGGTGGGGAGAGAGGGGTGGGGAGGGAGGCTGGAGAGATGACACACAGCTTTTCCCAATCTCCGGAGCGCATGTTGGTGGAGTTGTACAAACCACAAAATTGGCAAAGCCCCATTGACT
>NW_017731581.1:2467168-2468254 GCF_001890085.2 Hipposideros armiger
TTAAATATTTAGGGGCTGAGCAAGTCATGGCTAAGAGAATGAGGGGGAGAGAAGAGTCAAGGACTGTCCTGTGTTTTGATTGAGGGAACTGGATGGAGGTGGTGTCCTTAATGAGATAAGGCAAGAGGAAGGAGAATTTAGCAAACATGAATTCAGTTTGGGACTCATTGGGTGCAAGGTGCTTGGAGGTGTCCACTCGGCAACTCAATGTACAGGTTTGGCTTTTGGGAGACAGGTCTTGGGCTGGAGATAATGCATTGAGAATTCATTCGTTTTTCAACAGCAGTTAAGAATCACGGGAGTAGATGAGAATTACCTACAAGAGCACTAGAGTGAGAAGAAAATAAGGCAAAGAAGAAGGTGGGGCCCTCCGGCATTTAAGGGGAGGCAGGGGAGGCAGTGTCTGCAAAAGAGATAAGATGTGGCCAGGATCCTGGGACAACCAGGACACTGGTAGGCCAGAAAAGCCAATGGAGGGGTTTCCGGCAGAGGGGAGGGACCAGAGGTCTTAGGTGCTAAAGGGAATCCACGCAAATTAGGTGCTTTATAACTACTTATTTATATTCATATAAACGCAAAAGTTCATGTCTTTGGTCACTTTTGGTGACTTTTACCAAAACACTTTCATTGCTGTATCTGCTCATAAGCCAGAGAGGAGTGATTGAAGGAAGAGGACACTGGAAGACAGGCCTTGAGAATTCAGGAGTGGGCGTCACCCGGTTACTTGACCTGGAAACCTGGGTGTCCTTCCTGATGATGTCTGCTTCCCTCCTCCATCTAGTCAGACACATAGCCTGGCATGAAAGGGGTTGCCTGAATGTGACCTTGAGACTCAGACTTTCTGGGTTTGAAATCTAGCTTCATGACTGATAAAACTGTAAAATCGAGGGCAAGTAATTTGATCTGGCTGTGCTTCCGTTTCCTCACCTACACAATGGTGGTAATAAAAGCGTTTGTCTTACAGGATTGTTAAGGGTTAAGTGAGTCACGTGCTTAGTTTGGTGTAGTGCCTGGCGCATAATAAGCACTCAGTGAACATTAGCTATGTTGCATCCTAAATATCTTTTGAATGTGTTCTCCCCTGAT
>NW_017731581.1:2470484-2474423 GCF_001890085.2 Hipposideros armiger
GGAATGTCACCTTGTGTTTTGGTGGTCAGGCTCGAACCTCACTTTCTCCATGGTCGCCACTGGTCACATGTGGCCTGAAGATTTAAATTAAAATTAATTAAAATGAAATAAAAATTTCAGCTCCTGGGTTGCACTAGCCACATTTCAATGCTCGCTCACCACGTGTGGCTGGTGGCTGCCATATTGGACAGTGCCCACGTAGGGTGTTTTCATCATCGAACACAGCGCTGGTGCCTTGCTCTAGTCTAGCTCTAGTCTAGACTGTATCAGTGTTTGGCTTCACCAGATGATTTTAATGAGGTGGTGACTGAGGTTGGGGAGCTAGATGGCTGTGTATGTTTGTGAATCTTGTTTCTTGCCTTTACCACATCCCTGCTCCCACAGGATTGTGGGTAAGTGGAAACATCAGGGACTGTTTCCCGGAGCTATACTGTCTTCCCTGCTCTTTAGCGCAGCTTCCTAACCTGTGAGGTTTTCATCCCTTAGACTCAGAGTAGCTGGGGAACACCTGTGTACCCTCATGTGCTGTACAAATTCTGTCTGCACTGTGATGTGACAAAGGCTCAACCAAGCTAATGGTGTAGGTTCTTTGAATATATTGTTTCCCTTACCCACTCCAATTCAACCCAAGAAAAGAACAAAGATTTGCTATGCTGTTTGGAAATGATCTTGCCTTTAGGTTAAAAATGCAATTAGATGATGATTGTGCAAATTAACAAAGATTTATTCTTCCTAAAATTTAAGTAATATATTTACAAAAGTAGGAGGCCTCAAAGTTTATGTTTTCTTGTGCATTTGTCTCATCTGGGGTTTTGTTAGTACTCAGTGAAAGGTTTCTTAAGATTTATAATTTAGATGTGTTATGAAATAATCTCTCAGGTTTACAAAAATATTTTGATAGAAATGTGACCAGCCTTTCTCTATTTTTCAGTGTCAAGTGAATTATATATTAAATCTGAGTTGAGTTTTGAATATTTATTAAAATGCTTTCTTCCTCACAGGACTCTAATTCATATCAGCCCTAGGCTATTCGTTCATATGTGTGAATATAGGGCAGCATATTTGATGGACTGAGAGCCCTAGGATTTTTGTATATAGGAACTAAGTTTTGTCATATACATAGTTTTGAGAATATAATTTATTCTGTAAGAAACTGAATTCCTCTAAAGACTTTCCTGAAACTGTTTTTTTGCCAAACCTTGAACCAGATCAATGACTCGTTGCAATAAGTATTTGCATGTAAAGCTGTTCAGGCAAAATAATATATGATGTGACACACAGCAGATTGTAATGCCACTTTAATAAATGAATGTGCTTTAAAGAAATTAACTATGTCCTGGCTCCCTCAAATTCTTTGTGTGTAATTTGTTTTTCAACCATATTGGTTTGCTTTTACAGCAGGATTTTTGTTTTAAGGCTGACATAAGAAGATACTATTGCACACAGTTATTATAAACTTAACCTTTTCATTAACATCTTGCATCTTTTGATTTTAAAATGTCAATGTTGGGTATTGCTTTTTCCTTTCTGCCCTGATCCTTTAGTATTTCTCCTTATAGCGAGGTCAGGCCTTTCATGTTTGACCCCACCTAATTCTGAGGAAACTGTCCCCAAATCTATATGAAAAACCAGGCAGGAGATGATATTGGGAGGCGATCTGTTGGTTTCCTAAGCCACTAGCAACCAAATGAGAACGATGAACCTGGAAAAAAAAGACAGATGAACTCACTTCCTTTTATTATCCGCACTGTGCAAGTTTCTCTATAAATTTCTTGTCATTGTGCAAAATAAGAAAGATGTGCCTGTTTGTGTTGAGTATTGGGTTGTCGGGAGAGTCATGACGTATTTTGTCTATGTTTTTCAAAGGTCATTTATTTATATGGAGAACAAAGATCAATCAATGATATAGTGCCCGTTTTGTTCGATAACCTTTTGCCATCTTTCAGTGAGCTTCATAATTCCTCGTTCATAGAAGAACCTGCCTTTATTTGCAAAAAACTGAACAAGGTGCTGATTTACAGCCTCATCTGAATTGAACGTTATACCACGCAAGAAAGCGAAACAAGTGGAATTCTGATGGCTCTAGGTCAGGCAANCTGTTTCTTATTATCCCTTCATGTGTTTCCTTCTTGGAGTACTCTTACCCTACTGCTCCTCCGAACTCCTATTCAACCTTTAAAGCCCCACTCCCAATGCCTAGCTAGATGCCATGCTCATGATGCTTTCTGAGTCCTTTCATCGAGTCAGTCATGACTCGAGTGGTATCCTTTACATTATATTTAAATTATAATTCGATGATTGTCTGTTTCTTCTACTCCACGTTCAGCAACTTGATGACTGTTGAATCCCTAAAATCTAGCCTCATTCCTGGCACATAGTTGGTGCATAATAAAGTCGATTGAAAGACCCATTGTTTGTGGTTTGTCTTGAACAGGAGGGAGGGAGGGATACCATTTCCTTTGGGACTGGAGGGAAGGAAGGAGCTAAGGCCTGTTGCATGCATGAATTAATTTGTAGGATTAGGGGAGGAAAGTCGCAGGAGTTCTGATGGCTTACATTTTTTCAGAGATTACAAGTTAGTAAACAGTATAAAATGAAGAGTTATTTATAATGAGCAACTAACGGTGCCTTAGAAGAAATAAGGAAGTGGTGCTGTGAGGTGCGTCTTGAAATCTTAAAACTCTTCTTACTTGCATTTAGTTGTACAGCTTAGATTTAGCCTAATTTCTTTAGGCCAATCGTTAGACATATTGATATGGATGATTAAATTACTTGGGTGCTCTTGTACTATCTCCTATCTAGTTCTTTTATAATTGATTTTATTTTGTTGTTGCTTTTTCAGCTCTCAGAAAATGTGATTGATCGTATGAAGGAAACCTCTCCATCTGGCTCGAAGCGGTATTCTGGTGCTTACGGTGCCTCAGGTATTTCAGAATTTCAATTTTAGATTTTTAGTAGAAAAATTGCAAGTGGTAAAAAAATTCACTTGAAGGCCGGCCGAGTGACGCGTTGGTTAAGAGTTGGCTTGGGATGTGAGCTCTGAGTAGCAGGGTCCAGGTTCGGATCCCACATGAGGGCCAGTAATGCTGTGCCCTCTACAGCTAAGATGGTGAGCAACAGCTTGACCTGGAGCTGGGCTGTCGTGAGTCGGCTGCAGTGGGGCTGCAGTGTGCTGCCGTGAGCTACCGTGAGTGGCCATCCAATGCCTGGCAACCAATCTGCCTCACCCGGGAAGAGCGCAATGATAATACCAACATGGGCCAGTGAAGCGACATCCTCCACAACTAGACTGAAGAACAAAAAACGACACTTGTCTGTCCCCCTTCCCTGATTCCTCAACGCTGTTCCCTCCTCCAGTTCCCCAATAAAATAAAATTAAAAAACCCCCAAAAAACCTCACTCAATCATCGAATTCCTCTGCCTTTCTTAGTTATTTGGATGTTCCGCCTCTTCTGGGAAGCGTTAGGTATCAGGATCAGGGTTTTCTTTAAAACGTTTTGCCCTAAAATTGGAATGAGTCTGCTTTCAAACAGTCTTTGGAGATTTTTTTTTCTCACCCAGCTCCTGAGTCCTTTCTTGGGCTCCTGGGCCATACTCTTGGTTTTCCTCCCTTGCATCCTCAGTCTAGTCTTCGTTGCCAATTTCCACTAAGTAATCATCTAATTGTGTGCCTTTCGTATCATTATGTAGATGCTCCTGACTCCCCAAAATTAACGTCTCTAGCCCTGACCTCTCCCTGAAACTTGGCTTAGATGACTCCCTGCTTGAAAATCTCCATTTGGAGATCTTTGGCCTGATAGAGCCCAGACAAACCTTTTTCTTCTCCAGAGCCACGTCTGCTCTCCACCTTTCCCAGTAAATGGCACAGGTAGTCAAGCCCGAAACCCGGGGATTCATCCTTGTTTTCTCTTTTCCTTATTCCTTACGTGAGGTCATTCG
>NW_017731581.1:2480138-2485224 GCF_001890085.2 Hipposideros armiger
GTTCTTGTAGAGCATTGTCACCGTAAACTTGATGCAACTTTTCACAAGCTTGACGTGTGTTCTTTTCTTTATGGAAGTAAAACAGTAAAATGTGGCAAAAATGCACAGTGGTCTTCCATCTTCAACTTGTAATATCTCCAAAACTCAACCAAATGGCTCAATTTTTTTTTAGAATGAAGCTAGAACTGTCAGCTGTCAAATGACATAGCAATAATATAGATGCGAATGACTCCAGTACTTGCAAAAATGAACTAGTGCCATCTGTTGCAAACATGCGTCATGACTTTTCCGACAACCCAATATATCAGTGAGATCACACTAAGTATTTGGTGTCCTTAACAAATTGCAGGAAACCAATTTGAGCAGTAAATGGCACAGCTCAAACGAAACAGCCAATTTAGGGAAACAGATTTCTAAGTTCTATGTATTTTCCCCCCAGAATCTGGCCTTCCTAGTTATGTTTAAGCAGCTCTTTAGGGCTCATTTAGACATAGCCCTGTAGGTGGAGTTCACAGTAAACAAACTGTGCTCCTTCCTTTGACTTGAGTTACAAGAACTGAAGGGAGTTGCAGTGTTAGGTTCCATCTTTTAATATATGAAACTTGCTGGGTGCCACTGTCTGAGCTTTGCACTCCTTTGTGTGCTGAAACAGATAATTTGCCTGACAGTTCCTAAGTGGAAGAAATGGATACACTGTTGACTTAAAGGTATGATTTAAATAAAATTCTTTAGTCAGTATAGTCCATTCTTAACAAGAAATCCATTAAACAGTCTTCATTTAATGGATGATTGAACTCATACTGTTTGTTCAGTCAGTCAACAAGTATTAGCATGGCAGCTATCTTTGACTTCAAGAAAACTGTTTCGTCAGAGAATATTTAACATTATAGTGTAGGAAATAAGATATTAGTTTAGACCCCTTCACCTGCTCACTATATTTTTGAGTAGGTGAACGAATTTGTAAATGAGATAGAATATATGTAAGAGACATATATTCCAAGGTCCTTAGGAATTCCAAGAAAGGAGGTCAAGGGAAGGGGACTTGAGCCAAACCTTGAGGATAAGAGATTGGATGGAGGTGTTAGTATAGAAGGTGTTGCTGGTAGAGTTGGTGCACAGACTAGATTAATTCAGACAGAGGGTTCATGTTGGGGTCTCATGGGTGGGAAAGTCAGGGACTTTAAAGAGTTATCCTGTCGGGCCTCGCTGCTACCGAGCGGCCCTATTTTATTTTAGGATGCAAGTTTAGAAATCTGCATTCGTTGCTACTTTTCATATAAACTCAGATATTGATATAAACATTTTTATGGCTGAAAATGCAGAGCTGATTTTCTCACTGATATTTTTATATTTAACAAATAAATCTAAATGCTGAGAATGTTTTCCACCGTAGTCCGAAATAAAACCATTTTCATTTTCATGGAAAAACCAAGCAGCCCCATCAACGTTTTTGTTTTACTTGTCTTTGGCCATATAGCAGAGAGAGAGAGAGACAGAAAGTTGCCCTCAGCTGCTTCAGGCACTGTAAGGTACAGTAGATGATTTCTGAGCAGGGAGGGTGAAATGACACGAGTGGGTTCTTGGGAGGATAGTGTATAGGATGAGTTGGGAATCAGAAACCAGAGCTAGGGAAGACAGCAGCTATGTGATGGAGGCAGAACTGGCAGAGGCAGGGGATCCTGTGGGTGGATTTGGTGACTTCGGCCCTTCCCACCCTGGCCTAGGTCACCTTGCTGTATTCCACTTGATTGTGTTATATTTACTTTTGAGAAACCAGCCCGAATTTAAACTCACTTTATTTTGAAATTGAGAAGAGAACATAGAAAACTGAAAAATGGAACAGCGAATCATTGACAATATAATGTATATTCCATGGTAGTTGGGGATGCTGAAAGGGGAGTCACGCAGGAAAGAAAAAGCCATAAAGGAAAGGAATTTTGGAGAGGGACGCTTAGTGGGGTCTGCAATGTTAGCGAGTCCCACCTTTCCTTGGTTGCCCGTGACTGGGAACTTCTGCCCTTTGATTTCTTAGTGAACCGATTGACCACTGGCTGCAGATGCTTTTTAAACCTTCAGAGGCTCCTGCACTGTGACAGTTGTAGCATGACGCACTTTGCATTAGTGCTTCCACGTGGCGTAAAAACCAAGTGGGTCAGCAATTCCCTACCTGTTCCTAAATTTCTAGAGAGAAGCAGCAGTTTTGTTAGGTGCATTGCATTCTTGGATTAGAAATACAATACCGTGGAGTCACAGCACTGCGGAGCTGGAAGGAAGTAACTTCAGTGATCACAGGGGAATAGAGAGAGAAGCAATGTGAAACTCCCCATTTTTTGCTGCGGTAGATTTTGAATACTAAAGTGAATTGTGGGATAGCAGATTGTATTTTCTCATAGAACAGCTGTTGGTATTGGGCATAACAATCAAGTAAGCCATGGCTATCACCAATAATATAAGCCACAAAAAGAAAATAACTATAAAGCATACATTTGATAATCATGCTTCAAGGTTTATAAACTATCAGACATTGGTTAAAGCAGCTCTAATGGATTAGACAGGATAGGACCTGCAAACCATAAAAATAGCTATGTTCATTTAAATTTAATATGCCAGTTGTAAAATAATATTTTTGCCTTTCTTGGAATTTGATAAATTTTTGAGGGCAACATCTGGGGGGCCCAGATCTCTTAAAATAAATGGCCCATGAGAGTTTCAGATGTATATGTTTGCACTCCCAGAAGGAGGTATTCAGAATCAATCCATTGACCCTTCCAGCTGTCAACCAAATAGTAAGATATTGTTGTTGATGATGTTGTCCCTTGTAAGGAAACATTTAAAAGAGTAAGGTCTGACCCAGCTAGGCATGCTTAAGACAGTGCTCTGGCCCTGCGTGCCTGGTTCCCCTGACTGCGTGGGTAATTGAAATACAGGGTTTCGTTAGCCAGCATCAAAGGATAGGTGCATGAATTACATGATAGGGTAGTAATGATGACTGTCTTCTTACTTTAAGGCATGAGGTGGTTAGACCATCTCAGAGGTTGTATGCAAGGGCCCAAGATGGCTGCTGAAAGAAAGCTCCTGTGTGTTGATTTTGTTGGTGGGACTTTTTTCCTTGTCCAATAAGGGAGTGCGGCTGCTCTGCTCCCCACCTCATGCCCCCGTGCTCTTTTCTGATTTTATTTTATGTTGTGGCTGGCCCAGCCCCAATGTGGCTAGAATCATAAGAGGAACACTCACAGGCCTTGCTCTGTATTTGATGCGTGGCGGCAATGCTCTGCGTTTTCATTTTTATGGTTTCAAGTTGTATAATTTCTCGCATCCCTGGTGTTATTGCCCTCCCTTGTCTGGCCACCGTCACCTCTCTCCTGCCTTGTTCTGATGGTTGGGGTTCCTGCCTTCAGTTTGGCGTTCCCCAGTCTCGTCTCACTGCAGCTCTAATAACCTTTCCAAAGCGTGAAGCCCAGCATGTCATCCCTCTGTTGAGGACTTGAGAGGTTCCTCTGTCCTCTTGGGATGATGTAAATTTCTCTCACACAGCCACCAAGGCCCTACACCGTCTGTCTCCGCCATCATCTCTGGACCTGCCTCTCCCATGTTGAACTCTCGATGTGTCCTACTGACATTCTTGCGTGTCCTTGAACTTGTCCTGTTTGGGTCTTGACTATGTTGTTCTCTTCCGTCTGAGCGCTGTTTTCCCCACTGTCCACCACCCCAGTTGTGCCCCCACCTCCCCTCCTCCCCATCTTTTATCTGGCTGATTCTTCCTTCATTGCTCTCACCACTGCCTAGAAACCACTTACCCCATGTCTGGGTTACGCGCCCCTGCCATGGGGGCTCACAGCACCCCGTATGTACTTTTCTTGTTACCTGTCACCTAATGCTGTAACTGCCCGTTTCCTCAGAGGCCACAGCTTTTATTTGTCCGCGTTGGACCTCCTTTTATGGTACTTCCCTCTGCGGGTTCCCTGGCCTGGGTGCTGACCCCTCTTTTGCTGAGGTCAGATGATGAGGCAGAGTGGGATGAAAGCAAGTCTCATGGGTTGAGGGGATTTATCTTCCTTCAAGAGCCATCTCCCCAGCATCTCATGAGGCCTTCCCGAGTCAGGAGCCTTTTTGAAGATCTTCCTTTTGTATCCCTAAGTCTGCATTGCTGATCTTTGTAGCACGTGCGTCATTATATCGTAATTACACATTTACCTGTCCGTCTTTCCTACCAGATTCTGAGCTTTTGAGGGCAGGTGATGTTTATTACTGATCTTCGGGACCCTCGATCGTGGTGACTATAGGTGCTCAATAAATGTTGACGAAATGTAGGAGCAAAAGCCAATCAGGTATACGTGTCGGCTAGAGACAAGGAGGAGGGGGCACCCTTTTCTTAAGTTTGTTCCCCTGGGCATGGGCGTGAGGTATATGGTGCCCATACAGTGCTTTGCCAGTTTCAGGTCTTAACCATAACAAGCCCAGTGAAACCTGTGGAAGAGGCTTTTTCTGGAGTGCCATCTTGTGAAAATCACAGGTTGGTGAGGTGGTAGCCGGGGAGTGGGGCCTTGGCTTGCCAACATAGCTGTGGAGATTCGGGTCCCACTCCTGGTTATTCATTTAGCTTAGGAAAGAAACCATCTGCCTAGGTTGCCGGGTTCTGGCGAGGGCCGAAGCCATTTGGGATTCTCTCTTCCAGAATCCTCCACTCCGTTCTTGCTGCCTCCTCACTTTCCTTCAGCACTGAGGCCAAGTTCATTTGACATCAGTCCCTTCACCCTGGAATTTTAGGATAGGAGGGTTGGTTAGGGTATCTGGGCCTGGGCCTGGGACTCGGAAAAGCAGCTCCTTAGCTCTGGCTGCCTCTCCTAGGGGGGCCCCCGCACTGTCCTGTGGTCAAAACTCTGGGACCCTTGAGAGTAGAGCTGCTCTTCACCAACCTCTTCTCCTGGGCGGCTGTTCCGCTGGATTTCGGTTTCTGACTCAACCGTTATACTTCTTTCTTCCTGAAAGGGTGGGCTCTCTGCTCTCACTCACATCCCCAAGCCCCTGGGGCTTGCTTTGGCTTCTGGTTAGGGATTCAGAGGAAGACCCATTGCCTGAGTCCCCC
>NW_017731581.1:2485284-2510802 GCF_001890085.2 Hipposideros armiger
GCCACTGGAGGGAGGACCAGGTGACCTGGTGCTGGCTCCCTGTGTGTTCAGGCCATACATGCATAGCTAAGCATTAACTATTATAACAACGAGAAAAGAAAACCCTGTTAGAATTTGGCTCAACTCATCTGGGCATGCCCTTGGTGCCATGTGTACAGTAAAGACAATGCATTTGTCAGATTGGTGTTGGCAGTTTATATCCAAATTCTTCAGATGTAGTTAGCCTTGCTGTTGACATAACAGTCATGATTTAAAAAAAAACACAAAGGTGAAATATTGATTGCTGTACGTCATTTTTGAGGATGGACCCAAACAATGCTATGAAACTCAGTGACTCCAATTAGGATAGATTTGATTTAAATAAAAATATTAAAGCACTATTTAAGATCGACAGTTCCCCCTAAACACTTATTGTTTTCTTAATGCAACCAGCTAAGTTGTGGATTCTGAATATTGGCCTTATACTTGTTTTAACAAATTATTTTAACAAAATATAGTTATTCTAACAAAATACCCCCAACAGCCCTCAGCTTTTTTCCCTTCTTAAAACGTGTGCTTCTAGCAAGAGGAGCTGGCTTTAACTGGGTACATGCAGTGCTTGCAGACATCATAAGGCTGAGCAACTCTGTTTTTTTCCTCTGGGAGGAAAAATGAGGCTGGCTGAGCAGCTTTTGTTTAATTTTATGGGACAGTACAAATACCCAGTGGACACAGTGTTTTTCTTTAATTTTTCCAGATAACATGTTGACTCCTCTGGGAATCTCATGAGACTAAGCCCATAAACTGCCTTGGTGACATCTTTATAAAACTTTCTAAAAAGGTTGTTTTAATATTCTTTCTCAGAAAGGCTTTCGGGTGCTTATTATAAGATTATGAGAAGTTATAATCCTCTTTTCATGATTATCCTTTGACCTTTGACATATTTTCGTGGTTTTTTTTTTTAATTTTTAAAGGAAAGTATGAACTGTGTAATTAAAAAATAATCTTTTCCAAGCCTGGTAAACATATAAATGATAAATTGCTCCTTCTAATTCTTTTTTTCCTGTCCTGTTAAACATTATACCTCTACTGACATAGCCATTGTTTCACAACCCATGTTGATGTCTTTGCAAAAAGGACGAAGTAAACTTTTAAAAACAATGATTTTTTTTTAATTACCAATTTTTGTTGCCATTATTGCTTATAGGATTTTAAACTGAAACTTTTTAAGGCCATGCTGTATTTTGATTGAGAACGACCGTCTTTCTTCATGCAAGCAAAATGCTTTTTGTTGAGCTGTCACAAAGCCCTCCCTAGTACTCCAGCCAGCAGCTGTGTTCTGATGTATTTCAGGAGGCAGGGTTTGTCCCAGGCTAAGCAGACCCAGGATGGAGGCTGCAAAGGCCGACCGAAATCATCACCTCTGCTTTGCCAGCAGGGATGTACTGTGATTATGTGCTTTCAGAAACAGGGTTCCAGAGGAAATGAACCCCAGTTTCTTCAAATAGGAAATGGAAAGGCTGTAGTTGAATTACCTCTGAATAGAAGTGCATATGTATGTGTGCGTGTGCGCACAGTGCGTGTTTAGTGTTCAGAAAGCTTCTGTCACTTAATAGTTGTGTGACCTTGTGTGTGCTATCTCAGTTTCCTCCAGGATAAAATGGGGAGGCTAATTTCACATGGTTGCCAAGGAGACTAAATGAAGCAGAGCAGGTGATCAATAAATGTCCCTTTCTCTTTTTCTTTAACATAATGTCCGGGCCTGTAACTTCACTGCCACCTTTCACACACCTCTGGTTGATTCTGCTAACCTTTCTGTCCACCGCCTTTGCCTTTCACTTGGTTTTCTGTGCCCGACACATTTATTTCATCCTGGCTGTGTGCCAGGCACTGTACTACGTGCTGGGGTGTCATAGATGAACAGAGCAATGCAGCATGAGCTGTAATGGAGATACACATGGAGCGTAAAGAATTAAGGACTCACTCTGCCTGGGGAGGTCAGGGTCGACTTTCTGAGGCAGGTGGTGATATCTGAGCTGAATATGGAAGGCTGAACTGGAGTTGACCAATCAAACATGATGGGATTATGGGGGGGGGGCGATGGGAAGGCGGGAGGGCATTCCCTGGTGGAAAAATGGTGGATGCAGGGATTAGAATCATAAAGGGCTTAGTGGTTTCTGGGAATTATAACTAATGCAGGTACTAAGTGGGAGATGAGCTTACAAAGAGAAAATACCAAAGCTAAGAAGCGTGGGTTTGCTTCTCTAGGAAATGCCTCCATCCCTGTGTTTTATGCTTGATTTTAACACCCCTCTCCCTATGCCCACACTCGCTCTGCGCTCCCTCTCTCTCTCTCTCTCTCTCTCTCTCTCTCTCTCTCTCTCTCTCTCTCAGAGAGGTCAACTCAGAGGTTCCGATATTAGAACTTTTCTTAATTCTGTTTATTTTGCTTTCCTCTAAAATCACATGGTATTTTGTCTGTATTTTTCACTTGGCAGTCTCCACTTTCTACATTAAAGAATAGTTACTAATTTATAGCTATCTTATTTTAGCATCGTCTCTCTTCAGTAAGCACCTTGAGGGCAGAATTCCCACCTGAAAGCCCCCCACCCCCCTCCCATTGTGACCTATATGGCATCTGACTCACCTGTAGAAGGTGCTCAAGAAACACTTGACAATGAAATGAATGAACGGAAGGGCCCGTGAGCATCCCCAGCTTCTTCAGGATGCTTTTGGCTTCAGAAATAAAATAAACCCGTTACAGAGGACCACATATTGTATGGTTCCATTTATATGAAATGCCCAGTAGAAGCAAATCTATGGAGACAGAAAGCAAGTTGGTGGTTGCCTGGGGTGGCGTTGTCAAGGATAGGAAGTGGCTGTCGACGGTTGTACAACTCTGTAAGTTTCCTAAAACCTGTTGAACTGGACAATTTTATGCAGGTGAATTCTATGGTACATACGTTTTACCTCAATAAAGCTGTTACAATACTTTTGAAATCTTGTCAGGTATTTGAAAAGTATCATCAAATGCTTATATAGTTTTCTGTTCCCACAATATACACTCAGGGCCTTGCAGTATATATTAATTATGCTGTTTTAAAACTTGGACTTGGAGCTCGGCAGAATGGAGGTGAAGTAGAGCTTGGGAACTCAGTGCCCCTTTCAGAGTTGCTAGGGAGTGTGCGACAGGGCACTTCTTTTTTTATTTTTTATTTTATTATTGTTTTTTAAAAATATTTTTATTGGGGAACAGTGTGTTTTTCCAGGACCCATCAGCTCCGAGTCAAGTAGTTGTTTCAATCTAGTTGTGGAGGGTGCAGCTCAGTGGCCCATGTGGGGGTCGAACCGGCAACCTTGGTGTTATGAGCACTGCTCTCTAACCACCTGAGCCAACCGGCCACCCCGCGACAGGGCACTTCTGATGAGCCTCTGCAGAGCGACCTCATACTCTGTCAAAGCAGCACTCGAGTCAGTCTAGTATCAGTAGAGTGACATTGTTGGTTATATTTGAAAAGTATATTTTTAGCTTTCAAGTTTTTGAAGGAGTTTGCTTTTATGGAGTAATGCAGTGCTTTGCCTTAGTGAGATGAAATATAGCATTTGCAGTAATAGAAGGAACCGTGCTATTTTTCTATCATCTTCAGAATAACAGGTAGATACAGTTTGTGTTTTAGCCTGTTGATCTTGTATTTCTCATTAACAGGTACTTTAAAAGTCTATTTTATACTAAAGTATTTATGAAGCCATCTATATTAATAAAACATGTGCCCTTAGATAAATTGTTTAATGTGGTTTTCTTTTTTCCCTGCACGTTGTAGGAACTAGTTTCTGTGTTGGGAAAGCAGCAGGGAGCACCGATTCTGGTGTGCTCATTCATGCAAAATTTAGCCCTCTTGAAAAATGAACAAAGATCACAGCTAAAAGGTATTCATCATGCATTCTATCCACAAGAAATCTTGAATGAAACCATCATTAAATAGCTTAAGTAAAGCAGCTATTTCCTAACACTATATCACCAAATGGAATCGTTTAGGACATTTGCCATTATGAGGTGTGCATTTTTCTTCTTCATATGATTGCCGACGATCTTAAAGCGTGGGATGCTTCAGAAGAATGTTTGGGGAATGCTGGTGTGATCTACTTGACCCTGATTTAACTGGAATAACAGCAGCGGGTGGTTCTTCACAGATCTGATAGTTATTAGGCTTTCTTCAGAGACTATAATAGCAAAAGCACAGCATTTGATGTCACTTATCCTGCAACTAGGAGAGTATTAGTTACCCAGTGCATCAGCCTGGAAGCTGCATCAGTTGGTCTTTCTTTCCAAGTATGAATGGGAGGGCTTACTAGACCAGCGAGAGCCTGAGGCCTCAGGATTTGGGGGGAGAATTTTCCAGTTGATCAGATTGATCCCCTGCCCTCCTGTGCATCACCCAAGAGGTTGCTGAGATGCTTATTAAATAAAGGCCCAGCGCTATGGTTTGGTGGAAGGAGCTTGGATACCGATGGGTATTGAGGCCCTGACATGACTGAATAGGGGTCGTCAGCTCTTCCCCCTTACTGGGGAACAGACACGTGTGTGTGACCTGGGGAACAGACACGTTGGGACTCCTCTGAACCTCTACCTTGTGATGCCTAAGAGTGACAGGCTACATGCTAAAGTCACTGCCCTTTCTTGGGCAATCTCCATTATTGGGCAAAGGGACTCAGAATGCATTTTCCCGAAGAAAGAAGGGGTGTTGCTGAAAAGAAAATTCTTAGAGTAATGTTTCAGGCATATAATGGGTTTTTGGGTTAATTTGGAAACCCAAATACCATTTCACTTTTTGTTGATGAGTTTACAATGAGCTTTGGCACACCGCTCAGGTGTTGGCACCTTCCCGTAGCTTGCGGTCAAGGTTGGCTCCTGTGTACAAGGTACAAGGTGTCTTTATGCCTTACTAGAGGGTTTGGAATACCTCACTGTGGATTCCAACATTTGGGTTCAGATACTATCTCTATGTAGTTGTGGTTGAAACAAACAAAAACGTATTTTATACACACAAGCAGGTATATGTGAGTGTTCATCACTTATGAAAATGACATGTCAGCCACAGATCCGTTAGTATGGACGTTTTAATAGTTTAATAGTCACCGAAGGT
The DNA here is from genome assembly GCF_001890085.2 of Hipposideros armiger. Lineage (NCBI taxonomy): Eukaryota > Metazoa > Chordata > Mammalia > Chiroptera > Hipposideridae > Hipposideros > Hipposideros armiger. The sequence continues at coordinate 2,490,408 of NW_017731581.1, forward strand.
TCCTTGCAGCACAAGCTAATGTCAAATTGGACAGACTTTCTCCTGCCTGCTGTTGTGCCCAAGGCTGGTGTGACTGGACAGTGAAGTGAAGGTGTGGTAATAATTTACTTTCATAATAGGTTGTATAGTTTTGGTTGTCTTTTGTGCACCCATTTGTTCCAAGTGTGGTCGTGGTGGCTTTTTGTTTTTCTTTTCAAGAGTGCTAACCATGGCATGTCTCTCCATTAAACTTGAAGTAGGAGGTGGCATTTCGCCCATGTAATGTCCCTCCCTGTTGACGGTTTCTTAACTGTCCCACTCAGCTGTAGCTCCAGAGATACTAAGCAACTTGGATGGTGTTGACAGGAAGAGCTTTAGGCAGAGAGAAAAGACAGGGCTGCAGTCCCCCAGTATCACGAAGTATGTGGCTTTGCTTTACCCAGGCCAGCTTCAGGGGCCCGTGCTGTCAAACTCGAGAGGCACCCCTCTTCAGCCTGCCGTCTCCCGGGGAGGGAGCTGGTGCAGAACTGAGTATGTCCTTCCATTCATCTTCTGCGCTTCTCTCTCCCGGGTCGGCCCTGCGGAAGCACATACCGGACCTCTCTTCTGCCATATACGTTCTCTCCCGCGACTCTTCCCAACTTCTCATTGATTATTTTCCTAATCATTACCCACTTTTTGTACTTCATGCAAGTAGTTTGAAAAGGTTTTGGCCTGAATTTCTACAAGATTTGCTTCCAGTAGAGCTGAAGGATATACTCTTAACTCCTGATTATTGGAGGACAAACCATTTTAAAATGGGCTTAAATTGGCTTATAAGTTGGATAGTATGCTTTTTTCCTAGTACCTCTTTTATGACTTTTTTTGGTGTCAAAAAAAGTTCTCCTCCCCCCATTAACTTTTATTTTGCGGCAGCCCCATTAGGAAACTTCCAAATCCTAAGAACATAAGCATTTACCCACTTATAGGGAAAATTTGAAAGACTGCACGTCTGCTTAGGTTGGTATTTGGTGCCATTCTAAAGCCATATTTGCCAATTGGGAACTTGAATGACAATGTTTTGGAGAGCCCGTTGCTGTTTAAAGCTCTAATGGAGGGTATTTTAGTTTCTATTAACAAGTCAACCAACAAAAGTTATTTAAATATCTCCTCTACATGTTTGATGAGTTTTGTGATTGTTAGTGGAGAGCAGGCAGACGGGCCTCGGTCCCTCCGATGTTAATCACACTCTTGGTTTATCACACATACTCCTACCTGCCATGGTGAGTAGCCATTTTATGGTTGAATGTTTTTATTCACAGTCATGTAGGATTTAATGTGTGCCCATCATGGGGTACTGGTCAAAGCCTGGAAACATAGGAGACGCTGATGATGGAAAGCAGGGTAATGAACATCATAAAAACGATGATAGTTCTGAAAATTCGCTTCTCACTAGATTCACTAAAAAGCTGTATTCACTGGATAAAAATCCTCATATAGTACATTGAGGTGTGTCTAATATTTTCATATGTAATGTTAAAAAGAAAAATGTGATTATTTTATTCAGTTTTGTTTTTAATTTATTGGGAATAAAAAGTGTTCTCCCCCCTAATGTATTGGCATTTATAAATAACAATTGAAATCCCTCTTATCTTGTCATTTAGAAATAAAACACAAAAGGCCTAAAATCAGAACCACTTAATTTACTGTAACCACTTTAAACAACTTAATTTACTTAACTGCAAAATGTAAGAATTCTGAATATTAGGTAATGAAAGTAGGTGGTTTTTTTTGTTGTCTATTTTTGATATTATATTTTAAAATACTTTTGGTCCACAAACCAAACATAATATAACGTTATGTTTGAAATTTTTTTGCATAATTAAGGGCTGGAAAAAGTTGAATTTTATCTTGATATGGTGTAAATGCTATACAAAGGTTATTATAATAAACCTTTGTCCTGATCATAACATTAGTAATTTAAAATCAAATGTCTTAAACTTAAAATCACTTTAACATATGAATTACGGATTCTTTGAAAAATTTCCAAAGGGTTTCTTAAGATTGTATTATTGTTATTAGAGGATTTGTACTTGTGAAAACGCTGAGAAATGCAGTCAGTTGTCTTTTGGAATTTGTGGCTGGGTGAAGAGATTTGGGAAGGGAAATAAACCATTTTCTCGGGTTCTGCAACAGGGAGCGATTGTATGGAAACGTGTACAAATTGGCACAGACCAGAGCCAGATTTGAATGACTTCAGCTGTATATTGGTCCTGCTTGGTCCCCTGTGTTACTGCAGAGTTGACTCTAACAATGAGTAGTATCACTTAACAGGGATGCCAAGATCCCTACTTGTTTCTGGGGCAAGGATGGTTTGAGTAACAGAGGTTGCCATGGTTACCTGGAGGTCGCAAGCCATGTAAAACTCCTTCAGAGGGTTCTCTTTACGTTAAGCTTTTGGAGGTCTGTCCTTTGTGGCATGGAGGTAACAGTAATTGTGACTACACAAAGGGAAATCTAAGATAGTTTGAGAAAATCTTAGGGACATGCAGAAATATTACTGCAGTGTAAGAAGCATTTTTATGATTCTACAAGTATAAGTATTACTCATTAAAAAATAATAGATGTGTTTCAACCAAGCCAGTTATATGAATATGTTTAAGTGGATTATAGTTCTCCATTTATATCTTTTATAAAATTGGACATGCTATTTTGATAAAATACTGCCTCTGGATATAATTTGCATTTCTTAAGAATGCAGCATATCTCTGACTGCATGTTTAAAATAATTATTTTCATACAGGATTTTAACACTAATGCTAAAAATATTACCAGCAGCTCTAATGTATTAATCGTCTACCTAAGCATGCCCAAGCAGACTGTTTTGGACCTAAACTAATGTTTATTTTGTAACTGAAAGTTGAAATTCTGTTAGAGGCTGTTAGCATATAAAAGGGAGTTTAGAAGTAGAGCAATTGTTTGTCTTGGGCCTTAGGGAGTCCTACAGTTTAAGAGCAGGACACAGAATAGTGGAGGTGGGGTTCCTGGATGAAACACCTGGATAGGATGTCACATTCCAGTTTTGTGCTTATGATTGGAGGGTGTGGAATGAACTTGTTACTTAATCCTTTTATTTCAAATTCTGCTCAGTGAATTTGCAATAAAAGAAAGTCTGTATAAAAAGGAGGATAGGAGTATTTAAGTATTCAGATTCTCAATAATCTTTGGGATTGCTGAAACATTTTCTCATAAAGGTTTAGGTTGCCAGAAAGGTGGTGGAAGTTTAGTGAATTATTAGTCTGTAGGTAGGACGATTATGCTAGACTATCGTTAAACAGGAAGTAGATGTTAGGACAGAGCCTTGAAGAATTGTCAGGGCAGAAAACGTACTTTAGTCATTTTGATGAGTAATCTATAAATTGCTGGTTATTTGAAATTTGAGGACTACTTGTATAGGGTTTTGGGTAAAGTAGGTTTCTGGGAGCTAAAACTGTAATCTGATGAGATATTGGTATATGTTGGAAGGTGATGTAATTCTCAGAACAATTCTATTCATGGTTTTTGTTTTTGTTTTGAAGATTTTATTGGGAAATCAGGAGGGAACAGCATTGGGGAATCGGGGAAGGGGAACAGACAAGTTGCTGTCCTTTTGTTCTTCACTCTAGTTGTGGAGGACGTTGCTTCACTGGCCCATGTTGGTATTGTGATCATTGCACTCTTTCTGGGTTAGGCAGTCACTCGCCGGCCATTGGACGGCAGCTCATGGCAGCTCACAAAAGCTCACGCGCGCTGCCAGCCAGCTCCACTGCAGCCTACGCCGTCGCCGGCGACTCATGGCAGCCCAGCTCCAGGTCGAACTGTTGTTCACCACCTTAGCTGTAGAGGGCTCAGTGTCACTGGCCCATGTGGGATATGAACTGGCGGTCCTGCTGCTCAGAGCTCGCATGCCCAAGCCAACTCCTAACCAACATGCCACTCGGCTGGCCCTATTCATGGTTATTTTATTACACCCATTTTACAGCTGAGGAAACTGAGTTACAGGGAAGCTAATGACCAAAGATACACATATAACGAATAGCAGAGCAGGGTTTTTGATCTAGGCCAGGGGTCGGCAAACATTTGAGATGGCAGAGCCGCCAGGGGTCAGCAAACTGTGGCTCGCGAGCCGCAGGCTCTGAAGTAAAATTGAAAATGAAAATAAAACTATTATAGTTTCATTTATAAAATGTTTAAAGGATAGCAGTCTCATAATGGTGATTATGTAAAAATATATTTATGGCTGTCAAATAATTTTTAAATTGTTGTGAGGGACAGGATTGGCTCTTTCAGAGGTCGGCAAACTTTTGAGATGGAACGTACCCAAAGAGCCGCATGTGACTCATGAGCCGCAGTTTGCCGACCCCTGATCTAGGCGATCTCATTCTAGAGCTGACATTCTTAGCTGTTTTGCTGTGATATCATAGTTTCAGAATTATGGTAATTGACAAGAACATTGGAGGTAAGCTAATTTACACCAAAAGTTCAAGACCAGATGGCTTCACTAGTGAATTCAGTGAAACATTCCAAGATTTAATACCTCTCCTTCTCAAACTCTTCCAAACAATTGAAGAAGAGGCAATACTTCCTAATTCATTTTATGAGAGCTGCATTACCCTGATACCAAAACCTGGCAAGGACAACACAAAAAAGAAAAGTATAGACCATTATCTCTGATGAATATAGATGCAGAACTTGTAAACAAAATACTAGCAAACTGAATAGAACAATACATTAAAAAGATAGTAAATCATGACCAGGTTAGGTTCATTGCAGGAGCGCATGGGTAGTTCAACATATGCAAATCGATCAATGGTTTATATCACACAAAGGATAAAAATCATATCATATCGATAGATGCAGAAAAAGCATTTGACAAGATACAACATTCACTTACGATTAAAACACTAAATAAAATGGGTGTAGAAGAAAAGTACCTCAATATTATAAAGTCCATATATGGCAAACCTTCAGCTAATATCCTAATCAATGGTGAAAAACTGAAAGCTTTTCCTTTAAGATCAGGAGCAAGACAAGGGTCCCCACTCTTCACCGCTGTTATTCAGCAGAGCAAGTCCTAGCCAGAGCAGCCAGGCAAGAGAAGAAAATAAATGGCATCCAGATCGGGAATGAAGAAATAAAGTTGTCACTTTTTGCAGATGACATGATTCTTAATTTAGAAAACCCTAAAGACTCCACCAAAAATTGAAAAATTAAACAAATACAGGAAAGTTGCAAGACACAAAATCAATGTAAAAAAATCTGTCGTGTTCCTTCCTACATACTCGTACTAACAATGAAATTTCAGAAAAAGAAATGAAAAAAGCAATTCCATTTGCAATTGCAACAACAAAAATAAAGTGCCTAGGAATAAACTTAAAAGATGTAAAGGACTAATACGCTGAAAACTACAAGCCATTGTTCAAAGAACTTGAAGAAGACACAAAGAAATGCAAAGGTTTTCCATGTTCATGGATTGGAAGAATCAACAGGGTTAAAATGGCCATATTACCTAAAGCAATATACAGATGTAATGCAGTCCCCTTCAAAATCCAAATGGCATTTTTCAAAGAAATCGAGTAAAAAATCATCAAATTTGTATGGAACCACAAAAGATCCCTAATAGCCAAAGCAATCTTGAAAACAAAGAACAAAGCTGGAGGTATCACACTCCCTTGACTTCGCAAGTTACACTATTACAAAGCAACAATAATCAAAACGGTGTGGTGTTAACAGAAAAACAGACACACAGACCAGTGGAACAGAATGGAGAGCCCAGAAATAAACCCACCTGTATATTATATGAGCATCTAATTTTGACAGAGTAACCAAAAACATACAATGGAGAAAAGAAAGCCTCTTCAACAATTGGTGTTGGGAATATTGGAAAGCCACATGCAAAAGAGTGAAATTACACAAAAGTTAACTCCAAATGGATCAACGACCTAAATATAAGACCTGAAATAATAAAATGCACAGAAGAAAATATAGGTATTAAACTTAAGGACTTTGGTCTCAGAGTGGATTTTGTGAATTTGATCCCAAAGTCAAGGGAAGTAAAAGCAAAAATAAATGAATGGGACTATGTCAAACAAAAAAAATGAAAGAATCAACAAAACAAAAAGGCAACCAACTGAATGGGAGAAGATAACAGCAAACAATACCTCCAATAAGGGACTAATATCCAAAATATAAAAATTAACTCACAGCTCAACAATAACAAAACAATCCAATTTAAAAATGGGCAGAGGACCTGAACAGACACTTTTTCCAAGAAGACATACAAGTGGCTAACAGATTTATGAAAAGAGGCTCAACTTCACTAGCTATTACGGAAATGCAAATGAAAACCACAATGAGATACCCACCACACACCTGTTAGAATGGCTATTATCGATAAGCAAGTAATAACAAGTGTTGGAGAGGCTGTGGGAATGCAAACTAGAGCAGCTACTACGGAAAACAGTATGGAGGTTGCTCAGACAATTAAGAATAGAATTACCATATGACAGAACAATCCCTCTCCTTGGTATCTACCCAAAAAACTTAAAAACATATTTGTAAATATACATGTTCATTGCAGCATTATTCATGGTGGCCAAGATATGGAAGCAACCTAAGTGCCCATCAATAGAGGACTAGATAAAGACGATGTGGTGCATACGTACAGTGGAATATTACTTAGCAATAAGAAAAGATGAAACACTGCCATTTGCGACAACATGGATGGATCATGCTAAGTGAAATAAGACAGTAAATGGCAAGAACCATATTATTTCACTCACATGTGTGATATAAAACAAAGCAACGAATAAACAAACAAAAACTCATAGACACAGGCAGTAGTATGGTGTGGTTTTCAAAGGGGACGGGGTGTGGAGGGGAGGTTGAAGAGGATAACGGGTCAAATATATGGCAACGGAAGGAGATTAGACTTTGGGTGGTGAGTTCACAATGCAATACACTGATGATGTAGTATCGATTTGTACATTTGAAACTTATATAATGTTGCTAACCAACATCACCCCAAAAGATTTAATTACAAAAAGAAGACTTCACTTTCTCTTGTCTGACTTCTGTATGGATTTTAGTTACTCCTGATTTATCAGCACATGAAAAATTGAGAAGATCTGCTATTTTCAGTTTATATCTATGTTGCAGAAATAGTATCTGAGGATTCCTTTGCTACTGTAAGGAATGAATTTAGTTTTATTTTCTTTTAAACCTAAATGAATATGATGAAGATTAAACTCAAGATAAAGCTATAGTATCTGTGATAGTGTCCTGCCATTTGTTATTGCTACCCTGAAAGCATTGTGAGAAGTGATGGTTTTGATTGATGCTTGTTATGAGTTACACTTCCCACAAATAGGTATTTAAAACTTTTTCATCTTAGCCAGTGATTGCAGTGTGCGCATGTAACTAAGCAACTTAAAAAAAAAATGAAAATTTGGTATGTTGAATAATAGCTTTCACTAGAGATGCTTCAGGCCATGAAACCCCGGTGAGAAGTTGTCATAAATCATTTTAAGGAAGCAAGGCTAAATTTTGATATGTATTTCCTACTAAGTATAAATCTAATCAGCAAGCAAACAACATTAAACGTTTTATTTTGCTAGTGGCAGCAAAGAATGTAACGGTAGATATAATATAGTGTAAATTTATTGTTGAAGTTATATTTTCTTTTAGGCTGCTCCTGGGTGGAATATCATAAATAGGTCTCTGTGTCTGTTTCATAGCCAAAATGGACAATTTATAGAGTGATTTTCGAGAACATGGCAAAATGTAGTGACTCTTTGTAGTAGTGACTGCCACATGCAGGAAATGTATCTCCATGGAGCTTTACTGTCGTTATGTTGGCGGGATATTTGTTGCGTGATGTAAAAAATTCTATCAGTGGTTATCTTTCATTCCTTTTATCTAATTCAGCTTAACCTCAGCTCATTGCTTAAGTCAACGACTAAGAATTTTTCATCAGCTGTCCTTGCCAACATATCATTCATCTTACTAGGACCATTGGTGTTATCAATTAAACAATTTAAATGGAAGACAAAAAAATGAAATGCTACTTGAAAAACTGAAGTGAAAGGAGAATGTTTTGGCTCTCTAAGATGTCCTCTATTTTCTACCTACATTTAGTATGGCCATTAACTATCCTTTTTCTGACACTTTGAATTTCGTAATTCAGAAGAACAGAAGAACCCTTCAGCAAATAGCCCTTGTTGTGTGGTATATTTCTAGATAGCATAGTAAGAAAACATGCTATAAATTCTGCTCCCCCAGACATAATTATAATAGTTTGCGATTGTGCTTTCTTTGAGTAGCTTGCCTTTTAAGAATACACAGTCTATTCTAATGGGGTGTAGGCAGGATGGGTAAAGGGGAAAAACAAAAACCCATTTTGTTTTTTTTGAAAGTTGTGATGCTCACTCTTCTGCACTTTAATCCTAGCCGACTCGATTTTGGTGTAAGTGTGGTTTGAACATTTCTGTTAGGTAAACTGGTATAATTTGTTCATTTGATGTTTATGATTGAATTAATATTATAAGTATTTTTTTTTCAAAAAACCTGAAATTTATTGCCCATTCATGGATTGTTGAAACTTTACTTTTTAAATGATTATGAAAGTAAAAATGTATTTTTTGGTAAAAAATACTATTAAGTGTAACGAGAGAAAAAAAATGATCCATCCCCCCCAAATTCTAATATAATCATTATTATCGTTTGTATATATCATTGCAGACTATGTGTATGTATGTTTTTATGAGGGTTTCTTTATACTTTTTAAAGCACTGGACATGTATGAAACAGTGAAGACCAAACAGTATGTTCGGTTTATTATCTTACCCTTGTCACTTAATTATGAGAATCTTATTAACATTCTTTAAAGCACGTTTCTTAACATTAGCATAGTATTTCGTAATATGGTTATATTATTTTACTATTTGATCATCTCCCTGTTTTGGGATGGGTTGCATCCAGTTTTTCTTTCTTTGATGTATAAAATATATGTTGCTCTACCTCACTGTTTCAGTCTCTCTTTGCCACCAGACTTCATGTTTCTTAGGAGGAAGATTTAACTAAGTCATTTAAACTGGCCGTGAAAATGAACAGTTAGACAATACTTGATCAACATCCATTTTACTTCTTCACCCTTTAGTCTCCTCATCATTCATTACAACCTGTGACGTTAGCAGCGTTCAAAGATAATGAAAGAGATTCAGATTAATTCTTGTTACTGTCAGATCAAATTTGTTTACAATAAACATGCGACCTTGGAGATAGAAGCTAAAATACCTACGGAACTGGACCTCCACATGAGGCCAGATCCTAAGTCCTCATGAAAGATGCACCACAAATTCTTTCATATCATCTTTTCTGTAGTTTGAAAGAATTGTAAATCCTAGCATGTTGACATTCTGAAGAGTCCATGGCTTAACATAGTCTTGCAAAATATAATACTGGCTGAATGAAATGTTACACAGTATCAGTCAGGATTTTTAAAATAAGATGCTGGTGTTTCTTCAGCTCAGTAGAGTGTCATTTCTGTTTTTGTAATGATGTTCGTCTCTGGCCTTAAAACACCTCCTGAGTTTCACTTCATTTCATCTTTAAGAAGAACCTCCTTGGTAATTTATAGATAAGAAATTAAGTCACAGAGGGTAGAGTCAGGAGGAGAACACTGGCCTCTTTAAACGCGACTCTGTAATTAAAGTTGCTTTGCTGTGTTTCTCATTGAGCTCTGTTTATCTGTCGAGTTAAGAGAAATGAAATGTGACGTGCTTCTCTGTTTCACAATCCTGTGGTCAGTACACACACATAGACACACAATGGTTGTGACTATAAAGTGAAAGTCATGGTGGCCTGTCATACGCCATTCTCTTTATTTCATGGCCATTCTCATTTCATAGCCATGGTTCAGAGGCTTATCAATTTACATCTGAACATTTTATACTATTTTTAAAAGATTTTATTTTCTACATGTAGTGTCTTAATTTCTTACTGTTAAATTCTCTATAAACTATATAACTGAGGTAAAATATGTTAAAACCATAGAAGTGTTAAAACATGCAGTAAAGTCTCCTTAATTTGGATTCACTTAATTTACAATTTGTCATAGAATTAGAGAAGATTTATGTTTACTTATACTAACGGGATGGGGGATGGGGTAGAAGTTGGGGTGGGCTTGGTAAGCAAATTCCCTGAGAAGAAATCTCAGAATACTTAGCAACTTATGAAATCGTTGTATAGGTTAGGAGTTACTGTTTACAGAGAATAAGTTGGTATTCTAATTATTAGTTTCATGAAAACAGTTTCCAGGGACCTCTACCTGATAACACTTTTTAAAAGACTGGATCCAATTGCTGAAGGTACTTAAAAATAACAGGAATGCATTTATTTTAAAATATCAAATATATTTAGAGTGTACTCATTCTTACGCCTTCCTACCATTTATTCTAGTTTCATATTATATGCTGTAGTGAAAGCTAATTTATTTTTTGGTGTTTACAGAGAAATTACTTCTTACTAAATCTTCATTCCTTAATTTCAAAAAGGAATCACTGTGAATTATTACAAGTTAATTTAGAGTGAGTAACTTTAAGTCCTTTTCTCATTTTCCTTGAATAGAAAAATGATATGGCCTTATCGAACTGTTTGCTCAGTGTTAATTCAAATATTGTCACCTATAAAACATACGGTTTTAATTGGCCAAGAGCTAGTTGATGTAGATAGTTTTGATGGGAAGTGTGTCAGCCTGAGATAAATCTATGTTTGGGAAATTATTCTCTTTAAGCCATTAACCTGAAAATGTCGGAATGCTTAAAAATGAAAACATTTCAATAGTTTGTGGGTAAATGGGTGTCATCTGTATCTGTGTGCAGTCTGCGATATCCCATCAGACAGCTGGAGTCCGTAGGCTGCAATTTGTACCCACCTTTTCCCATTTCCGTGGGATTCCTGATGGAACCCTCATCCTTGTAGGACACATCTGGAGGCATCAGGAGAGGGGAAAAAAAAGACTGATGATTAGCAGAAAGTGGCTTTGGGTACCCCACGGAAAATCAAGGTGATCAGTATGAGTGGGACTGGGCACGTGTCATTTTCGGTGCATGTGGAGACAGAGGAAGCTAGAAATATTTGGGCACCTTGAGGCAGAGATCACAATGGAGAAGGCATATTACTGTCATCTACACATTTCCATGTGTTTGAAAAATCCATATTGCTATTAGTGCATTGCTTCTGACAACAGTGGTCATACAAATCATAAAGTAGCTAGGTTTCCCACATTTTATCTTGAATCAGGGTGCTCTTTTAGCCCAGTCTAAAGCAGTGGTGCTCAGTGCTGGGCAGTACTGCTTTCAGGGGGGCATTTCAGCAATTTGTGGGGGAGCTACAGGTGTTCAGCGGTGTGGCCAGACCCAGATGCCTTGCAACACCTGGGATAGTTCTACCGCTTGAAGAATTATCCTGTGCTCTTGATTTCTTAATATCCCATCAGAAATCCCAGTTACCCAGTTACCCAGCCTAGAACTTAAGTGTTTTATATATAAGCAGAAATTACGTTTTGCATGCTTTTAAGATAGACTGAATTTTCCAGGAAGGTGTTGCAATCGCTTTGTGATTTGCCCCATAAGCTCAAGATTCATTTGGACTATTTTATTACATCTTCTAGTGTGTCCAGGTTTGAGCGTTTACATAGAGAAAAACCATTACTTTCATGATAAATTAGTTTCTTTTTATTTCTTTTAAAAATGTTACACATTGGGTATTTTGGCATTACAAATTTTTTTGTGTCAGATTATCATCTATTTTCAGGATAGCCAAGGGAGTGTTATTACAAAATATTAGCTGTAAAAAGGCAGCTTTGGGTCTAATAAGGGTAAAACCACTGGTCTAAATGGAAGCATGGTTTTCATTGATGTCTTGTTTTGTCCCAGATATTTCAAAGGATTACCATCCCGAAACCTTACACAGTACATGGCGTAAGTCACAAAAATGATACACTACCGAAAGACAAGAAAGCATTCCACCCCCTTTCTCTGTGTAACACTGGTCTTAAGGAAATTTAGGAATCATTAGGAATATAATCACAATAAGCGTTTTTACTGCTATCTTCTGTTCAGCCTTAACTTTACTGGGGATAATTTACTTTATTCTTAGAAAAAGGTTAAGTACAACCTTGCATTTCAATTAAAGACAGTACAGGGCCTTTGGTCTTGAAATGCTTGTGCAGTCCTGTGTTTTAAAGATGGTGAAATCAGCTGTGATCAGCTAATTCACAGAGCTTCCACAATGCTTCACAGAGAATTATTTGCATTTCATTAGAGATTATGACTACTTATGACTACATTGAAATGGTATTTTCTGAACAATAAGCGGAGATTTGTTACTTTAGGTGAAGTAAAATATCAAGGCTGTAGATATAATCGGACTTCAAAAAAGAGGCTGATCTAATTATTGCAGTGTGAATTAAATAAAACGCAAGGCTCAGGATATTGCAGTACAGCTTAATGAAAAATATTATACGAGTATGTGTTATGCTGTCTCACAGTTTTAATATATTTGAAACACCATAAATAAAATATGAATTAAGCATGGATATGAAATTGGAATTGCTTTATTTAAAAGTTCTCAGGAAAGGCCGTTGTTCTGCAATGGTTAGCTCGTGTGTTAAATCCTTTTTGGCATTAACGGGCTGCTTCTTAATGGGCTATATCAGGAAGCCAAAGAGGTTTAGAGGTCTGACTGTATGTGACCCTCCCACGATTTCCACTGTCTAGTAGTGGGCCAGTATCTACAAATAGCATTTAATTCTCTAGTTTTCTTTCTTATAAAAAGGGCTATGATTGGGTCAAAGTTCTATTTTTATTCAGAAGAAGAAAAGCCTTGAGATTGAGCTTGGTTGACATTTCCCAGGGCTATAGAAAGTTAGCTGAATTAGAAGACAGATTTTATTTCGGAGCCTTTGGCTTTGCATGGGCCTTGATTACATGTAAGGCTGCATTTAGTCTCCCTTAGAAAATAGTGCTGGTTAGAGTTTAAAGAACGAAATATCTTAGTTGAGTTTAGGAGTTTTATTAGTGATTAATGGATTTTTGGAAAAAATACAGTGTTGTTTTTTTTGTGTGTGTGCTACAAAGCACACACTAGCTCATAATAATAGGAAGAGGGAAGATTGATTTATGAATCTAAGTATTGGAGTGGTATTTTACTTTCATTTTACTAAAGCAAATTATTTAGGTAAGGATATCAGTCTTGGTTAAAGCCTTTTGGCTCATGAAAGTGGGCGTTCCACTCTGTTTCACTGTTGTAAAGCATACTTTAAAAAATGTGCTATGAAACCTTGCATCAAGGTGGTAATTTGGAAAGTGGGCTAGAATATAATATATAAATGTTAATTAGCTTGTTATTGTACATTAAACAACCAGATATTTTTGAGTAATGTATACATTATAGTATCTAAATTGGTTTTTAAAAACTAAATTTACGGAGGTAACACTGATTAATGACATAAATTTCAGGTGTACAACATTATAATTCAATATCTGTAGTCTGTTGTACTCACCACCAAAAGTCTAGTTTCTTCTCTAAATTAGTCTCGAGAAACAACAACTAGCATTCATCAGTCTCTTATAATTCAGTTGCAGATTATTGATTGTGGCTGCCCTTCAAACATGCACAGATCTCCACTGTTTGTGAAAATCATCTTTTATTTATAATTTTTCTGCCTCGTTCCTCCTTGTTTCATTTCTAAACCTGCTGAAGAGAGGCTTGTAATTGCTGCCTTCGCGGTTCTCCTCCCCCTGATTTCCGATGCCCACACGCTCTGATTTTCATACACTCCATGGGATGACAGGTAATTGTAAGCCGTGCTGCCAGGTCTTCCCCCTGTGCCCAGGGTAGACATTAATTCACTGAGCCTGGACTTGGCCTTGGAGTCCTTCTACACACAACACCCCAGGCAGCCACTGCCAGTTGATCAGAATTAGCACATGAGATAAAATCTGTGTACCATTTCTGCACATGGTATCGTGGTTCATTGCTTCCTTTCCATTCCACTTCTTTGTCCCCAGTGAAGGGGTTTTTTCCGCTCCCCTCCAACATCTGATGAATTTTTAAGGCCTCTTCCTTAGCCTTCTACTTTTTTTCTTTATACGTCTTTTTCCAGGAGAATTCACTGAGCTCAGATCTGTAACAGTCATTCCCAAATCAGCATTTCCAGCCAAGTCTCAAATCAAATCTGAATTTCAGGTTCAGATATCTAGTAACTGCCTACAATTCCATGCGGTGATTCTACCATGACTTTCAGTTGAGAGTGTCTGAAGCCCAATGCATCATCTTTGCTTCCCCAAATAGCCTCTCCTTCTTTACTTAATTGACCATCATGGGCATTAGTTTTCTGGCACATGCGTACCCCTTTCACTTCTTTGTCTTTCATCTCTCAGTCAGTCACAGACGATCCATTTTTCCCAAGAAAGCACTTGTATCTTTGACTCCACCCTTACGGACAGTTTCCTAGCTCAGGTCCTCATGCCTCTTGCCAGTGTCTCTCAGATTTCCGCCAGTATCAGGATGATGAGGATCACTTGGAGGGCGTGTTAACACCCCTTGCTGGGCCCCACCCGCAGGGTTTTTGGTTTATTGGTCTGGGGTGGAGCAGAAATATTTGCATCCCCAACAATTCCAGGTGAGGCTGCTGTTTAGGAGGGGAGAGTAGGGGCGTGTAGGGGAGGGTAGCGGGGAGGAGGGGACGCTTTAAGAACCACTCTTTGCCTTATACTTTTCCCATTCAGTTTATCGGCAAACCTTTGCCAGATTGAATTTTTTGTAACACCCTATTTCATTGCATTATTCCCAAATGCTAACAATGGCCCGTGGTGTCCTATTTTTTTCTTTTTATACATTTCTTATCCAAACTCCCGCCTAGTTGCCAAGGTTCCTCACCATTGAGCATATTTTACCCTTCTATTTGTTTCCCACAAACAAGCTTTGTTTGGTTTCTTTGCCCTCTGTCTCACGTAGGCCCTTGCTCATGTCCCACCATCTCCGTGAAGCACTCCGTGACTACAGCCGACCTTGCTAATACTAAATCCCAATAGCGCAGCGTCACTAACTTAGCCTTTGATCTCTGTAATGGTGGGGACCCTACTGTCTTTGCCTTATAAAGCCTCGCGTAGAATTAAGTCAACGTGCATGCTACCGAGTGAATTGATTGATTTCCCTAGTTGGAATGTTCCCAGAGGTCTCTTGTTGTTTGAGAAAACCATTTAAAAAACAAACAAAAATAACTTCATATGGTGGCCCAGAGAGCAGAAAACTTGAGCTGGAACCTTGAAACTGAAACCTTGCAGCCGGTAACTGAGCTTATAACGAATAAGCCACTCTTCTTGATAAACCGTATACTGTCTGTCCTGGTGACCCTAGATTTTCCGTAAAAAGCGGGGGTGGGGTGGGGGGGTCCAAGAGCAGAAACCTGGTGGCGGTGGCAGTGGCAGTGGCGTGAGAGCTTCGGGGAAGGGAACGTGTCTTGAACTTCTTGAGTAGTACTCACACGTGACTTCGATTGTATGAATGTTACAGTGTGTAAGTTATGTTATGTTGCTTCTCAATCTTCCTGATTGAGCTGCCCCCAACGTGGGTGACTTATGTTACCTAATGACTGGTGTTTGACTCCACTACTCAAACAATGAACACATTTTCATTGGACACCTGCTGTGTGCCTAGTAAAGCCTAAATTTTTGCTTTGTAAAGCCAAGAGGCTGTTTTTGGTAGTTTGCTGGGTGAGTGTCTGATAGACGGTTTCTCCACATGGACAAAGCGTCACTTTAAGGCAAACAGCTGACAGTCTATGCGCCAATGATAGACCGTTTTATTTCTTCACCTTCTTTGTAACGGGCTTTTCGGGGAAGTGGAGGCTCAAGCATGAACCCCGTCTCGCCCGTTTCCCATTTAACAAAGCCGTGGAAGGGGCCGAGGCTGTTGGAGATTTTCTAGCTTGAGCCCTCATTTTCACAGACGAGACAGCCATGGCCTCAAGTCATGCCATGTTGTTGAGTAAAACCACAAAACCGAATGTGACGGAGCCAGGACTAGGTAGGAATGGAACCTCCTTATTTCCAGCCGTGTCCTCTTTGCGGTTCGTGAGTCTTTCTGAAGAGCCCTTTGAATACAGCCCCACTCCTTGGAATGAGCGGCAAGCAGGTTTGGGTGCTTCATTTGGGGTTGGAGGCTGAACGCCGCTTAATTTATAGCGTTATCCCCAGTGAACACGACACCTCCATTTGTGAAACAAACAAAAAAATTAAGCTATGCATCAAAAAGCAATATCCAGAGGTAATTATTATTTTTTAATTTAAATTATAGATCTTATTTTCCCAGAGGCTTTGTGAGGTCTTGCAACTATTATTCAGGATATTAAGACATGAAATACTAGATGTGTGTGATTCTCCGGTTTAAAGAATTGTCTACTTAGAAACGCGGCGACCGTGGAACAGGAGTGCTGGGCTTGTCTGTGGCCGGTGCGGCTTCTGCAGCCCAGGATTGGTGTTTGTTTTCACACAGGAGGGAACGTGGCTCAGGGTTTCCGGGAATGCTTGTTCTGCAGCACACAATAAAATGGACACTCTTTGCATATTATGCTGTTCAGATTAGAAATTTATGAAGGTATATAAATCCTGTTGGAGCAATAATACTACAAAATAAACCATTAACCGGATGCTGTTAGCGTGTACAGTCTCTTTGTAACACGGTGTCTTCTGATTCAGTATTTATGGTTATGAATGTGCAGTTAAGGATTTTCGTTCTGACATCATCATTAACTTGAATGTATTAGTAGACTCAGTCACCCTGCCAGGTAGGTAGACAGATGACATTTTTTTGAAGGCAGCCTTGAGATCCATTATCCTTAGGTGATCGTGAATGTAATTGTCAGCCAGACATCAAATTTACACTCGTGTGTGTGTGTGTGTGTGTGTGTGTGTGTGTGTGTGTGTGTGTCGGCACGTGCCACTTGATGGTGCCACAAATGGATAATGGCAAACTGTTACATGTTTCTTTCTAACCCCTGAGATTTATTCTTGTCCTCTTCTCCTAATCACCCCCTATCTGTACCTTTTATAAGATAAGAAGCAGGACAAGATTTATCCTGCAACCTAGGCTGTGAGTCCTTTACTCCTAGGATACTGCGTGTTGTATGTCATTGATTGCATGGGCGCGTCCTTTCTTATTTCTTAAACAATCAGTGCTCTTTTTGGATTCATGCATTTATTGAAATTATAACATTAATGGCTATTTTTATGGAGCTGAACATTTCATTTGGCTATATCTTAAGGCATAAGCATCGGCTGAGCTATCTCAGTGCTGGCACAGTCCGTCTTTTATCTGAAATCTGCTGCTTGTGTTATGCAATTACATTGATTTTCTTCTTAGAGTAGATCTTTGTAGTTCTTGTCAGCGTTTTTAAACTAGCATATGAAAATATACGCTTTATAAAATTGGACATGATGTGTATCAGCAAATGGGAAAGCCAGAAAGAGAGATGGGGGTAAAGGAAAAAAACCCCAAAGGGCCTGACATTTTTCTAAGAGGCAAGCCTTAATTTTTATTAAGTAACTTATAGAGGTGGTTTAAGAAATACTGAAATTGGGGAGGGAATTACAGTGTGAGGATTATGCAGAGAAAATGAAGGAAAGGGAAATCATAGGTGGAAAAAGTTACAAAGGATTTTGGTTTGTTCTTTGAGGTCCAGGGAACTTGTGCAAGTCTCAAATCGTGGTTGCATTTTCAAGTTTTTGTTTTTTCATAGGTGATGAGGCGTTTGTAATGTCATTCCATCTTTTGGAGTCATTTCTGTTCACCATTCAAGGAACTCTCCTAAATATGTTATAGTGTCTCCCCACAACCCTCTCCCCTTTCTACCTCTGGTTTAACCAGCCTCTGAAAACAGAATTTGGACATAAGTCATAAGGTGAGGTGTAGTGAATTTATGCTACACTTTCTCTGAGGATTAAGACCATTGTTTAATCTCACAGTTGCCAAGAATACTCAGAATCAAGTATAAGGTTAGGAGCTTCTTATTTGATCCTGAACCCAAATTAGATACACAGATTCTTAGAATTTCTTAGGAACTTAAATTCTTAGAAATTTTGAATGTGGCGAAGAGGGGTACATGATTGCTAGGCACTCAGTAGAGAAGACATCTTGGACTAACCCAAACATTCGTACAGAATGTTGTTTACTACAAACAGACAAACAAATAAAATTTCGTTAAGAATCATGAGCTGCTTTCAACCACACAAAATTTATTGTTTTCAATAATAGTTTCAAATAAAGGGTTTAGGGCAGACTTGCTGTAACCAAGCAATTGCAATCCTTAACTTTTTCTCACATGGTTTATGGTCATTGTCGTATCATCTATATCTCATTGACAAAATGCCAGTGTTTGTGGTCATTAAGACACACTGGCCATTGAGAAAGAAATGAAAATGGTTTCCGAGAAGATTTTAAAAAGTAGAGGACACGGATGTGAAGAAAACATCCTTTGTGTGAATACATCATTTTAAAAGGAAAGTGTGCATGTCCGTAAAAGCTGTGGAACCATACTTCCTGAGCTTGAAATTGTTTTGCAGATTTCTGTGGCAAATCCGATTTCTATGGCCTCACCATTTATTTTGACTTTTTCTCATTTTACAAACTTGGCCCGTCCCTAAAGATCTGCTTGGAAACTCGCTGTGCTAATAGGCTAAGTTGGCCTTTTCTGTACTCCCCTTAATGGAGCCCATCCAGAAACACTGACCTTTTAGTTTAATAACAGTTTTATTTGAGGAAATGTTCAGATCCTGAGAGTTGAAAAGAGTGTTTTGAGAAAGGCCATTTTAAAAAGCGGTCTCCCTATGGTATATCGTTTACCCCCACACACTCTGCATCAGACCTATCAGGAGAAATGTATTGTTGGCGTTCTGTATTTTATTGATTTAAAAACAAATAACATGAAACTTAGACTTGCTCAAAACCCATTACCACACTGGTTTATTTTCCTGCCTGGGCTTTGATTTGCTATTTTAGATGTTAAACTCTTTAGGCTAGATCATGTTTTATCTTTCGTTCTTGTTTGTAGCTGGAGTAATTCCTTTTTCAGCTGTGACCTTGGACGTGAGACCCAAAAGCTGTGTGTGTTGCTTACGGCATTAGAAAGACAGCTGCACTTTGGCCCCTTACTGACCCAAAGTGATGTCACCAGGTGGTCCCTTGGGCCTGTCTTCTTCAGTGGCCTGGTGGCCTGGGGAGTGTCCCACGCTTCTCATTGCTGCCTGCTTTCCCCCTCCACTCTATCCCTCTCCTGATACCTCCAGTTGTCTCCATCTGTTTCTCACCTTACCCCACGCAGGTGGCCGGGCTGACAGTCATAGGGAGGAGGGTTTAGAGAAAGAAGATCAGCTTCGAAGCCTCATTCCCTTCCCTGTAGTCCCTCCTGCGTGGCTTCCTTTCCAACCACCCAGCTGGTGGTGCTCTTTGGTCCTTACTGTTCTGTCCCAGCTTGATCACATCATAAAACAAAGCTCACTGCTGATTCGGGCTTTTCCCCTGGTAGGAAGCCCCTATGGAAGAGGCACGAAATGCACTGTGAAGATACGAGGCTGTTTGAGCAGCTCTCGTGGGAACCTGATCTCATTGCTTCATACTTAGACCTGGAACCCCGACACCTTTCAGGAGGCTGCTTTTAATGGACTGAAGGAAATTCAGTTGAATTGTGGTTGAGAATGTGATTGAATTTTGCCTGAGAAAATTTTCGCAGTGGCAATTTGCGACAATCTAGGGGAAGTGGAGTGATTATACACGTACAGTTTGACTCTGTGTTGATCCTAATTGGTACGTTGAACTTCAGCATAGAGTTCGATTAGGGTAGTACCAAGGGTTAAATGTTTGTTTCAGTTTTTTGCCACTAATAGAGCTCGTAGCCATGAACAGCTCAAAAAATGCCATGTCACGTTGTTTTGCTTGTTGATGAGAAGGAGATGAAAATGTGAAAATCATTACCCTGTGCAGTGCATAGTTTAGAACTTCATAGCCAGCCGACACCCACCCATGCAACCCACCGGTCCTGCTTTTAGATGAGGAAATCAGAACGCAGGTGGGTTAACTGACTTACCCAAAGTCTAGCTACTAGAAAAACAGGGAGTAGTACTCAGGCTCCTGGCTAATTTCTCTGCTGTTTTATGTATTGTTTAAAAACCGTTAAATTGACAAATCTGAAGATTTTCCTGAATGCAAATGGCATTCTCTGTTCTAATTTTTTCTTGGTTTTCAAAGCAGAGATGTGTGTCTTTCTTATGCTATATCCCGGGAAGCAGGAGAGAAGCCACGCTGCCGCGTGTAGTGTACAGTTAGAAGGGATCTTAGA
>NW_017731581.1:2515112-2518971 GCF_001890085.2 Hipposideros armiger
TATTTTTATTCCTCCTTTATTATTTAGCTCCTATTTGCTCTGCCTTGGTCTCTGAGAGGTAAAGGGCAGATGAGATGAATAAAAAGGTGGCAGTGAAAGCCAATTTCATATCTCAAGTGGACTGCGGTTGGCAGCCTTGCTATAACCTGGACAAATGACTATTGATAAAGAATTTATTTTCTGTCACCTTTAAGGGAAGCAGAGGGTGGTACAACCTTTTTATTATTTTTCCTTTTAAAAAATGTTTTGTTTGAAGCCTTCTTCATGAAAACTTCCAGCTGTCAAACCTTAGCACAAAGTGTGTGTTCATCTGTGTGATAGTTCTTAGAAGAATCAATATTTTTTTCTTTTTTCTACCAGAGAAGATGCTTGAGAAAAAGCATTAAGAAAATTTTATGTGCAGTCTTTTAAAAGGAACTTTTTGGTGTCACAAAGCATTTATACATCATTGTATCTGTTGCCTTAATTGAACACAGCCTTGTAAGCAGTTTTAGAAAATGGTTTCTTGTGCCATCGTTTCAACAATTATTGTGTCATCTGTACCCCCGGTCACTCCATCTATGTGGTGAGTGGTAAGGAGGAACAGTAATATTTGTAACAGGCTGGTGAACTTGGCGGCAGGGAAATACTCTGAAATGTTTTCCATCAACCTAGCTTAAATAAGGACCTTGTTTTGGTTAGGGTTTTTTGGTGGAAAGACTGTAACATAACTCTGGTTATCTTAGGAAGCAAGGAAAGCTTTAGAAGCACATTGGACAGCTCAAAAGCATCGAAAGGAGGACTAGAGGACCACTAGTTAGGGAAGAACCAGGTACGACTAAAACTGTACACAGTGGGGGAGAAGCAGCCCCCCAAAAGAAAATCAGCACAGCGGGGGAAGGATGGTGGGTGGCTGAACGTCACGGAACTGAAGATGCCGTTGATTTTAAAAAGCGTGGTAGCTGATGCACTGCTAAGAAAAAAACACTGCTGCAAAATACAACACAGTTTATCTCTTAGAATTTTCTTATTGAAAGAACTTGTTCAGACTGACTTTGAATTTTTAAAAACATATCACTTGTGTATTTATAAAAATGTAAGCAAAATAAAAAGGGTAAGGCAGTGTTCTCAGCTCGGGGAGATTTTGGTCCCCAGGGGTCATCTGGGGACGTTTTCGGCACTTTTCTGGTCTCATTGGCATCGAGTGCGCAGAGGCCAGGGATGCTGCTAAACATCCTGTAATGTCCAGGATGCTCCCACCTCTGCCTCGTGCCGTGAACAAAGAATTCTCTGGCTTATGATGTCAGTGCATTGATGGTGAGAAACTCGCGGTTATGATGTCTTTAAAACCTATTCTCAGTGGGCCTGTTTCTTCTGAATCGCTTTTTTGGCCCAGGGTCTCGATGTCCTTGGGTTTCCTGATGACATCATATTCTGTGCCATGAAAACCTTGGCGACACAGCAGTCCTTAAATGATGGCTCCACTGTTGTTCCTGGGAACTTTCCAGGCTGCCAACTACCAGTTTTGCAAAATATGAAGCTTAGGCTCAAGCTATGACAACTGTGCAGGACTGCTGTCTGGCAGACAGCATCTGTAAGATGCTTTTGGGCACGTGACAATATGGGAAAATAGCACCGTAGAACTGTACTTTGTCAGTATGGTCCATCTACACTCTGTATGTGGAGTGTAGACTAGACTCTAGACCGTAACTCCTGTGGGATTGGAAGTGACTTGTTGAGTGTCTTGCCTTGCCTCCCATCTAATACAAAAGGTCCCCCCCTTTTTTTTTTTAAAGCATCTCTGACTGATTGTGCCACACTTATTTGGATCCCATTCAGAAATCCTTTAAACGGAAGATATTTCATTAGGCCACTTAAAATTTACCTGAACTCCTTTAAATCTCCACTCCTACATCTAATAGGCAGACATGGCATAACTCAAAGTTGCTTTAGAGGCGAAGTTTTCTACTGGGCCACAGTGACAGTGCAGCTAATTGGAAGCCCTGTGACTTGTATGGGTTGTACTCTCAATTCTATAANCTCTTAACCAACACGCCACTCGGCTGGCCCTAGAACATTTTTGACATCCCAAAAAGAAGTCCTTTACCCATTAGATGTCATTCTCCATTCTTCCCTTCCTCCCACCCCTGGCAACCATCTAATCTACTTTCTGAGTCTCTGGACTTGCTGTTCTAGACATCACATGTTAATGAAAGCATACAATATGTGACCTTTTGTTTCTGGCTTCTTTCACTTAGCATCATGTTTTCAAGGTTCATTCATGGGGTAGCATCTATTGGTACTTGGTAATTTTTTGTGGCTGAGTATCACACTGGATGGATACACTACGTTTTGTTTTTCCATTCATCAGCTGATGGCCTTTAGGTTGTCTTCCCTTTGGGGATATTATGAATAATGCTGCCATAAATATCTGTGGACCAGTTTTTGTGTAGACCTATGTTTTCAGTTTTGTTGAGTATATACACTACCTAAGAGTGGATTTGGTAGGTCATATGGCAACTTCGTTGAGCATCTGGAGGAACTGCCCTAACTCTTCTGCAGTGGCTAAATCATGTTGCATTCCCATCAGCAATGTCGGAAGGTCCCAGTTTCCCCACGTTCTCACCAACACTTGTTATTGTTTGATTATAGTGGGTTCGACATGGTGTATTGTGGTTTTGAATTGCATTTCCCTAAGACAGTGCTGTTGAGTTATGTTTATGTGCTTATTGGCCATTTGTGTGTCTTCTTTACCGAAGTGCCTGTTCATAGCCTTTGCCCATTTTAAATTGAGTTATATTTTTATTTTTCTGTTGTAAGAGTTCTTTGTATTTTCTGGATACTAGTTACTTGTTGGCTGTATGATTTGCCAGTATTTCCTCCCATGCTGTGGGTTGTCGTTTCACCTTCTGGTTGATGTCCTAGAAGTGAGAGAACACATCCTTCCGACTTTGTCATGTATCTTCTTTGATATTGCCCAATGTCAGCAAAATTTACAGAAGAGTTTTGCGTATCTGATTGTAATTCATTTTTTGTCTGCGCTCTGAGGCAAGCCGCTTATAATGTCCCAACCATCAGATCGTGGATTGGCACTGAGTAGAGACAGTTACAGCATTTAGCTTTCCTCTCGTAGGCTCAACCATTTGAAATAATAGGTCCTGTGTGTACTCCTAGACCCTCCTAAGTCTTTCTGGGGCTTTCTTTATCGTAATTGTGGGTAGTGGGTTTCTAGTGAAGAGGAAATGTCTCCAATTATTTTTTAATGGAAGGCTCTGAAGGAGTGTGTAAAATCTGTCTGTTTTGTTTGCTATCATAGCTGTAAGAATCTTTACAAAACATATACAAAACCTTCTAATTGGAAAGACCAGATGTTTCGAATCAAGCCACCAGGTATTTAGAAAGCTCCAGCCGAGCTCTCAGCACTCTTTCGAATCTCTCTCCAATTGCTGGCACTTGAATTTGAATGACACGTGTTCCAAAAAATATGTTTCAAAATTTTCAGAAGTGCCTTTTTTCATAAATCATGGAAAAATGAATGTAAATACAAATAAGTTTCTTTGTGCAATAAATGATTTTTTAAAAAATGTTTAATTCTCGAAATGAGAATGCCTTGGTGTCATTTTTCTCTCTGAAGTCCCTCCTTCCTTACGTCCTCTCCCCCTTTTATTGTGATTGTCAGACTTTAATGATAGATAGGACATCATTTTAAAGAATTTGTACTTAATGGCTCATTCCCCACTGGGCAGTAAGAAGCTCCTTGAGTTTATTAAAATTTTGGCAGGTGTGGAAATTTCTAGGTCACTAGGGAACTCTTGATTAAATTACTCCTCAAATGCATTAATTGCTCATTTTCACAGTGCTTAGGTGGTTCCAAGGAGAC
>NW_017731581.1:2523796-2536321 GCF_001890085.2 Hipposideros armiger
TACATTATATTAAAAATAAAAACAGAAAAATTATGCCTTTAAAATCAGACATTAACCAGAGACTATAGCATAGCAACTTGTCTTATAAATCTTTGTTTTAAATCAGTGTAGCATTTTCCAGTCATAGACACAAATTGCACAGTTGTGATGAAACTCCAACCTGAGCCTGCATGTAATCTCTAAGTATATACAGCAAAACAAAACAAAACAAAACACCAGAAAACTTGCAGGGAACAAGTACTGTTGATAACTGATACTTATCAATGGCTCATTCTAAAAGCATAGTTTTGAAGTGACCTTCACACAAGCAGTTCACAGTCACAATTTTCTCATGGCACTTACAGCTGTCACAAGCAAATGAACTTCATTTCTAATTTACAAATATTTGCAACAGAGGTGGTTGCAGGAATTTGAATTGTATGTCTTCAGTGACACACACCTGATGTCCAGGTGGCAGCCTGCTGTGAAATGAGCACACCTCCCAGTGCCTGGCGCCTGCAGGGTGGTGGAGAGTTTGTTGGCATTATCTGCAAAATATTCCTTTATATGCTCTGACATTTAAGCAATCCTTCTGTAGTATAAAACCCCCAGTATATTCGATGAATTTTCTTATGTACCCCACTGTAGCCTTGTTCTTTTAAAAATGCAAATGGTGTCGCTATTGTTTTGTACCCTTACTTTTCTATTCCATTCTGCTTAAAAGTTCTGCATGTAACAGGAAGAGCCCATCCCAGCCATCCACTTCTCGCTGGAAGACGCCTGGAAGTGCCGAGCGGCCGAGCGTGTACTAGGTATTGGAATCCTGTACCATCTGCTGCTTTCATCTTTTGCTTCATGTGGCGCTTTTCTATTTATAATAGAGACAACCGCTTTCTCTAACCAACAAATATAGAAGGCTGGATTATCCAATCTGTGCTGTATTCACATCTCTTTACTTCTTTTTCCAAGTCCAATTTCCTTTCCTCTTGATGTGACGCTGTCGCAGAATGCTACCCCGAATTCTGTTTGAGAAGCCGTTTCTACGTGGTAGGAATATTAAACCTGGACTTAGAGTTAAGCATGCCACAGAAACCTGTAACTCTTTTTACCGGTTGTAACAGCAGCACTGATGTTCAACCACTTCTTGTTCAAATATTGCTTTTGACAGTAATACAGTGTTTTCTGTCATGTAGCATGGGGTTTGATGTCATTTGTGCCAAAGTTGGTTTCTGCACTTGGAAGTTTCTAGGAATTGGTTTCTGAATGTTCTCGAGGTGTAATCGTCTTTGGTGAAGTTTCTCGTTACCCAGAGCCGTCTGGGGTGGGTGGGGAGGAGAGGGGGTTGTCATGTACTCTACACATCATTTCTTATTTCTTACATAAACTATTAATGTGCATTGTCAACGTTATCACTGTTTTAGAAACAGATGTATGCGAAGTTTTTTCAGTCAGCAGCAGAACCCGTGACTTGACCTGGATGGCCTCACAGCCCTGCAGTGTCTGCTGCAGAGGTGACAGAACCACATTGCCTCTCGTCAGCCTGCAAACATTTATTAAGGAAACCCAATGTGGAAGTTGGATATAAAGTGGATTCGAGTGCCATCCAGTTATCGCTAGGCCTAGGGGTGTACAGCTCTGTCACACACCCTAGCCCCCTTTTCCTTCCTAGAGATCTGGGAATCATCCTTACAGACCCTAGTGCCTTGTCGGGATAATTTTCTCTCCAAATTGGACACATAGTGTGTGAGGAGTGTACTTTTCTTGTGCCCGCAGCATTTGCTGGACGGCTCAGTTCTGTTTCCATTTTAGAAGGTGAGGGGGCAGTGGCTGGATGTCCGCTTCCTTGAGTCCAGAAGTCTCTATGAGACCTCAGTCCTGTGCCTTCTGGACGCCATCTGCTGAGCCTGCTGGTCATGATGCTGTGTTAGGAAGAGTGTAGAAGAAAGGGGTTCTTCTGTGGCGGTTCACCCTTGGAACAGTGGAGAGATGTACAGAGCAGGCCCCCCTTTCCTCTCCTGACCTTAACAGCATCGCCAGTTGAGCCTCAAGCTG
This sequence comes from Hipposideros armiger, assembly GCF_001890085.2. NCBI lineage: Eukaryota > Metazoa > Chordata > Mammalia > Chiroptera > Hipposideridae > Hipposideros > Hipposideros armiger. Next base: position 2,525,828 of record NW_017731581.1, read on the forward strand.
AAAAGGAGAATGGAAACCATAGTTGTCTATCAGATGTAAATTTTATCTCAGCATTGTAATACTTTTGGCATTGCGTTGGCACATTTTCATGTTTACGTAATAACCTTTCCCCCTTCTTTTCCTGGTTGGAGAAAACGTAAAAAGAGAATAGCTCATCTTAAGTTCTTGTTCAATGTTTTATTGAGAGAGAAATCAATTTATATGTGGAGATGACATACACATAGAATATGCACATTGGGGTCATCTATTATCTGTTATAAAAACCATTTCAGAATGTAGGACCTGTATGTCAAACTAAAATGAACAAAAAAAATTTTTAAAAGGTGTTGTAACCTTATTTACTGCATGCTCAGTGCTCTTCTGAACGCTATTTTAACTCATTTCATCCTCATAACACCTCTGGTATCCCCACTTTATAAATGCAGTAACTGAGAGGTAAAGAAACTTGCCAAGGTCGTATCTAGTAAGTGTTGGGTCTGAGATTTGAACCCAAGTCTCGGTCAAGTTCATGTGCTTCCCCATCCCACAGTGCTGCCTTTCTTGGTGTACTTTCATCAAACTTTTTCATTTACAGTTCTGGGAAGAACTAATAAACATTTACTTGGATTTTCACCTCTAAAGCATTAGTAAATAAAAGATCTCTTGGAAACCACCTCTGTTTGTGTGCTACTCATCATTAGATCTGGGCAGCTGCTCAGGATGATATTTTTTAAACTTCCTTTATCTTAGGACCAAATTATTTTGAGAGTTTGTATTTAAAGTTAACATGCTTTATTTACACCGGCTATAACTTAGGATTCAATGCTTGTATGCACATTTTCAGTGATGGTGGCAATTTGAATTTCTTGTTAGCCTAAGCTTGGGATCTTTTTTCTTAATTGCACAGCTTGGGGTTGGGGGGGGCGGGGGCGGGATATAGGTGGGAGCAGGTGGTGCCCTGCACCAGGAACTTCAGACATGAGTGTCTGCTGCTGGTCGGTGAGGTGTAGGTATGCTCAGCAGTGTTCTGCCGAGTTCAGGGGAGCAGCGTAGGTCTTTCCACCACCATGTGGGAAGCAATAATGGGGTGCAACACTTAACTTTAATAGATGATTGTGGAGTGGACATCATTTTGCATTTCTCCTTCTATATTCTGAAACTTTTTTTTTTTTAGGAGACTTGGACTCATTCTATTATTTTTGTATCGGTTGTGTTGCTTGCTGTGTTTGGTTTTTGGTTTGTAACATTCATTATTATTTATTTGCCTTTTGTGTGACAGTCAAAGTGTTTTGGTAAGTTGTCACCTTTGGTCTACAACCTTACATGTTTTTAAATCAATTTAAACATTTCAATGCCAAGACAGTGTGGCTTTGGAACTAGAATATGGAATTCCTCCATTGAACAATGTGTAGCTCTAGCAGGAGGCAATTTTTTAGTAACTTACTGTTTATTTACAATCGCTTCCTTACACATAGTGCTGTGTAGCTCCTCCAGGTTTAAGCCATTTCACTTGGAAATTTTTTCAGGTTATCCCATTAAAATGATTCTAATATGATTTTGGCATCAAGCATAAAGTGTAAAATTAGAGGTTAACCATGTAAGTGTTTCAATTATTGATTTCAACTCGAGTTCCTTCACAGCTTCTTAGAACCTATCCTGTAAATTCTTTATTCTATGGTACCATTTTGTGAATGATGATTTAAAATTCCTTAAAAATCCATAAATTACAATTTTGGTACCCTGAGAGGTTGGTGGGTTAAAACCAAACCAAATCAAAACAAAACCCCCCAAAAAGTCCAATTAAACCATTAATTTAATATGGTAAATGTCTATTAATTTAGAAACCATTACCCACTGAGATTTTGCAATGTTCATTATTGCTACAGAACCCCATAGGTTTGACTTAGAAAAGTCATTCCTCAGACTACTGAAAACATGGATAATGTTGATGTAAACAATTTTTTTCACAAAAGAAATATACATCTATTGAAGAAATTCAGAGACTATAGAATCATAAAAAGTTAGTTATCTTAGTTATCTTTTCTTCTCCTCTTTCTTACCATGCTCTTTCCCCCATAAAATCATTCACACGCTCATATCCTAGGGGAAGTGTATTCTTAACAGTGTTTTATATAAAGTTTGTTTTTTAAACTAAACAAGATTGAAGCATAATGTTGTATAACTTGCTTTTTTTTCACTCAGTTATACTGGGGGTGCCAAAACAATATATACATATTTTAAGAGATGTTGTCTATCCTCAAGCAGTAGTTCTCCGTAATCAGAAGTGTCTGGATGCTGATGGGAACCACTTTGAGCACCTCTTGTCATTGCAGAAGTCAAACGTGACTTGTATTCATCTTTTGTTATCGGTATATATTGAGTATTACAATTAATACAGTTTTTTCCTGTTTTAAAATGTGTCTACATTTTTTTGGCACCCTCTATATATTGTGGTCCTCTTCCTGTATACCACATATACAGGTCTTGAGTAGACTTTAGATATGCGGGTATACACCATTTAAGAAGATTTCACCTAAGGAAAGTACCATATTTCCCCATGTATAAGACGCTCCCATATATAAGACGCACCTTAATTTTGGGACCCGAAATTTGGAAAAAAAATATATTACATAAAGTTATTGAACTCAAGTTTTATTCATCATAAAAGTCATACAACTCCTCATAACTGTCAAAACTCCCAACCATGAGCTTGTCCTCATCTGTGTCTGATGACGAATCACTATCTTCATATATTGCCTCGTCCTCAGTTCCATCTATGGCATTTGAAATCTACAACCACTGTATAAGACGCTCCCAGTTTTTAGACCCTAAATTTTTCGAAAAAAGGTGCATCTTATACATGGGGAAATATGGCAATATTAACAGTAGTAATAATACATCATAGTAAGTAATAACATGGAATACTAATAGCTAACAGTTTTGCACACTTCCTTTGTCCCAAGCACTGGTCCAAGTACTTTGCGCATATTGATCACTTAATCCCCATAGCAACCCTGGGAGGTAGGTTCTGATCTGCTGGTACCATCTTCATAGATGAGGCGGCTGGAACACAGAGATTCATTTGCTTACCATCACATACCCAGAAAATAGAGGAGTTAGGATTTGAACCCGGGCAGTCTAGAATCGGAAGCCATATTCGTCATCACTCTACTAAACTGTGTCTCAGAGGCTAAATTATTTCCTGGTCCAACAGTGATGTTACCTGTTATGTACTGGTCTGAATGCTCTATCTGAGGCTCTTTGGACGTGGCTTACTGAAGATTTATGTTTTTCAGGTTCTGGTGCAGTCAATTTTGCCTTGATTGTGGGGCTCATTTGAAAAAGAATTTAGTTTTGAAAACAATTTACAAGTGATGGGACTTTTTCAGTATTTTTGGTTTTTTTAATTCACATGAGTATATTTTGAAATGAAACTGTCAAAGTACTGTCAAATAGTGGGTGAAAATTAATACTTCTATAGATTTTACTGTAAAATGTTGGAAATTGTATATTTCTATATGAATATACCTGTCAACTATTAGTTCTGTTTTTATAGAATTAAAGAAAAGGAGCCCAAACTAGCATCCAAGTGAGTTTCTGTAACCAAAGTTATTTGCACAGCCCCAGGTAGGTTAGAAAGCACTTTCCTCAAACTTCTGAAAACTTGGGTGTTAGCCTCACAAAAATGGAGGGTAACATCTGAATTTTGAGTGCTGATTATTCTTGTGTTTATTCTCTCCTTTCCCCCTTTCAGTTAATTAGCCCTGGTGTTTCTCTGCTTTGAAAATACACTGCAAATCCCTTATCTCGCACCATTTTTACCCCTACTTAGCCTAAGGCAGTGGTTCTCAACTGGGAGAGATTTTGCCTGCCCCCCATTTGGGGGACATTTGGTGGCCATATCTAGAGACCTTTCAGGGTGTCACGACTTGTAGAGGCCGAGGATGCTGCTAAATATGCGACAACGCACAGCCCCCCACAGCAAAGAATTGTTAGGTCCTAATGTCAGGAGTGCTGAGGCTGAGAGACCCTGGGAAGCCATCATCACGTCTCAGTCTCCTTCAGGGAGCCACTGTTGTCCCCCAGCTTCTACTCGTCACAAAGCAGTGTTAATGAATGTTGAATCACGGCAGTTTCTTTGCTTAAAGTCCTCTAAGGGCTTTTTCATTAGCTTTAGAATAAAGTCCAAACACTTCCCTGGACCTTCTAGTCCTGTGCGTGCGTTTGTATGTTGATACACGCATGCCTCATCTCTAACCACCGTCTCACTGAGCATTTCAGCTACGTCAGTAGCCAAACTTGTCTGTGCCTATAGCTCTTTACTTAGAATACTTGTGTTCCATATTGTGCATGGCTGACTCCCTCTTAACTCTTCGGAATTCTTCTCAACCCTGCAGGGATCCTGTATCCAAATACTCTTCCTTTCCTGCCCGCTCGCTCTAGTTGTCCGTTCTCTGCTTTATTTCTCCATAGCACTTTAACTGTTTATTGACTGTCTCCTCCGCTGGAATATAAAGGTGCATTGAGGGCAAAACTCATTGTCTGTCTTATCGTAAGTGTCAACAAGAATGCATTACTAAATTACAATAATATTTTATGGTTCTGGTTAATAGATTAAAATGGGATAGAATTTGTCCAGAAGGAAAAAGAGGCAGGAGAGTCGCATGATAACAGGAACTACCATTTACGGATTGCCTACTGTTTACTAGGCACTGGTACATTTGTATGCATTAGCCCTGAACTCCCCAGGAGCCTGACCGGGCCTGCCTTAGCCTGTGTGGCATCCTGTGAGATACTGCCCTTCACGTCCCCCCAATCCAAAGCTGGGTATCCCCTCCCCTACCAGACTGGGAAGCATATGGATGTGGTACCTCTGTTCCCTATGGGTTTATTTTGTAATCGGAATGCAGCTCAGAGAGGTTAAGTGTCTTGCCCCAGGCTGTTGCTGGGCAGAGTTTGAACCCAGTTCTCTTTTACTCAAAGCCTCTTTCCCAGCACTTCCTCTCCAAGTTTTTCTGGGTTCTTAGGAAAGAGCTGTGTTCCCTTGTCACAGGCTTCATTGGCTTTTCTTCTTCTTCTTCTTTTTTTTTTTTTTTCTGTATCCCCATGTTTAACTCCAGAGGTAGCAATTTCTTTGGTCTCAGGTGACTTTGGCAAAAATGATCTACGTTTCCATCCTGTCCTGAGACAGTACTTACTCAGCATTGTCTAAAAGCGAACACATGACATTATGGAAATAGAGTCTGGGCTTTGAGCTATTTTTATTGGCAACCGAAAACATACCCAGAATCTGTAACTCATGTGCAGTGATACTGTGTTGTGCATTCACGTGTACGGGAGACTGGCCCTGAGTGTCTGTTCTCCGAGTCCCTGAGCCTTGAATGCCGGGACCTGGTCAGGAAGTCCGTGGCTCTCGCTATGTACCTACCTCTGATTTGTCCCCACGAGCCCTGTCGGAGGCATCCCAGTTTTTCTTGGAATATTTGGTGCTTTTAGTTCCAGAGGAGCCTGGACTCACACCGATAAGTATCTTGGAAATTTCGTCCTTTATCTGGTTTGGTGAGAGATTTTTTTTTTTGTCGTTGAAACCTGAGAGATCATCTCTTCCCTTATTCTGCTTCCTCGGTCTTCTTGGCCCCTCGGACTCGGTGACCACGGAAGGCACCAGGGGAGGCCAAAGCCCTAGGATGACCCGTGGTGGCAAATTGTTCAGTTTCAGTGGTCTTGTACGTTTTGTGCGTTGCATGTTGTCTTGTGCTTCATGCTTTCTTGCCTTTATCCTCCCACTACCTTTAAAAATACTTTTTCTTTTCTGTTTGATTTTTTTTTCTTTTTCTTTGTTTTCCAGCAGCTTGTCATAGGAATAACACACACTCAGCAAACTCAGCTTTAGACAGCCTTTTGTAGACAAGAACAACAAATTCACCAGTCAGGGAACAAAGTGAGAGAAAAATGAAGAACAATATTAGAAAAGAACCCTTTGGGAAGCTGCACAAAAAAATGTTATATTAAAATCAATACCGGGGCTTGACCTTTTGTGGTACTGTATATTTTAAAGCCTTCTATTGATTCTCTTTTAATAACATGTTTATTCTAGTTTACTGACATAAGCCTAGGGAGAATACAAAAAAAAAAGATCAAATTCTTTATTATGGTGGTCATTTAAATTTGTCTCGGGCACTTTTTGTGGCCAACTAGTGTTATCTTTATGTATTTAACATATTGTATCATTCTCAGACACTCCAAGGCTGAAAGGTGTTGTGAAAGTGACAAAGTGATTATTTTTTTAAAATTTACTTTTATTGAAAATATGCTTGGCCTTGCTGTGATATATGTGTGGCCCCCTCCTCCACCAAATTAGAATTACTTGCTTTTTTGCATGCGTGGATAAAACAGAAAAGTCTCATTTTGATTGATTTTTTTCCCCCCAGTCCTGAAAACCATCAGTAGTCTAATCTGCCAAGCCTGGGAACATTTGACGATAGTTCTATGCATAAAATCAGCTGTCTTTTTCTGGATTCTAGTGGCAAAATGCCGAAGACTAGGAAATCTCCCCAGCTGACCCTTTTGATCACTTAATCTTATCATTTCAAAGACAGAAATATTCATTGCTTTACACCGTCAGGGGCCCCCTGTTCGCATTACACTTAGGAAGGCAATCCTCTCTAGGGCGTCCAGTCATGGATTTATTACCCTCTGTGCTCATCTACTCCAGTTCTTCCCATGAGGAAAAAAACAGGATTAATTTTCTTACCTCATTCAGATGGTTTTCTCGAACACACAGATCTTACGAGGTATCCAGAGCAGCAGGAAGGACCCGAAATGTACACCTGGAAAGGTTATCCTGTAAAATGGCAAATTCAATGAGATGCAACCTGTAGAACATCAAGTTAATAGGCTTGGGGAGACATAGGATGCTTGGATCTAATTCACGGTTTTAATATAATAGTCCTGTTGTTTATGGGACATCTGATATCACATGTTGAGAAGCCAGACAGCAGTTCCAGGAAGGCTGTAATGAATTAAGAGGACGTCTTGAAAGCGCAGATAAATTAATCAAGAAGCTAATGAATCAGAAGACTGGGAGACATGTATTATAGCATTGAGCGAGAAGGCTCCACAGAGTGGTAGGTGGGTCCAGAGAGGTGCTAGGGACCTTTGGGTCTTTAAATGCTCCGAGGATGTGGAGTCAGCAGCAGCCCTGATACACTGGCCCCATGTGCCCACTTTTGGTGGCCCCTGAGGCACTTGGGAAGGGAATTGGTTCCTGAGCACCAACCCTGTCCCCACCACTTCTAGAGTCCATCTGTGCTTGTTTCTCTTCCCATGTTCCATCGTCAGTTCTTTATCGGAGCCTGGTCTGCTTTCCTGTGTTCTGCCACCTCCTCACCCATCACATCCACCTAGTTTCTAAGAGGACCTCTGGATAAAAGCAAAAGTCACAAGGCAGCACATGATAGGAATAAGAAATGTTTTTTCTGATTACAAAAATAATGAACACTGTGTAAAAAATTAGAGAAATGCCACTAAGCACAACGAAGAAAATGAAACTTGTCATAATCCCACTATTTGTGCAGAAACAGTGTAAATGTTTTGGCTCACAGGCACACGTACATAGGGGAAGGTAACAGAAGGGGTGTCATGCTGTCCTTGTGGCTTCTCTGAGCCTCTTTATTTTTGTTCTCAAGATAAATCCATGGACATGTTTTGGCATTAGATCATTTCATGGTAGCTCACTACTAGACATGTAATCTTCCCAACGAATGCTTCAAAATGTTCCACTATTATGAACAAACTGCTTTGAATAGTTTTGTTATTAAATTTACAGATATTCAGTATTATTTTGTTAGGGTAAATTTCTATAAGTGGAATTACTAAGTCAAAGGTTATAAGGTTATACAAAATATTATCATTGTCCAATTACCTTTAAGAAATCGTGCAGGTTAACTCATTACCAGTATGAGTCTCTGCTTTTGTCTCACTGTTACAAATTTTGGAAACATATTAATAGTGCTAAAACCAGTGCTGTTTTGCATTATGCCATGTGGCCATGCCTTATATCTGTTTCTTTGCCCAGTATTTTCATTAATTTTAGATGGGTGGTTCTTAGTCTGAGGGAATAGTCTTTTGGTTGGTCTTGTTATGGAGTGAGTACCATGAGAGTTTAGGCACCTAGTAAATACTTGTCAAGTCATTTTTGGTTATTGTTAATACAGTTAAAAAAAAACCAACCCTGAATTTAAACTATAACTCAGTTTTAATAATGTTCTCTTGCTAGCTGTCTGTGAGATTAACACCCGATCACTGAGACCTGTATACAGCTGATGAAATACAATAGACACACAACAGTTAGAAAGGAGAATAGACGCAGCTGGTAGACTCCATTTGCCCGCCAGTGAACTCCATGATATTTCTAAAATCACCACAACGGATCTGGCCTAAATGTGATTCAGTTAACTGACCAATACCACACTGTATCTGTAAGTGTTTGTGTCATAAGATCAAGTGTCAATAGAAGACATAAACCAGCTTGGAGATATTTCCAGCTTTATAAATAATTCCCTGCATACAGTGTGTACTAAGCAATTGTTGAATGTTGAATCTGACCACTCTTTCATCTTTTGAAGGGTAACATGGTCTTTGCTTTTTGCTTGCTACAAAAATAAAAAAGAACGAAAGAAAGGGAAGGAAGGAAAGGAAAATCAAATAAATCTGAAGATTCAAATCAAAAATCTGTCTCCAGAGAAGCGTGTGACGGAACTCTAGGCTTAAAAAAAAATTATGTAGCTTATACTTTTGTTTATTCTTTGTTTCTTGATTCTCTATAATGACCTGATTTTAAATCCGTCGTTAGTACAGTTATTATTATAAGTGTTTATTTTATTGTTCTAAAAATATAAGTGTTTTTGCTGGAACTTTCCTTGATTCCAGATGAACAAGACTAGTCTACCCTTCAGGTTTACCGGGAGTGAGACGGAACCTGGAGACATACATGCACTTCACCCTTACACCACATAACACTGGTTAGAATGATGAACACAGAAATGGCGTGTTAGGAATGGAAGAGATGTGTGTGTGCGCGTGCGCACATATTTAGACAAAAAACAATCCAGCATTGGGAATCCAAAGACTAGGGTTTCAGTCCTGCTATCTCTCCTTATTAACTCTTTAAACCTGGGTGAGTCACAGAATTTCTTTATCTTTAAAAAAATGGATTCAGGGGCCAGCCGAGTGGCTCAGTTGGTTAAGAGCCTGCTCAAGAGTGCGAGCTCTGAGCAACAGCGGTTCGATGCCCGGCCTGAGCTGCCAACAGGTGGCAGGATGGCTCAGCTAAAAAAAAATAAAATAAAATAAAAAAATAAAAAATAAAGACAATTATGAAAGAGTAAAATCCTCCTCTCCTAGTGTTGTAAAGATCGGATAATGTATTGCAATTGCATCGCCCCCATAAGCTTTTATAATAATGCTATTTTTAATAGTAATAAAAACAATAATGGTTATTACCACAGCTACTTCTATAACTACTAATCTCTTGAATAAACTCCCTCCTTATTACAGATTAACAATAGACGTTTACTGCAAATGGCAAACCAGGAGAACCCAAACAGACTTTCTTCAGTTTGCTGTATCACAATGATGAGGCCCCATAGATCATTGNGTAGTATACTCACTTAACAAAACTGAAGATATAACAGAAATCTGTAAGGCTGAGAAAATAAAAATCCTTCATAATTCCATTCTACAGAGATTACCAATATTAAACATTTCATTCCTCTAGATTTTTTCTATGTATATACTTCTCTATTATTGTTGTCATTATTATTATTATTACTACTACTACTAATAATAAGTTAAAACTACTACTACTACTAATAATAATAATAATAAGTTAAAAGAATATTCATTGAAATGTTTTTGTAATAATAGAAAACAGGAAGCAATCCAAATACCCATCATAGGGACTGGGTGAAAGAATTATGGTGCATGACTACAATGGTATAATAGACAGCCATGTAGATCCTTGTGTGCTGATTAAAAAACACGTAGAAAAGCTATAAACTGAAAGAAAGCAACGTTCAAAAACAGCATAGATAATTTTTTGGTAGAAGTACTACTTTTGAAAGACTTAAAGCATATAGTTATTCATAAAAATATGTGAACACTTTTTAATCCAAGACTAGAGTCAAGTGCTTTCCATCTGCGCTACTTCTGAAATGTGCGTGTAGCACAGAGCATCGTGATGTGGTCATGCAAATGTGTTGCTGCTGGGAGCAGTAAGCACATGCTTACCACCAGTAGATGTGTTTGCATTTTTTTTGGTTTTGTTTTGGATTGCTTAGCTATTTTGCTTGAAAGAGCTAAATGCAAAGAATTTTTGAATTGGATTCTAGTCTTCACTGCCCATAGGACCTTCAACATATAATTTAACCTCCTCGGGCCTTAAATATTTCATCTTTAAAGTGAGGGGTTTGAAACATGTTCTCTAATATTTCATTTCTTTTCACAAAGTGCTCT
>NW_017731581.1:2537019-2537877 GCF_001890085.2 Hipposideros armiger
CCCCATAAGCTTTTATAATAATGCTATTTTTAATAGTAATAAAAACAATAATGGTTATTACCACAGCTACTTCTATAACTACTAATCTCTTGAATAAACTCCCTCCTTATTACAGACTAACAATAGACGTTTACTGCAAATGGCAAACCAGGAGAACCCAAACAGACTTTCTTCAGTTTGCTGTATCACAGTGATGAGGCCCCATAGATCACTGAACTGAAATGAAAAGTATCCGCATTTGACACTTTCCTTCATTGCCAAGTATGGTGCTATTGAAACAGTTTCTTTTGCTTCTTTCCCGCCTCAGGCCTAGAACCTACCTTTACTCCGCGTTTTCACTCATAGGCTCTTTCTCCGGTGGTTTTCAGTATCCCAGTGTCTTTACTTGTTCTCATTCTCTTGGCCATATGTCTGTCCTAATTCACGTTCTGCCGAGAGGTAAGTTGACCTGACCTTGATGCTGGAAACCGTTTTCAGTCTTGGCTCCATCTGAGTTGCATCTTCACTTGTAAGTTAGCTTTTCTGCAGTTTTCCTTTTGCTTTCATGGCCCACCTTTGCAATGCCATCAGCCCTGCCTTTCCAGAACCCTGAAGCTGCGCTGATATTCTCCTTTAGGAGATGGACGATTGGTTTGCTAGGGCTGCCATACACAATACTGCAGGCAGGGTGGCTGTCACACATGGATTTTCTCGTGGCTCTGGGGCCTGAAGTCCAAGCACAGTGTCAGCAGATTGGGTTTCTCCCGAGGCCTGTCTGCTTGGCTTGCTGATGGCTGCCTCTCTCTGTGTCTTCAACATGGACTTTTTGTGTGTGACTGTGAGCGCACCCCTGGTGTCTCTCTTCTCGTCCCATAGGGA
>NW_017731581.1:2538737-2547871 GCF_001890085.2 Hipposideros armiger
AAAAAAAAATAAAAAGGGTTATGGTTAGTTAGGATTTAATTGATTTATAAAAATGATGTTAAAAAAATGATGTTGTATGTCCCTATTTACCGTTTTTCTTTCTTTCTTTCTTTTTTTAATCTAAGCAGATATGTTTGTGGTAGTAAAACAGGTGGGCCAAAGAATAGCCAGTCAAAGGTGGCAAATGACTCTGGGCAAGAGCTTGCGTTGAAGCATTGAACCTCTGCATGTATAAAACAGAAGAGCATCTACATTCGAACCTGACAACTAGCTGTAAATTGTATTGCATTATCATGGTCAGGAGGGAAGTAAAACTGGTCTTCACAGGCTCATGGTGCTTTTTCACTGTCATATGTGAAGGACAGTGGCAAAATTAGCATTTTCTCCATTAAACTTTTGAGTTATGTGAGATATTTAACCACTTTTATGTATCTCACACAAATAAAAATAAAAGCGTAATTTTGCTTTTAAAAAATAATGCTTTATTTTGTCTTCCGCTGGGACTGACCCAAACTCGGAGAGGTTAATTGACCATTTGAAGCCCTTTGAAAAACAAACAAACAGGCCTCCAGCTATTTTAAGAGCATGTTTGCCTATACCCCTTAAGCCCTGTAAAGATGGGTGTTAGGGAAGTTTTAAGAATTGGAAGTAATGGGAATTTCAAGTTCTGCGAGATCTTCTGCAAATCATGTTGCCTATTGTCTTTGAAACATTGATCTTACCTGAGAATATGCTTTCTGAGGTTCGCCTTCATTAATTTTAATATGTAGATATATCCTTAATACTTTTAGGGTTAACTTTTTCGAAGTATCTGAGTTGGCCTCAGTGTTTTCTTCTCCCCTTCCTCTCTCCCCCCCATCTCCTCCTTCGCCCTTCTTTCTTCTTCTTCTCTTTTTTACCCCATTTCTTCTTTCCTCCCAGACATATCTACATAATGCAACTTGTAGAAATTCAAATACATGTGTTTTTTTTTCACATGTATTTTCAATGTCTTAGCCATTTCATTTCACCCTAGAAGCCTTAATGATGAAACTTATAATAATGTCATTCGTTTTCATTTTTATTCTTGCTCAATCTCTATTTAAACAAGTGGTTACTATTATTGCAATGTTTACTGCCAATATGGGTGTATACTATATGCAGATTTCAGAAGGTGTCAGTATTACGTGACATCAAATGAAAGAGCAATTTTAATAAGGGTTCTCTAGATACCTGAAAAGAAAACGTTTATAAAGTCACTATTTAAGTAGTACTTCTGTTCCGAATTAATTCCATTAAAGCAACCTGAAAAGCAGTATTGTAGCCTCTAATAGTCTTATATGAGCTGTCGTTTTTCCTTTTTTTGTTTTGAAGGGCTTACTTTCATCCGGGTTATCGCTATATAAAGAATGCTCTTTGTGAACTGTTACATACTACAGATAAAATTATTTTAGTAGTAGGAAAGCCCAGTTATCATGGATTTCTACCATTAAAGTAATTGCAAATCCATCTAGATTTTGAGGGGGGAAAAGACGGGTCCAAAGTTGTATCTTTTTTGGAGTTAGAGATCTGATTTGAATGCTTGCTTTGCCTCTTAGTAATCTGTGATCTTCATAGGTGACTTACCCTCCTACACCTCAATTTTCTCAGTTATGAAATTGGATGAATAAGAATACGTACCTGATAAGCTTGTTTTTACATGACGGTTAAATAAGATAACGTATATAAAGTGGCTGGCACATATTAACCTTTCAATACAAAATACTTGTTCTCACAGAGAACTCTCTTTCTGTCTTTGAACTGTACAGCAGTAAGTAGTGTGATGGGTAAATTAAGAGGGTGCTCTAAGGGGTAGACGGCTTGGGTGTGAATTCCAACTTTATGGGATACTAGTTTGGGGACCACACAGTAAATTACTTAACTTCTTCAGGGGTCAGCTTCTTCATCTGTAAGATGGAGGAGAAGAATAACCCCCCTCCTTGGGCTATCTTCAGGGTTGTTTTAAGAATGCAGTGGGACATTTCATGTAAAGTTCTTAGCATAGCCCAGTGACTCACAGAATCATAACAAATGCTCTATAAGTGGGATTATCTTATCCGTCCATCCGTTGTAGAGAATTTATTATTCTCTAGTTGTATAGCGTGAAAAACCTCTGTCTAATGTTTTCTGTTAGGTACCCTTTCTTGTTTCCTCTTGCTCTTATCATTTCGAAGGAGTGTAGGAAATCTCCGTATTGCGGGAAATGCAGGAAAAACAAGCTAAAATGTAGCTAGATGAACTTTTTCTTTTTTGCTTCGAGCGATTGATTGTCTTTTTCCCAGGGTGTGCCCATGTCTACTTTCAAAAGCACTAAGTGGGAGAAATGAGGGCGTTTGTTTTCTTATCAGATTACCAAGTGATTTAAAAAAAAAAATGAAAGCATTTACCTTGGCTTTTGGTTGGAAAAATATTCCTTTTAGTTCATATAAGTTCTGAAATTGATAGTGACACTAAATGGCTGATGCTTATGTATTTGGTGACTACATTTTTTGCTTGTTCAGAAAATGGTTTCCAAGGGCTGGGAAGTCCCCCTGGCTAGTCCAGGGGTCCCTGCTGCTGGAATGTTGTGACATGGGAGGGAAGAGCGATTCAGTTAACTGTGTTTGGTCTTTTGGATCAGACCTTCAGAAAGGAGACCCAGGTGACTGGCAGGAGCCAACTCGGCTAATGTGGTTCCTCTGCACACAGATCCGTTACTGAGAATTCTTACGTATGCATGTATGTACCCGGAAGGTACGGCACAGGCAAAGATGGAGGGCATCGGATGTAGCACACTAAACGTGGCTTGGCAGACAGAAGTTAAATCACTATTTGGGGAGGAAGATGCCATCCAAAGCTACACCTGGGCAAAGCCCTCAGGAAGCAACAGTGCTACAGCAGCGTGCCGTGAGCTGAGAGCTGATGACAGAGACGTTTTCATGAGCACCTCTTAATTGCTTTGAAATTTAGGAAGAAAACTGCATACCCTGTGCCTACACGTGCCTTTGACGCTTTCAGTGGTCCTGGCTGTCCTATGGCCACAGGTAATCAGTAAGCACGTGAACTGTGGCGGGTTCGAATGGAAATCTGCTCTAAGTATAAAATACATCCCAGATGTCAGATTCAGAATGAGAACAAGAATATACAATATTTTTAAATTTATTGCATTGATTACATGTGGCAGTGGTCATATTTTGGGTGTATTGGGCTGGAAATAAAATACATTGTTAAAATTAATTTGATGTGGTTCTTTTTACTTTTTTAATGTGGCTTTCAGAAAATTTAAAATTACACCTGTAATTTGCGTTATATTTTTATTAATCAGTGCTGCTCTAACATATTTTATTTATATGCATAAAATTTTTTTTGCATAAAAATGGCAACATCCCAAGAGTGAATAAAGCTAAGTCCAGTACCCCATCTCACTTCCCTGTGGTAACCCTGTCAGTAACAATTTTTGTGTATTCTTCCTCTCATTTTTCTAAGCTTCCTATTCTGCCCTTATGTACATAGTAAATTAGAGAATAACCATAAAAGCTACTGTAATTTAATATAGAATTTTGGATTGGGTGGGTAAAAAAGTACCAAGTGAATACCTGCCTTTTTATGTCAGTTGCTCACATGTGAGTCAAGTCTTAATTACCGAATCTGTGCTCCTGTACAGAGACGCCATCATTACCTGCAGGAGCGTCAGGGCCAGTGCTTAGGAGGGATTAATTAATTTTCAGTGACTTTGTAGCGTCAATTCTTTTAAATGGTTTCACAGAAAAAAATGACTCTCACTGACTCTGGTGGTAATTAAGATCTTATAGAACTAAGACTATTACCTATCATTGCCAAACTTTTCAAGTTTTCTACAGTATACATTTTAAAGCAGTTTGGTTTCTTTTATCATTTTTTTTAAGCCATTGTTGATAATAATTGCTGACCTGGTAAACATGCAATGGAGTGAACTGAATAGCATCATATAAATGTCATGCTATCAAGGAAAGAGCGACACTGTGGTTAATGGTAGAATCGCTGGTTTTTAAACAATACTTTGTATACTAGTCTAAGCACACAATAAATGCTCAATAAACACTTTAATCAATTATTAAAACATGTTCCATCAAATTGATGAATAGAGCATTGAGTATCACTGACAATGCCCTTTTTCCAAATTGAGAAGGTACTTGATTAACTATCAGAATATGACATTAATGGATGTTTTGGTGTTAGACAGAAAATATTTCACCCACATATTTGTGATCATTCCCTCATTATTTTTGTGCTTATTTTGCTCCTTTATTATAGAAACCATCATTGCCTGCTGTTTGTATTCTATCTAACAATCATAGTGATAATGGAAGTGAAGCGTTGTGTGCAGGCTCTTCTAGAGCTTTGTTGGTGATGGGGAAACGTTACATAGATTTTTCTTTGTTTACTCACATGAGTATAATGTTTTCTGTTTGACTTCGTGCTTAGCACTATAAATTTAATTTGATTCGACTACAATCATTTGACATAGGAGGTTGTTATGCCCGTCTTCCTATGAGAAAACCAACAGCTCAAAGAGGTTATATGATAAATACAGTATGTGGCAGAGGAGAGCCTTAAACGGAGATGTTCCAACTCTAGGTTATGTTTTAGTGATTATTGACATGGCCGTTGAGAGCAATACATGCAGGTACATATTGAAAACTAAGCCTTATTCTCATCCTTTGACTAGTGGTTTATTTGAAAGCGCCCGTAAAATTACCATGCCAGTCCTTTTCTGCACAGCTCTGTGGTTTTGGATATTAACTGATTTCAGTGAATCCAGCTCTTGTTGCTTTTTTTTAAGACATGGGATTGTTTGCAAACAAAGCATGTCCAATCATGTCTGCAGGTTACCCACCGTTCCTTGGATTATTGTAGATTGACACATGGCACCAACTTCCCTGTGTGATCCTTTAGATTAGATACTTCCCTTTATAGCAGATATGGAGATAGTCCTTGTTTGATCTGAACTTACTGCTTTATTGCAGTTTCAACTATTTCTAACAAGAAGAATAATCAAATTGACATGTTGATGCAACGTTGGATTTGATTCCTAAATGTGTTTGGATGTAGACGACCCAATGTTATTTTTGCACTAATCCTCCCTTTTTTTACCCCCCCCCCCCACCTTTTGGCACAGATGTGTGAGTTCCCAGTAATTTAAAAATTCTGATGAATAACACTTGATAAATTGCGTGATGTTGTGAATACTGATAAGCACAAGAAATTCAGTTGGCGAAGCATCAATTTCACACCTGAGACCCCAGCTCAGAGTTTAGGTTAAAGGTTTGCTTCGATTCCGTAGTCTTTTTCTCAGGTCCCCTGATAAAATGCACTGATTCCAAACCACATTTTTCTTCTGCGTCAAATCCAGGCAGCACTCTGAATCATTAAATATTAAACCTTATATTCGAGAACATTATTCACTCATTAATACTGCATTACGGTCTAAACTGCATTGTTCAAAACATTTTAGGATGTTATGCAAGTCTGTCAAAATACATTCACAAACTTAGTCATGTTGAACTAAGCAAAAAACGACAAACTGTTTGCACCACAAAAGTGTTGTAGTTGGATTTTTGTACAATGTAAGCATTTTGAGTTGGGATATTTAGAAATCACTGTAAAGAAAAAAGGATCGCACTGGAGGCCAAATGCAGTGATTATTCATCTTCCACGTGACATCTGTTATACATCTTAATGAAATTTATAGTTATCCCTGAAATTTGTCTTCCTTGACAGTGTTTATTTATCTTTAAAATTATTTTAACTAGGAGTTGAATATGAGTCCAATTCTAGCTGCTTACAAAAATGGCCAGTGTCTGATTCAGGGACCATTTTTCAGATTCCATGACTGCTATCATCTCTGCAAAATCGAAGCTAGACAGGCCGCCTGGGAACTGTGGAGTGGGAAACTTCGGGTATTTGGCAGCGCTGTCAGAGGGTGGTCAAATTCAAGCCTTGGTCTCTGTGATGAAATTTGTTCCCGATTGTCATGAACGCCTTTGGTTTCTTCCTGCTTTCCACAACCCTGTTATTTACAGTTAGAAGTCATAAAATTCTTCCCATGCAGGAAAACGATAGAAACATTTTTGTTTCTAAAATTGTTCCTTAAGAAGAAATTCTTTTTCTGGTTCGTCAAGGAAAATTCAAATAGCAAAATGTGTGAAAATGCACAATTGATGAGGAAATACGTTGGTTTTTGGTTCAGTGGCAATCCCACAGCTTTTGAGCTTTATCTGAAGTGTGATTATATTGATTATTTATACGTTCGTGATTGTTGAATTTAATGGGTTACAGTTTAATGAGGGAGATCATTACGAGTGTAGGTTGACTTTAAAACATCCTTGATTACTTAGATTTTCTTTTAATGGAAGTTTAATAAATTTTCCTGTGATAATGTGGATCAGAAACTATGTAAGTAGCCTGTGGGCTCCTCTTGAATACCTATAGCTGTTCTTTCAAAAATGCTAGAAATGGGTCTTGTGAAGTAAATAATGAAGGTGGCATTGTGAATTCCTGCCAGCTGAGAGTTTAAATTATTCATTTTGTTAGTTCAGCTAACATGGTTCGTGCTGCCTGGGATTGGAGCCCTATGTCAGTGGCTAATATTGCATAATTAAAACGCCTCAGTTCCTCAGGCTATCATACAGTGGACATTTAGAAATGGTTGTTAATTAACATCGTGGAGATAGAATTTTATTTGTGTAAGTAGATGTGGCTTACCCAGTGATTTTGAAGTTTTTGCGTTAAGTGTTGGTGTGACTTATAGACAGTGCACCCAAGATGTTTTTAACTAGTTCATCTGGTAGTTCCTTTTCCTTTGCGTTGATGACCAATGTCACATTGATGACCAGTGTCACGGTGTTTTTCTTCAAAGGCTGCCCCATGGTGAATAGGCCATTTCAAAAGCCTGGTGAGCACGCTGCCTTCCTCACTCCCAACCCTGCGCTTGCTTTTCCTTTGCACTTAGAATCCCGCTGCTGATTCATGAAGGGGTCAGAGCGCATCACCTGCTTTGTAACAACTGCTACGTTTGGGGGGCTGCACTGGCATTTGTACCTTCGCAAAGCACCTGAAACATTCATTTATTACCTTCTCAGCCTTAGCCACTCTGAAGGGCAAAAGACCTCACACAAATGTTTTTACATTTTTGGATCATGTTCTTCACTTGATGTAATTTTATACCCAGATTGTACCTTCGGAATGGTGCTACAGCAGTATTTCTCAACCCGAGGAGCCTGAATGGAAAAAGGAAAGAGTGAAAGGAAGCACATTGTCGGTCGTATGGTAGCCTCTTGTTTCCATGAGATCTCCGTACTTGTGTTCGCTTTTGCAGATGCGTTAGGGCTGCGCGAAGGGCAAGCTGTGCCTGTGCGAATGGACCAACGAAAGAAGGGCTTTGTGAAGGGAGGGCAGAAGGACTAGACATGTAGGTTAACATTTGAATCAGAGCACGGAGCATTTGACCTTGAGAGGCTGTAGCTAAGCAATCAAGGTCACGGAGCCTAGTGACCAGCACAGGGTTTTGGAGTTCAAAATCTAAAACACAAAAGTCCACCACATATGTTCCTAGGTAATTTTGAGCAACTGTATGTACCTTCTCTCAGCTTTGATTTCTTTAGCGATACAAGTTGAATAACAACTGCTCTGTGGGATTTTTGTGAGGATGAAATGAAATCAGATAGGTAAACCACCTGTTAAAATACCTGGCACCAGGAGAACTCCATAAATGTAGCTATTATATTAGTTGACTATTACGCATATTTTTCCATTTAAATGGCATAAGTTGCATGTGAAAATCTTCAATGCTAAAAATAACAAATTAAGTGGGATAGAGAACGAAAGGACCCCATGGGTGCGAATTGCCTTTTCTTAGAATGAATCGTAATTTATAGCAGGGCCTCGATGTTGCTGTCTGTCTCCTGCGGGGCCTATCCTTGTTCTCACACTGTGGTCTCCACATTAAATTCGCAAAAAGTACTTTTTAATGCGTTTTCATTTCAGGCGATGCCATTTGTTTGTTTTATTTCCTCATGGATGTGAATTCCGAAGGGTAATTCTTATTTCTTAAAGTATGTCTATGATTTAACTTCTGAAGCCAGAGATGGGAAAATATCAAGTAAGGAAATGAACAGGAATTATCTATCCTAAAATGACAGTAGGTAAAAATCATACCGATTTCCACAGTTTTTTGCTCCTTTGGTTCACGTTTCTGCCATCTCATTTTATGTTTAAGATGAAAATGAAAATAAATGAAATCCAGTATACTGCTTTGTGTGGCCTTCACATCAATGTGTTTTTGCTAGAATTTTTTTAATTTTTATTTTTTTTAGTGTGATTTCATCGAAATAAAACATCTGCCAAGGAATGAATTTTTAGCAGATGACGAGTGTCAGAGATGCATGCAACTTGATTGCTGTTACCTAGGGAGGGAGCAGGCATGGTGGATGCTTATGGCTGGTGTACTTCCTGTGCAGACCAAGGTCACTCAACAGAAGATGAACTTGGTCTAAGGGATAAGGCCTCTTCCACTCTGGGATATTTCTTTTGAGGTCACAGAGGAGTCACGGTAAAAATATAGGGCCCTCTTTACTCAGAAGTGAGAGTGACAGGGATTCTTTGCCAAGGCTTGTGTTTAACCAGCTAATAATAATCGTGGTTGTGCAGAGTGATGTATTGGGTTGTCGGAAAAGTCATGACGTATTTTTTCTCTGTTTTTAGTTGCAAAAATGCGTCGTGACTTTTCCGACAACCCAATAAACATTTGATTCTTAAGAGGCTATGTATCCTTTTGCTGGAGTGGGTTTCAAAAAGAACGAAATTGGGTCTGCAGCATGCGGTCCTGTGCAGAGGGTTGTGCCTGTGTCACATACAACTTCATCCCACACTTCAGCTTCCCATAGAGGATGTCGCTGTACTCTGAGAGAGACTGACCTTTACGGCAGCCGGCTGTGCACTTCACCAGCATTATAGAGTGGGTGCCCACCGTGGAGTTTGTCCCGGAGATTACTCCTGCGCAATATTTAATCAAAGCAGTGCACTGCAATATAGGCAGCCTGTCTCTTCCTCGATTCTCTAAGACCCACTCTTTAGCTATACTGGGTTATTATCAGCGA
>NW_017731581.1:2548076-2554643 GCF_001890085.2 Hipposideros armiger
TTTTTTTTTTTAAGGAAAGTGCAGCTTGTAGTGAAAAGGCAATATAGGGAAGTTATTTCCATAAGAATTCATGTAAGTGTCCTAGGTTGTCCCATTCAGTCCCCCCCCCCCGTTTTGTATCAACTCTGCCCTAAAATGCTTTGAAAGTAACCCTTTCATGTTAAGAAAAAGATGTGCAGAAAATTTGAAAGTGGAAAGGATTCTAGGGAGCTGGAGGCTTGACAGCATTGCTACTGTCTTATTTCCATCTCACTCTAATTCCCGGCTGCTTTTTCTTAGAAGAGCACCTGATGGATGGGTGTAAGCCATTGGGGTAGTTTTGGCATAGCACAGGGGTCACCATGTCCCTGTCAACTGGTCTGGGTGGGTAAGGGGTGGGAGACGGGAACTGAGAGAATTTCCTTCTGGTTCCCTTGACAGGGGCCTGAAAACTCCTCAACTGGTGGTATACCACATGGCCATGGGGGCCAAGACTGTTTTATCTCCCACCATTCAGCCAGTACCCCCATTAACATAGCCCAGCAACTGGGCCTGAGCCTGGTGAGTAGGCAGATGAAAAGAAGCAGCGACCAGGGAGAAAGACAGATGAGAGGAGCCCTCCGAAAAGGTGCATCTAGCAAGAACTGTTGGAATATTTCCACCGTGCTTTTGACATTTGCAGCATTGGCAGCTATTGCCACTTGATGGTAAGACACATCGATTTTAAGATGCATCTTGATTTCCTAGCTATCGAACGAGGGGGGAAAAAGAACCCTGTGCACGTTATAGTTGATGAAACAGACTGAATTCTCGGTGGAGATAGAGGGAAGAGATAGAGGAGCGGTGATAATTAAATGATAGAAAACATTTTACTGAAGAAAGACTGGCTGACGTCTGCAAATCGAAAGGCCTGTTCTAGGAGGGATGGATGAAAAAAGGTGCACACCTAGTCATAGACGGCTGAAGTGTCTGAACTCTAAGGATCAGGAGAAACGCATAAACTTCCCGACAGAAAGAACCACTCATTTATGAAGGAAACGGGACCTGTCTGGTTTTAGGCTTTTCTTCTTCCAAACTGGAAGCTAGGCGATGGAATGACTTCTAGGGACTCCTGAGAGAAAGAACTGAAACCCCCAAATTCTGTGTGCAGCTCTCATTTACCTGTCAGGGTGAAAAAGAGACTGACAGATATGTGCAGATTTAGCGAATTTATCAATGTTATCAGCTAGCAGCCAGGATCCATTAAGGAGACAAAACTCATCAGTTATTTTTACAGAGAGAACTTAATATAAGAATTGTTAATGAGGAATTTAAGAGCTGAAAAGGCAAAAAGCAAAACAAAAACCAACCCCTCCCCCAAAACAAAAACTCTCTAGGGCAATGCCATTTAATAAAAATGTAATGTGAGCCCTCTGTATAATTAAACATTTTCTAGCAACCACGTCAAAAAAAGTAAAAAGAAATAGCTGACAATAATTCTAAGGTATTTTGTTTTCCCCGCTATATTAAAAAAATCATCATTTTAAGATGTAATCAATATGGATTTTATTAACGAGATCTATTGCATTCTTAGTTCCATACCAAGTGTTAAAAATCCAGTGTGTATTCTATCCTGACAGCACATCTCAGTTTGGACAAGCCTCAGTTCATGGGCTCCCTAGCCACATGCTGCTGGCGTCGTCTGTACTGGACAGCGCTGCTGGAAGGTAGCCCCAGCCGGAAGCAGTAGAAGCTGAAGCTTGGAGGGCGGGCTCTGTGGAGCTGCACCTCAGCCCTCTGACGAGGGTGCCTCCTAGCTGGTGGTGCTCCCAAATACGAGCTTGGAGGAGAGACCAGTAGGTCTGGGACTCAGATTTCTGAGGAGGCTACCAGTAGGTAGGGCTGGCATCTCCAGAGTGTGGGGTGCAATGACGTCGAGTTTGCAAGTGTGGCCATGCTGCACCCTGGATTAAACAGCTGCTGGTGTGAAGCCGTGGGGCCTGAGAGATGCTGACAGGCATATAGACAGCAAACCAGAGAGTTGCGTTTTCTTCCTGCAGCCTTGCAGGCTCCCTCTGGCTCCCTCTGTTGGCAGAGCTTAACAGGGACCCAACTGCAAAGCAGAAATGTGATGTTGATGCTTGCAGCTTTCAGGTCACAAAGCAGAGGACAGACAGAGGGGTGTGACGCTGAGAGTCCTAGGTGAACATCTGGCAGAGTGGTCCATCATAGGACAATACTTAAAAAAGAATTCTAACCAAGTAGCAAAGTAATTCCAACAGAGATCTCAGTGTAGGGGATGGTGGAGAGGAGTGAAAGCACCCACGAGGATCAGTCTTTGCATTGTGCCCGTGAGTGGGGACTGGGAACGGCTACTGAAGGAACTCATAGAGGTGCTAATAAGGATTCTGGAATTGCAGAGAAATCCTTGAAGGGAAAACCTACAAATTGCATGAATTTAAAAGCACTGAACTCTTAGCTAAGAGTTGAGTTAGGGGAGAAAGTTAAAATATTCAAATGATTTCATGTTAGCTGAGTTTGCAGAGGGTGGTGGTTGAGAAAACAGTAGGAACTGCGTTTTTAAACAATAGCAGGGAAAAAGTGATTGTGAATATTCAGGAAGGGAATGACCTCTAAGTGCATAGAAAAATTCCATAGATCTTTTGGGAGGGGGGAGAATGCCTAGTAACTTGAGATAACTGGGAAAACAAGGAAAGGGTAAAAAAAGAGATAACAAAGTAAAATTAATAGTAAGCATATGTAAAATGGAAGAAATAAAATTAAGTGCGTCAGTTGTTATGCTATTAATAATTGTGACTGGCCACAACTACCATTTAAAGGTCAAGGTTGCCAGATTATGTTAAAACACACAGATCACACATGCCAAGAGCTATGTATATTTATATGACATAAACTTAAAACAGAGTCATTTGTTTTAACCTTCATAAAGGTTAAAAATTATTGGCTTGGCAAAGCTAGACCAAACAAAAAGGAATATGAGAAAAGATACGATTGAAGGTTATAAGCCCTACACAGAATAAAGAAGCACAATTATGTAATGATAACAAGCACAGTTTATTACGACAACAGTCATTAACCTTTACACATCAGTCAGATTAACAGTTCAATATATGAATGAAAAATGATTAGAAATTCAAAGGCTCCTTGATTAAAAAAAAACACTATAAAGGACTTTGTGTAATCATTCTTTTCTTAAAAATGTTTACTCTGGGCTTGATGGAGGAATCCGCTAAGTTTAACAGTAAAGCATCTACCATAGAAAGGGATGGGGTGAGTTAGGTGGTGTGTGTCGCTAACTCAAACAGGTGGCAGTGAGAGCTTGCAGTTTGGTTCCAGCTTGAAAGTCCTTTGAAATAGAAAAGAAGGATTGATCCTTTTCCTCTATAAGCCCTAGAATGGAGAATGGTCATGTCTGCCCTCTCTCTCTCTCTCTCTCTCTCTGGCCAAAAGTTTCCCAAGACTTACCAGTTTATCAAGGACATAATTTCAAAATAGGTGTCCTGGCAAAAATGTGTCCTTTATGAAAAAGAAACATAAGTGGGAAACACTGTAAAAAGGCATGATGTATGTTTTGTGTACATCAGGATACTAAGATGCTGTCATTTCCTCGTGACTCAGAATCCTCTTGGTGAGAACCCACGCGTGTCTTGCAGGAAAGTTGCCTGGTTTTCTGTCTCCAGGAGGAGTCCATCCCCTAGTGCCATCTGTACTGGGCTCAGGCTGCCCGTCTGGGTGGGCCAATGCTTGCCAGAGGAGTTGATGGCCTGCCCAGCTGGGCCCATAAAAGGGATTGGCCCCAGAGACACATGCGTTTCACCTGTAGCTCCTTTTTCCTCCAGCTGACTCGATGTTATTCTCCTCCTCCAGCATCTTTAAATCAGCAGCCAGAGCGCCCATCCAATGAGTGTTAGCCAGGGGGCGGGGTGTAGATACTTTCTAACAAGTCTTTTAATGGTAACAGGTCATGTATGGGCGCTTCCTTCCACGACTTATTTAAAAGTGTCTTTTCAAGCCCTGCTGATACCGCCCACCAGAGTGGTGTGTGTCTCTACCTCCATGCCCACCATTGTTCAGTTGTATTAGTTTGAAAATTACGACAGTTGATGTATACTTGAAGATAAAAGGTTGATTATTTTGATTTGAGATGCCTCTAAACATGTAGCTCAAGCCAGATAAAGAAGCGGCTATAGGTTGTCCTAATAGAGGGAAGATTGGGTGCCCTGGGCTGTTGTGGAAACCACCCCCCACCCCCACCTCGCCCTTGTGAGTTTAACCGTGAATTCCTGGGGGAGAAGGGGGTACCTGGGCCAGGGCTATGGTGACCTTAACATCAGAATTCTTTTCAAACATAAATGTATTTTTTGGTGCCATAGGGGAATATATTTGATAAAACGGTCCCAGAAAATCCAGGACAGATAGAACTTGTTCCCGAGTGGGAACCTTAGGGACAAAGCGCTGTGCAGCGTGTACAGGGGAGGGGGTCGTCTGGAACCGGGAGATGAGAGCCATCTAGGGTGATGGCTCTGGGTAACCCCGGTGCCAGCTGTAAGCTCCCAGTTATGGGCTGCGTTTTCTTTCCTCCAGCGTCATGTTGAAGCTCTGCAGGAAAGTCTCCACGTTAGGACCACATTTCAGTGTGAATGAAAGCAAAACCACCTTTTAAATGCTCTTGTAGAAAGGAAGGAAACCTCAGTTGTTAAATTCGGAGTGACATTTTAAATGATATTTACGTAGAAGCATAGATGACCAAAATGAAGGCCCTCTTGGTCACATTCAGAGCCAGGTCATAATGCTGGCTAAATAATACTGATTTACGCTGTGGTTTGCTAGACTGTACTCATTCAACCTTCCAAGGCAGTGTTATTTATTGCTAAGTTACCGTTATGTAAAGAGCACCTGTGTTCCATAGTATTAAGCTGTGCTCATACTCTGTATTCATGCTTTCAGGGATAGTCATTGTCTGCCAAGAGCCGGGACGAAGTTCTTACCCCATGGCTTACATGCTAATGATATCTGTCTATCGATTTATCTATCGATCTATCTATCTATCTATCTATCTATCTATCTATCTATCTAAGTTCTTACCCCATGGCTTACATGCTAATGATATCTATCTATCGATTTATCTATCTATCTATCTATCTATCTATCTATCTATCTATCTATCTATCTATCTATCGAAGTTCTTACCCCATGGCTTACATGCTAATGATATCTATCTATCGATTTATCTATCTATCTATCTATCTATCTATCTATCTATCTATCTATCTGTCTGTCTATCTATCTATGAGAGAGAGAGAGAGAATTTACTGACCCATCATCTATCTATCTGTCTGTCATCGAGAGAGAGGTTGTGTGTATCTTCTATAAGACTGCAGGCTCCAAAGCCACACCTGTCTGGCCACACCTGTCATTGGCTTTATGATCTCAGGCAAATTACTTGTAACTTTGTAAGCCTTGGTTTTACATAACTTCTCTGTACCTCAGCTTCCTCATCTGAAGTACAATAATAGATATAATAAGGCTGTTGTGAGAATTAAATGAGTTACACCTGTCAATTGCTTAGAACTGTAGCTGGCACAAAATAAGCATTAATAAATGCTAGCTCTTTATCTGTTACATATACAGATATTACATATAGATACATATAGATGTTACATGTAGGTTCATAACAGATATGATATGCGAATGTAATATGGCTATATTAATGTATATCTTTATGTATTTACGAATCTCATTGCGTGTGTATTCCTTCCAGGATTTGAAATAATTTGATCTGAGAAGTATTAAGCTTGCTATGTACTTTTATTTTTGTAAGGTTTTATTCATAGAAAGCTGTATATTCTGTTATTATTTTTAATAGTCTTATAATTAGTTTGTTGAATTACCAGCTCAGCTTTTCTGTTTAAAAAATGAACAGTAAACAGTATTTTGAATGCTAGTTCAGCATGTTCTGACAAAGTATGATGCATTAAAATAAAACTCATCATTAGCATTAAAAATGGCCTCTGAGGTTGTAGTTGCTCAGTTTTCTCTTCTAGTGCTTGAAACAGTCTTTCTGAGTATAAGTTCTTTGTGATACTTGGCAGATATTGTCTGTGTGTAATGGTCATAGTTCAATTTTTGATAAATCATGTTATCAGATCACTTTATCGCTAACAATCTCAGCTCCCCATTTATCCTCACCCGTTATCTGAGGCTCTTATCAGCTTTCCCTCAGTAATATAATGGCCTTATATATTAAATTATAAAGTAATTTTCTAAGCTAGAATTGTATAGAATTACTTATGTGTCAGCCTACATGAAGATAAATCTGAGTATTTGTGAATGGCCAGCTGAGGAGTATACAAACTCAGAGAACCATTCAGAGCCATTGAAAGTGAAACCACTTTGAGAAAGGGCTGGTAATAATGTTGACTCTAGCATACTCTGACTGGATATAATGAGAACAAATAGAAAAAAAAGCTTCTTTTAAAATAATTATGAATAATACAGGATTTGTGAATAATAAATTATATGACCACAAAGGTGAGAAGTGTAATGGAAACTAATTCCTGTAGGGGGTTTACTCTTCAGGATCTTTAA
>NW_017731581.1:2556813-2569000 GCF_001890085.2 Hipposideros armiger
TTGCTGGTAGGTAATGAGAATTTGTGTTGGGTCCTACAGACAGACTCTTAAAGATGGAGGTCTGTTTGTAAGGATAAATGAAAGTAACTAAGGATTTATTCAGAAAGGAAGATAATTTTCTTTTTAAGTCCATTTGTGTCTGCAGCTAACACTCAAGGACAGTTAGGTGTAGATATTGCAGATGACTTGATATTGTAGATTATAGAACATCTTTCTAGAATGCAAGTATTATACCGCCCTGTTTTCAGTGGTTTAGTATAGCCTGGGATTAAGTCACACTTGTGACACTTACAACGTGGTGGCTCGGTGCCTTACCAGGTTCAACTTGTCTCTCTAATTGTTTCTTAAATCCCCCAGTCTTCTGTTTTCTGCAGCTCATTTTCCTTTTTTTTTTTGTTTTTTTGTCTGTGGTTGGAAATATGCCATTCATTCCTCCACGCATTCAGACATTTCAACAAGCATTTGTCGAGCGCTTCCAGTGTGGCAGGCACTGTTAAAAGCATTGGGGATAGAGCCGCAGAGAAGAACAAATCAGGTCCTTGCTCTCACGGAGTTTATAGGCAAATAGGAAGGAAGTAAGGGAGACTGTGAAAGGATAGGGGTGCCCGGCCATTATTGTCAGCTTTTGGTTTCAGAAGGCCTTGAAGATAGTAAAAATAAAGCAGGACTTCTTACTGGCGAAAAATGGGGGTAAAAAGATGGCAAAGACGAAACTGTATGTGTTCACGGGGTATTTAGTGAATTTGGAGATTTACTTCTTTTTAGAACATCACTGCTTTTTCTGTATTCCTTCCTGACCCACAGTGGATACTGTTAGTATTAGCGCTACTCCCCTAACGTGTTGAGAGCTTATTCTTACAGGCCTTGTGCTAAGTGCTTTGTGTAGGTAGAACCCTGTGAGTTAAGTATTATTTCAATCCATTTTACTCAGGAGAATGACAGAACCCAGGGTTCGTACTCAGCTAGTAAGTGGTGGAGCCTTGATTTGGACGCAGGAATCAAACTCCAAAGTTTGTGCAGCTGTACCAAATCTTGCACGTTGAAGAACCTTTATTTTTTATTATAACATTGAAAGTTTTTGTGCTCATATGTTTGCTTCTTTTTCACTCACTTGCCAAAACTTCAGGATGTTTCTTAAAGTTGAGCCACTTTGAGCTCCATTTGTAATTAAAATGTATGCCATATGCAAATAAACTCAGGGGAAAAAAGGATGTGGTTATTAAAATAAACAGTATTTTAAAATTTGGTACACCACCTGTGGTAGATATGACAAAATCTAGTTGTACAGAATTTATTTTATGCTCATGAACTCATAGTGTCATTTTTAGGAGAGTTTGTATATGTATGTGGATTGCCTTATGAACAAAGCGTGTGGCATACTCGTGTAGTAAGTGAACCATACCTGATCATTTTTAATATTTTAGTTTCCACCTCACTTGTAAAATTGATAATGTCTTTTACTGGCAGGTGATGTGCTGTCAAAATGATTTAACTGCATTTTGATAGTCTGATTCAGTAACCTCAGCAGTTATCAGTACAGTATTCTTATGTGGGCCACTTCATTTTTTATGTTACTCCCCTTTTATATATCTCCAGGATTTATTTGGGTGGAAGTATATTTTGGTAATTGAAGGCTGTGGCCCTCAGACTTTACTATGCATCAGAATTACCTGGAGGGTTTATGAAAAGACAGTTTGCTCCCCCCGAAGTTTCTGATCGAATAGGTGTGGGGTGGTGTCTGTGTATTTGCATTTCTAACAAGTCCCTAGGTGTTGCTGCTGCTGTTGGTTGATGGACTACACTTTTAGAACTGCCACCCCAGGGAAGTGATAGGACCTCTAATTATTGCTATTTTGTTACAGTCATACATGTCCAGTGAGTTAACGTTCTGAATTACGATGTTTCTGAATTCGTCGTGAAATTTATTGTGATGTCATATAGAGACTTTTGGTTTCTATAAGCATAATTGTGCTTATTGCTTAAGGAAAAATTCCCTAGCAGTTACTTTTGCATGACAGTATTTCAAAGTGCAGGTTTTAATTTGTTTTAATTATTCATCTTTAGTCAAGACACACAAACACCCAGGTTTAAATTTTAAGAGGAAAGCATTATAACTTTGGGATATATTTTACAAGGCGATTTTTATCTATTATAATTGTTTTCTGAGAATGACAGGGTGTCAGGATGATGGAGCAATTTAAAAATCGTAGCAAAGGGCCGGCCAAGTGGCATGTTGATTAAGAGCTGGCTTGGAATGCTAGCTCTGAGCTGCAGGACCCCGGTTCGGATCCCACATGAGGGCCAGTGACGCTGCACCCTCTACAGCTAAGATGGTGATCAACAGCTCGACCTAGAGCTGGGCTGCTGTGAGTTGCTGGCAATGGTGTAGGCTGCATTGGGGCTGCAGTGGGCTGCTGTGAGCTACTGTGAGTGGCTGGTGGCCGGCAGCTGCTGTAAGCTGCCATGAGCAGCCTTCCAGTGGCTGGCGACCCATCTGCCTCACCCGGGAAGAGCGCAGTGATAATACCAACATGGGCCAGTGAGGCGACGTCCTCCACAACTAGACTGAAGAACAAAAGGACAGCAACTTGTCTGTTCCCTTTCCCCGATTCCCCAATTAAAAAAAAAAATCGTAGCAAGAAAACTTTACTTTTTTTCTCTCTCTTTTCAAGAATCTTTTTAAAATTAAACTTTGAGAGACTAGCATTGAGCTCCATTTGGTGCTCACCGTTCCCACTTGTAAAGCAGATTTCACTCAGACTTTCACTCATACCAACATAACAGTTGTACCTTTTCAAAGCATCACTTATGCCTTTGGGGATATGATGGTATGGAGGGGTTTTCTCTCCAAGAAGAAAAGGCAATCAGAAAATCTTTGTCCACGAGATTAGACTGCAGCGTGCTCTCCTTCAGCGATTACTGAATACCTTTACATGGCAGGCACAATGGTGGAGATCAGTGCCAAAGCAATTTATCTTTTTCATGCACAATGAGGGGTTTTAGCGGATTGTAACTTAATAGGATCTAATTGTGTGATGAGGTTACTGATAAACCTAATGCAATCGGACGCTTCATTAATAGAATTAGCATTGTGCACAGGCCTTGGGAGGTGCAGTTCTGCTGTGTAATTTTGATAGACCATGTCTGCAGTGTTACATTTAGTTCGGAGCTCAGGGACAAATTGGAGTCATTCCAGATGTGAGCAGCCCTGCTGTGGAAATGTCTGGCCAATTTTGCATAGGAGGATTGTTGGAAAATGGGAGTATTTCCCTGGGAGGGAAGACATCTTCATTGTGTGTTTAGTTCTCTGCTGTAATATAAGAGCCATGAGGACAGGGACGTGTCCTCGCTCAGCACTGTGTCACCAATGCCTCACATAGTGCTTAAGGTGTATTCAATAAACACTTGATTTGAGTCACTTGTGAGGGGAAGAGATGGTTACCTTCAAATATTTATCTTGTAGATGGCTTGTTAATTAGATTTATTACTTACGTCTCCAGAGGGCAGACGGTGGCACCGGGGATACAATTTTTAGATGGGCAGATTCAGTTTTACATAAGAAGACCTTTGTAAAACAAGTTTAGCAGTCAAATCGATAAACGTCATGTATTTGAATTGTTCTTTTAAACGTTCGGAAAAGGCTACATGAGAATTTACTAGAAAAATACACCTGCTTTTGATAAACTATAGGCCAAGGTGATTTCGGCTGTGTCTCTTTTTATTTAAGCGTTTCATTAAAAAAAAATAATGTCAACTAATAAAATCTTTATTTTTTCTAAGTTAGACCTTTCTTGTCTTTTCAGATTAAAACAAGGGAAAGAAGTGGACCGAGAGAGGGCCTTAGCCAATGAGCAGTTGACCCGAGCTATTCTCCGAGAGAGGATATCTAGTGAAGAGGAACGCTCTAAGGCCAAGCTCTTGGTGAGTGTTATGCATGTAGGAAAAATGTCTTGGCCACAGGGAAAAATCCCCGGCATTTGGGAAGAGCTAAGTACGCCTGCCAACTTCTGGTGTTGACAGAATCCATGTTCTCTTTGCTTAGGTTTTCTTGATTTTTGCTTTTTACAAATAATTGATGGTTTGCCGAGATTAACCATGAAGGACTTTGTAAAGCAGGTAACTTCAGAATTATTGAAATAAAGGTCAACGCAGAGACACAGGTCCATGCATGTTACCTGAAGGGAAGGGGTGTGTGTGTGTGTGTGTGTGTGTGTGTGTGTGTGTGTGTGTGTGTNAATGAGGAGAGATATGTATTTAAAAGAAGGACGTTTAAATGAAACTTAAATCACGGGCTTAATGTTGGATAATATTAGACCAGGAGACCTGAAATAGTAAGTGGGCAATGCCAATAAATAAAGAGAATGTGTTCTCCAAGATACGTGGCATGTTTAGTTTTATTTTGAGATAATTCCTAAATCTTTGGAAACCCAAGTTCATAATGAAAGACTTATGTTAGCTCGTGCTTTCTTTTCACCTCACAGGGACCTTAAAAGTTAAGTGCTGCCTCTTCGCACTGTCAGTGGGTGCTTCTTCCTTCTCTCCCTTATGGGGCATTCGTAGAACAACCTGGTTTCTGATTTGTTCTCGGAGCTCCAGCCCTGGGTGCATAGCAAGCAGTCGGTGAGGCCCAGGAAGCAGGGTCACCTCATTCGGCTCAGAAAAGAGAGAAACTGGTTGATCATACGGATGTTGACCTTCCATTGATGGCCATGGAATAGAATAGCTTGATGGGATAACGAAACCAAGGGCACGCGCAGGAAGCTTTGAAAAGAACCGGGAGCTTTGGAGAACGTAAGCAGATGCTCTTTGCAAAGTTGTTGTCGTTGTTAAATGATCTAAATGAATGAGTCAAAGAGGAAACTTACTGGAAGAAAATATTGCTGTAAATGAGTTTCGTGGAGGGGAGAGTTGAGGAAATGGGGAATAATGCAATTGAGAAATTTCTAATGTCGCTTTTACTTCTGAAGGAAAAAGGAAACCTCCATTAGTTACACCATGTATCTGAAACTCGTCCCTCCCAAATACTTGGAAAGAAAGTCAGACTGTGTTCTAAAATTTCCTAAACGTTTTCTCTAAGATTGCAAAGGTGATTTGAAGCTTCCGTGGACCCTTCCAAGCCTTGCACTAAGTTTTATGGATAATTTGTATGTGTTCTGTTGTGTGTGTTAAGAGCGCTCCCCCATTCACCTTAGAGCTGCCCTCCTTCGGTCCCTGAAGCAAAAGTCACAGAACTCTGCAGAAAGCCCTCTCTCAGTGATTCTGTTCCCAGCGCGTGCCTCTGCTTCCCCGTGCTGCTCAGTTAATGTCTGCTAGATTTCAAGTGTCAGCTCCCATCCATGCAGTCATAGCATCCTCCCTTCTTGCAGATGATGTATTTATCAGAGTTTGAACTGCATGAGGGTAGGGACCGTGTCTCTTTTGCTCGTCATTTTATTCTCAGCCATCAGAATAGTCTCTGTCACTCAATAATTACATATTGAATGAATTCGTAAACCCCATTTATTCTTGCNCAATGATGGTGCCAA
This sequence comes from Hipposideros armiger, assembly GCF_001890085.2. NCBI lineage: Eukaryota > Metazoa > Chordata > Mammalia > Chiroptera > Hipposideridae > Hipposideros > Hipposideros armiger. Next base: position 2,562,339 of record NW_017731581.1, read on the forward strand.
CTTGGGCCAGTGAAGCAACATCCTCCACAACTAGACTGAAGAGCAAAACGACAGCAACTTGTCTGTTCCCCTTCCCCCAATTCCCCAGCATTGTTCCCATCCCCCCATTCCCCAATAAAAAAAAATCTTAAAAAAAAAAAAAACTTGTCGACTGAAGAAATGAAGAATTGAATCCACGCGAGCCCTGGAAATTGGAGGAAAGGAAATGGGGAAGAATAGAAAGATTTCCTAAGGAAGTCATGCCCTATGGGTCCTCAAGTATGTAGAAGAACTAATGCTCACGTGGTGGAGGGTGGGGTCCCAGCTACAGACATGGCAGACAAAAGCACGAAAGCATGGGACAGTGGGACGCTACATGGAGAGGCCAAGTGGGAAGTACAGTGTAAGGAGTGTTGAGAGATGGGGCAGAAGAAGATGGCACAGCTAAGATCATGAGCCCCAAAGAACCCTGGACTATATTCATCCAAGGGTTTGAAAGGGGAAAAGGAAATGGTTAGATGGGCATTTTGTTAGCTCACTCTAGGGAAATGTCAATGATAGAATAGAAGAAGAGATGGAAGGAAACAGAGAGGTCATTAGTCAGATCATTAGGTGTTTTGGTCCCTTTCCAAGGGACACAAATTTATTAAACAGCTACTGTGCGCTAGGTGCTGTTAGTTGCTGGGGTCATGAGTTAGATCCGGTTGCTTTTCTGCACCTCATAGTCTCCAGCCAAGTGTAAGGTTTGCGGGGAAGGTCATTCTTACCATGTTTTTGTTTTGTTTTGTTTTTTGATATTTTTACTTATAATTTTTGAATTTGTGAAACGTCATCGTGTGTAGAAAAAAACAACACTAAAAAATTGGGGAGGTAAATGCATAAATCTGGTTTCTGCAGATTTAAGCGACTGTTTCGCCAGAATGTCACTCTTCATCCCCAGTTTCCTTTTTGTTTGAAATGCACCAGTGAAGCAATCAAGAAGAATTGATTAATTCTGTTCCGTGTCCTTTTCAGTTCTGTGTTTTGTTTGTGCTTCAAACTGTGACAGTTGAAATTTCATGGTAAGAGAGAATAAGGTTTTGCATTTGGGGTAGGGAGGAAAGTGACTAAATCCAAGAAAGTAGATAAGAATACTGATGCTGCCCACTATATAAGTGAGGTCCTGTCCAACGGCAGAGGGTGCAGTTGGGGTTGTAATTTTGAAATGATCAGCATGGTCCATGCTCAAAAGTTCTGTGTAAAAGAACAATGAGGTATCACGTGGAGATGTTAGTATTGCTAAAATCAACAAGATGAATGAAGTGGCATTGTAGCACCAGTTATTCTGGCTTCTTTTATTGGGCACTTAGAATTTTAAAATGTTTTTTGCTATCTTTTGGGTGCAATTTATTCTACTTTATTTATTTATTTTTTATTTTTTTAAAGGTTTTATTGGGGAATTGGGGGAGGGGAACAGCGTTGGGGAATCGGGGAAGGGGAACATACAAGTTGCTGTCCTTTTGTTCTTCAGTCTAGTTGTGGAGGACGTCGCTTCACTAGCCCATGTTGGTATTATCATGCGCTCTTCCCGGGTGAGGCAGTCACTCGCCAGCCATTGGACGGCCGCTCACTGCGGCTTATGGCAGCTCATGCCAGCTGCCAGCTGCTCATGGTAGCTAACGGCAGCCCACTGCATCCTCATTGTAGCCTATGCCATCGCCGGTGACTCACGGCAGCCCAGCTCCAGGTCGAGCTGTTGTTCAGCATCTTAGCTGTAGAGGGCGCAGCATCACTGGCCCTCATGTGGGATCTGAANGTGTGTGTGTGTGTGTGTGTGTGTGTGTGTGTGTGTGTGTGTGTGTCCGTGTCCCTTTTGACTTTATTGTATTTGAAACCTTTGGGGCAAGCAGCCTGCCCTGTTTCTGTCCTGCTGCTCACGACCAGATGTTGGTCTGTGACGCCTCCAGCAAAGGTGAGTGCGGTTTGATCAATCACTTTCTGGGCTTTCAAAAGGGGAAAACAGAGCAAGGGCTTTGGGGAGCGATCTTTTTTAAGAAAAGAAATAATTTTTTTTTATTTTGAAGAAAACATTATACGAATGTGTCTAAAAACGATTAATAGAAAGAATAAACCTTAAAAGGCACCCATAAATCTGTCATTCTCACGCAACCACACTTTACACTGGGGTGTGTTTCCCTCTAGACAATTTTTATTCCTAGGTCTGTGACATATTTAAGAACTTGGAGAATGCTGTATATAGTGTTTAGCATCAGGAATATTTTCTTATGTCACCGAATGTCCTTCTGAAATATCGTTTTTAATAGCTGAAAAATATTTGTCTTCTGTGTGCACCATAATTTATGAAGCCATTTCCCATTGTTAGATAAAAGTGGAACTGCTTTGGGTGAAGCCAGGGGTCCTGACTGCTCAGCTCTTATTTCAACCTTCCTAGAAATCCACATGTAACTTCTCAGATCCTTTAGTGCTCATATTTGGGCGCTCACTGGGGAGGTAAAATGTGATTCTATAACGGAGAACCGTGAATGCAAGATGGGGCGGGTGTGTTGTTCTTAGTTCAGCAGGCCGTCGGGTATTGTTAAACGTTTTAAGGAACAGGTAAGTTTTTGCTGTCTTCTGTTCTTTCCCTTGGTCCTTTCTTTGAGAGGCTAACCTATGACTAGATACTAATAGAGAAAACTAAAGGAAGTGAATGTGTAATGAACTCATTTCTTCAGTGACTCGTTCAGGATCCAGGCTGAATGGTAGATGGTGAAGCCAGAACACAGGTGATGGATTAAGAAAGAAATGTGGAAGGGACTGGCTGATAGCCATTGTGAAGGACACACATGGCCAAGGAACTGGGGCCAAGAGATGCGGAAGGAAAGTCATTTGTCCTGAAAGGGGGATAATTTCCGAATTAAAGACGTTAAGTGTTGAGTAATTCAATCATTGGTGATATCTACTGTACCCTAAGCTTGAGGGTTTTTTGTTTCTTTTGGGGGGGGGTGGAGGGAATTGAAAATATATCTGTCCTGTGTGTTGAAGAGTCATTCCCACTAATGTTACAACTTCCCAATGTGAAGGCCAGGGAATGGCGTGGAAAGGGTTAGAAATGCCGATGATTTAGGAAGATGGGGGACCAAGCTTCTTAGTTTCTAGTGGGTAGAAGAATCCTTGGTTGGCATTTTTCTTTGTACCCCAGCTTTTGCCTCTTATCTTCGAAGTACTTTTTTGTCTACTTTTGTGCCTAAATTTGAACATATTGTCCTGTTCCTTTAGTTGAGGCAGACAAGCAAGATTGGGATTTAAAAAAAAAAAAATCTCATTAAACATGCACATATGCACATGCCAAAGCATAAGAAGGAGAGTTTTCGCCCAAAATATGAGAATGTGAAAATATAAGAATTTCTTATATAACAGTAACTGAAATATCATGTAATGTAGTTTGGTTGGAATAGCTATCTTCAGCCCATTTTTCTTTGTACCTTACCAATCTTGTCTGTTGGCTATGTGTGTATATCTGTGTGTGTGTGTGTGTGTGTGTGTGTGTGTGTGTGTATGCGTGTGTATGCATGTTAAGCCTAAGAAACTGGCATTGTATATTCTGTTTTGTTAAGTCTTTTCTGTATTGATTCTGGGGTTGCAGGATATAAATGGCAAATTACCCTACTCTCAACTCCTGAATTTCAGCATCTATCATAATATCAGCCAAATAAAGCCCTCAAAGCACTGAGGGAATAAAAGTAGAATTTATACAACAGGCTTATAGCTGATTCAGAGGGTCCCATCCTAGCTTGAGTGTTCTCAGACATTTGAGTGATAGTTCATGGTCACTGCCACGTGGCTGCCTACAGCAATTTAGGTGCCTGAGGACTCCCAACTTATTTACCAGGTTTCCTTTTTTATTGTTATTATTCATTATTATAGAAGATTTGCATAGCCATTGGGCAAAGATCAGAAAGCAAAGCAGAAAATATTAAGATCACCTCCGTTACCCCCACCCACAGATAATTACTATTTGCTTTCCGGTTTATTATTTTTATATTTCCTTTCACATCCTGCTAAGTCTGTATAAATCATTTATATTAATATGGGTATATGTCTATCCCCAAACATAAATGATAACATACGTAGTCTTGTATAACTCTTGCAATAACCTTCACCTTTAAAAATTTTAGGCTAATGGTAAAGGTCTTTCCATACCAATAAATCAATTCATGTATGATCACTTTTAGTGGTTAAAAGTATTTCTCTGGATTTCCCTCTAATTACTAAAACAATACAGGGATATTATAGAAAACTTGGAAACCATAAAAACTACTCAGGAACCACCTCATACCCATTCAGATGGCTACTGTCAGGAAGACAGACAATAACAAAATTAGCAAGGATGTTGTGAGAATAGATATGGTGCAGCCATTATGGAAAAACAATATGGCAGTTCCGCCAAACACTAAAAATAGAATTAACCATATGGTTCGGCAATCCCACTTGTGGGTTTTATCCAAAAGAGCCGAAAGCAGGGTCTTCAAGAGATAGTTGTATGCCCATGTTCATGGCAGCATTGTTTCCAGTAGCCAAAGGGTGGAAGCAACCCAAGTGTACAATGGATGCATGCATGCATAAACAAAAATGGGGTCTGCACAGACAATGGAATGTTATTCAGCCTTAAAAAAGGAAGGAAATTCTGGCACATCATGCATCACAGAGGAACCTTGAGGACATTATGCTAATTAAAATAAAGCAGCCACAAAAAAGATTCTGTGTGACTCCACTTATATGAGGTATTTAGAGTAGTCAGATTTATAGAGGCGGAAAGTGGGAAGGGTGTTTGCCAGGGGCTGGGGGCGGAGAGCAGTGGAGAGCTTTTTGATAGCTATGGAGTGTCACTTTTACAGGATGAAAACAATTGTGGAGATTGGCTGCACAGCAATGTGAATGTACTTTATACTCGTGAACTGTACACTTGTAAATGTTAGGCTAAGATGGTAAATTTTATATTATGTATATTTTACCACAGTTGAAATTTAGAAAAATGACTAAAGAAATAACCAATATTGCACGTATAATTAGTGTTTAGATGGTATGGCATTCTTTCTGCCTTTTTCCCCCTATGGATTCCGTCCAGGTTTTCAGATTCTCTATCCCGCCACCTGTAAAGCATGTGGTGTGGAAGGCGATGTCAAGCCTACTGTTGTCCCTTAGTCACTTGATCCCCTGCTGGGGAAGCAGCCATCCTCAGAACCCATGATTCATGGGAGAGTCCCCCCCAAATCGTTAGCATTGTTCCACTGTGAAATCTGGGCCCCCATGGCTGCCTTTCTTAACCCGAATATGCGGGACACTATGAGAGGTGGCCAAACGCTGATTTGTTCCTCTTTATTTAGAACCCAGATGTTTCAGCCTGTAAGAAACTAACAGTTGGGTTTCACACATTTGAAGGAATCGGAAAGCTGTCTTTCAGGAGAACTAGGGGAAGAAAAAAAAAAAAAAAGCAACAACAAAACTGATGTGATGTTGGTACCGTGAGCTAAAACTAAGCCTTCCCTCCCTCGCTCATCTCCCTCCACCCACGGGCAGTTGGCATTTAGATTCTGGTCTCCTCAGGTAGGAGGCCAGGCTTCTCCTCCCACAGCTGTCATAGCAGCTAGCTTTCTGAGAGCTCTTTGAAGGGCAGAGTCACGGCAGCCCTGTTGTTCAAGTTTTCAGCTAGGATCCGATCAAAACTCTTCCCTTTGGAAGAGTTGCTTTGGCTGCAGAAGCTGTAGGTCCTGCTCTCCGTTCAAGAAGAGCTCCGCAGCCCCTCCTACCAGCCCTCAGTCGCTGGTACCAACATGTCAATCAGCCGCTTTTCCCCAGAGGTTGTGGAGGGACAGCTCGCTGATAATTGTACCCACATGAAACGTTAAAATAAAACTCACATGAAAGCCATGCTTCCCAGGAGCAGGAAAGCACCTCTGGGAAGGATGGAGGCCAAGGAGGAGGACAGTACCAGGAAACCTGTAAAGCTAATGCGACTTGACATTTTGTGTATCTTTGAAGATCTCGTACATATAAATCTTAACATTTGCTGTGTCAGATTTTTTGGTTTTTTAAATTAAAGAGCAGGGAGTAATGTGTTTTTTGACTTGGCAGTTATATTTGATTTCTTTTTAACATGTCAATTAAAATTTGATCGACTTTTTTTTTTCCCCTCTCATTAGGCTGTTTCAACATGAGTCATTTCTTGTTATCACCACAGAATTATGTAGTTTTTTAAAATCTAAACTTGAAAAGAAGCCCCACGTTACTTGCTTAGGGAAACATTTACTTCAGTGTTCTGGAATTTATAAACCTAAATGTGAAATAGTTTCCTTTACTCTTTGGACAGGTATTTTATTGAGTGCTGACTGTATAAAAAACACCGTGCTGGATACTAAAGGTCTATAAATGAAAAAGACAAAATCCTGGCCTAAGGAATTCACAGTGTAATGTGGGAGACAGATATATTTAAAATAATGTGAAAGTGCTAAGTCTATTATACAGCCACGCTACTTTAATTTTTGTGACAAGTCTCACTTTTGCAAAAGCAGGGAGTTTCTCTGAACTCACTGGTCTATCTTCATTCATTCGTTCAACACACAAATGGGGTGCCTGATCTGTACCAGTGCCTAGCAAAGGGTACACAGTCAAAAAATACTTGTCGACTGGGGCCGGCCGAGTGG
>NW_017731581.1:2571055-2580938 GCF_001890085.2 Hipposideros armiger
TAGAGGGCGCAGCATCACTGGCCCTCATGTGGGATCTGAACCGGGGCCCTGCTGCTCAGAGCTGGCGTCCCAAGCCAGCTCTTAACCAATGCGCCACTTGGCCGGCTTCTGGGTGCAATTTAGTACTTTGACTTTAACCTCTGTTAATGAGATCCCTCTGGCTATATATGCCACGTGCTGGCTTTCTTGCTATCGACTCTAAGCCCCAAACGTTTTGACATGCATGGAGTATTGATTTGCATTGAATGCCCCAGATGAAGTTGATGATTCTGAGTTTTGCTTTTGAAGACTATTTAAATATAGAATTTCTATGTTCGAGGGGCCTAAGCCATTTAGGTATAAGATATTTTCCTCGATGTTGTTGGTGAGAACGGATCCTGTGGTCCATCTTCAAGTCCCATGCTTTCTCTTTGCGCAGTGACTGTCTTACCAGGAAAGATGAAGGGCAGCACCCCTGAAGACAGGTGGGATCAGGGGTGCCCGGCATCACCGTGCCTCCCGTGTTTGCATTCTGCAGGCCTTTCCCATTTTCAGCACAAAGCATCCGTCCGCCACCTTTTCCCTTTATGTTCCTTGTTATTATTATGTGCGGTCCTTACTTCCGGTGTGTGTTACATCAGCATTATTATTGCGAGCTGGAACGCGTACAGCCCTGTGTAGAGGTTGTTCATCAAAGGTTGTTAAGCATGCATCGTCAGCTTCAAGTAGGCTTGTTTGTTGCTACAGTAGGAAAGGAAGAGCCCAGAGCAAGGCTAGGACGGGTTTTACAGGTTTCAGTATTGCTTGTAGTGAGTGTGTTTCTCAAATGTACATCGTCACGCCCCCTCCTCAGACAGCTCTGCAGAGTTACCTCGGATCTTAACTTCACCAGAGAGCATTAGAGAAGCCTGGTATCGTGGGGAGCAGACATTGAGGGGCCCGGAGGAGAGGATGGCTGAGCGTTCTTCTGGCATGGAGCTAAAATCTCACCCTCCAGGTTGGCCAGGCTGCCCAGTGGACCCATCGTCGAGGTGGCTGCATTTTGCTGGTGTCGCTTTTTTCCAAGGGACTCTCAGACTGTACGTCCTTGTTGACTATGTGATTAGAAAAGAAAGTAGCACAGCTGGGTAGAATGCTGTTGGTATTCTTGCCAACGACTAGTCGTGTTTGAAGTCAGCTAAGAGGAGCATCTCTGTGTAAGATGGGCTGTCATATTTTCATTCTGAATGTACTTGAAAAAAAATGCATCAAATTGCTTGCAAACTGGTTGTCTCAGGGCAACTCTTGTGGAGTGGTGTCCTATGTGGGAGCCCCGCCATAAATAGCATATTGACATCCCATCACTTGGGTCATTTTGAGTGTCAAGGTGAGATATGGAGAACCCTGACTAAAAATCCATAGGTAACTAGGATGCCAAACGCTGGTTATCATTCCATCTCTTTCTAATGACCTGGCATTTACTGTTACCTTGTTTGCTCCACTGCCTGGTCTGAAATGAACTGTCATTAGAGCCTTTGGATTTTATTGAACTGACATCATAATCTCATTCCCTGCCAAAGAGGCCGAGAGAAAGATGGCCTTCCGTGTTTGCTTTAACCTGTAACAAATTAAAAGTTTAACATCAGCACAATGAAGTCCGTCAATCCTTATAAACCCCAAAGACGAGTTTCGCACTTTCTGTTTGGAAGGAGACGGGAAGGCCAGTGTGTTCCTTTGTGTTTAGCATCAGTCTTTCCATTTTGTCTTCAACGGCAAGCCTCACACTGTCAGCTTTGATATAACCCTGGAGAATTGCTTTCAGCCTCCTGTGCATGGACATGGGGGTTCAGTGAATTCAGTAGTAAATTGAATGGCAGTAATGTTGACGGCAAGACATATCATTGTGCAGTGAGATCGACTTCATTTTTTTGTGTATTGGACATTAAATTCTTCACAATGTTGAACATTCTGGAACAGCTCTGTATTTGTTCATTTTATGCGTCTCTGTTTTCATTGCTTCATTAGGATTCCTAAAGGGAGCCGAGTTACTCTCTCTCTGTGCTTCTTGATGTTTGGAGCTGCGCCCTGCTTTTGGGGGTGGCAGGGTGTATTTGCACGTACCCTGGGTTATTCCTTTGACCGTAAAGACGGTCATCATTTTGTTCCAGCGTGACCCTCTCCACTCTTTTCTTTACAAACCATATTTTAAGGATGACTTCGCCTGAAAAATACCGAGGGGCAGAATTAGTAAATGAGGTAAGGCCTCCATTCTCTAGAGAGCGGGAATCTGTTTACAAACCTGCGGTATTTATTACATACCTCATTTAGCACATTCATCATTTTAATAGAAAAATGAGTCATTTTAGATGATTCTGAAATAATTCGAGGTAAGCTACATAGCCCCAGGCAGAATTTGATTTACTCTGACAGCGCCAAGCTTTTTTCCAAAAAAAAAATATATATATATAATGGAATGCTCAGCACCAATAATTTATGATTACTTGTGGTAAACTTATTAGGTATCTTCATTGCCGCAGACATTTGTTGATTAGATTAAAAGTTTAGAGGAGTTTTTGAGCTTTCTCCCCATTCTTGCATTTTTTGTGACACATGGGTACAAAATTCTCTACTTAGCTGTATGTCTAAATATCCTCTCCTGTTTAAAACACTGACTGTAAGTATAATTCTAGATTTGTGTCTAATATTGTCTTGATAGTAAGGACACTCCTCAGATAGTAACTGACACTCCACAGGGCCAGTTTTATTGGAGATGATAAACCTACTGATATACATTTTCTGCTTCAACATTAAACATTAATCCTTTTGGTTTCCTGAGCCTGTCTGATTCTCAGGAACACAGCTAGCTGACCGCTTGGAACCATAGCCCCAAACCCAAAAGGAAATACAAAGTGTTTCCTGGTGGTACCGTAATGCTCATGAGCTTTAATAATAATCAGCATCACCACAAAAACAATTGATGTTTATATTTAGTATTTTTCATTTACCCAAGAGCTTTCAAGTCCGTTATCTGCCATTACTAAATGCTTGATATGGGTAGGGCATCTATCCTTTCTGTTTCAGATGATAAAACATATGTCAAAGCGACAGTGAACCTAAAGTTTGCACAGGGAGAGAGCAACATGTCAAAGTGATCTTATTTGGGGCACAATTTAGCAAATTTAGTTATTATTATGTTTTTACCTTAGAGTGGATTGGGCCACTGTATTAGAAAGGGTGAGGGGACTTTTAGGGACAGTCACATGGACAAAGCAGAAATTACTGCAGACAAATAAAAAGGGCATTAAAAATTCATGCATCTGATGAGCATACACACGAAGCCAAAATCATCGTAGCCTGATGAGCATTCCCAGCACAGATGCAGGCAGCTCTAGTCACTCTCCTAGGCTTGTGTGTTGCTGCTTAGTGAAATAATGTAACACCACCAGGGATTACGAGTAATCTGTTTAAGAACAAAGCGTGGAATCATACATTTTAGAATTAAAGTTTCCATTGAAGCCATTTTTAATTGGAAAAGTTTGGACACTTCAAGTTGTGAATTCCACATTCCCAAAAAAGTCTCACCTGTGAATCTCTACGTCGCAAATGATACTGGTTAAATGAAATGTCATTATATACTTTAATAAAGTCATTTTTGAAGGTACTTGCCAAAAAATGTTTGCTATCATCTGTTGTATTTTGGGAGAGGTGGTTAATGTATAATCAGAGGGACCTGGTTTGTAGCAATTGTCCATTCCCCTGCCCTTAGAAGAGCATCAGTTTATAAAGGCAGACACTTTTCTTTTTTTAAAATGTACAGCGTAAACTCTTTATTCTCAGGGGAGGTAAAAGTTAATTTGCTTATTTTTTTGCTTTGGATAATGAAGATTCATTAATCTGGCAGAATGCTTGTTGAGGAAAATCGAGACAGGCTTGCTGCAACAGATTATTTTTAAGAGTAAATGTAAAATATGTTGGCAGTGTCCTTTTTACTCATGCAGTGGATTTAATCAATTTTGTGTTTTGTGTTTTCACTGAGTTTTAAGAGAAATCTAAAGTGAAGAGATTCCACAGGTTTTCCTTGTAAAGTCAAGCTCTGAATAGAATTTTAGAAACTATGTCATTGACCATTTTGGAGATTTACTAAGTTAAAAAATGAAACAAATTTGGGAGGTAGTTCTATACCCATTAATGTAGTTGAATAACTCCAAGAATAATTCTTATTCGCAGTAGGTTTAATTAATGTAACAGAAAAATTGTTTTGTGAAGATAAGCCGTTTCCTCACAACTCGGGTAGAATGACAGGAAAGAGCTGGTAACTAAGTTTTTACTTTTAAGTCTACCATTGTAAAATTAAAAGCTGAGTATAAACATTGCTGTTGGGTTGTCGGAAAAGTCATGACACATTTTTGCAATGAAAAACATAGAAAAAATACGCATGACTTTTCTGACAACCCAATAGATGAAGTATGTGTGTGTATGCGTGTATACTTGGTGTTGCATGCAGTCAAGGCATTTTTTTTTGACCCGCTAAGAAATAGAACTTTACAATTCATTTCTTAAATTTTTTACTTTTAATGGCTTTTTAGCTTTTAGAAAAGTTGTAAGAACAAAGAACTTGACTACATTTGTCACACTTGCTTTATTAGTTTCTTTCTACACACACACACGCACACACACACACATATGCACACACACACACACACACACACATTTTGTGCACCATTTGAGCATGCGTTGCAGACATCATGCCAATTTGCCTGTTAATACTTCTGACCCTTAAAAATTAGCGTTTCTGAACATAACCAAGTACAGTTGTCAAAATCAAGAAATTCAGTGCTGAGGCAACATTGAAATGAATGCAGATTTTAATAATGTTCTTTAGAGAGATTTTTCCTCCCAGAACAGGATGTGTTCTAGGATCCTATATTGCATTTAGTTGTCATATCTTAAAACATTTTAAACAAGATTTGCAAACACTAGGATCCAGATGAGTACTGTGTTAATGGCAACTTACGAATTCTTGCTGTCGTTGCTAGAGTTTTAGAAAGGCGAAAGTAGAATGGACCAGAATGGACCAGATGAAATTTCAGGCATATAGATTCATATTCTATATTGTGGGTGAGGAAGCAATTGTTTTGCTTATTTTTGTTTCATGAATCCAAATTAAAACAACTCAAATGCTTTCATCAGCATCTGTATAGATCCTGTCTTTGAAATGTAGCCGACATCCTAGTTATATCATTAAAAACTGTTTGAAAACTCTTTTCTATTTTATTACAGAGTTTTCAAACAATAATTTTATCTGAAATAGCTTTCTCTCTGCCACTCCCCCTCTCAAGCACTGCTCCATGTAATTTTAGGCAAATTGCTGTTTTTCTTTATGCCCTTTGTTTCTATCTGTTTAAAATGAGGACAAGGCCGTTAATGTACTTTTCTTTCAAGCCTGGTTACCTTGATGAATAAATATATAAATACAGGAGTTCTTAGAGAATGTGAAGTTCTATTACTTATAAATTGACTTTTCATAAAGTAATTTTGTTTTATGAATAGGTTACCAATTCCACGAGCTGCATCTCTTTTAATTTTCTTTGGTTATTAAAAAAAAAAGTCCATTTAAAAAAAAAAGAAAAATAGTTCAAGTTGAAGCCTCATTTTCTTGGTTAAATTGAATTTCTGTTGTTGACAACGTATCCTGATTAGAAGTGGTTTAGTCATAGACACAGGTTCAAATGCAGTCGCTGTATTGAAGGGTCAGAATGAGAGGGGTCTTTTTCTTGAACGTAATCTTTTTGCTAATACACGTTTGTGGGCTTAGAATGAAAACGCAACCGTTGTTAGCAAAATAAACTTCAGTGAACAGCATTGAAAATACATATACAATCAGATTAAATGACACAGAAAGGGGTCTACTTTATACCTTTACAAAATGACTGTTAAATTATGTGCTCTAAATTTCTTTGTTATATTGGATTAAACCCTTTTGCTAGCTCAAAATCCAAATAGAGATCCACCTTTTTAAATGTTTTCTTTATTTTCCACTCATTTCCCATGGATTTCTTCAACTCATTAAAAACCATTTGTTAATTTTTTTAATTTGACTGTTGTATCTCTTCCCTGCCCATTTGTGCCATAACTTTTCTTTCATAATTACCACCCCCGCCTTGCTCAACTTGGGGACAGTGGTATCTTTAGAACAGTCCCATCATTCCCTGTCATTCATGGGTGACAGAATGTATCACGTATTCAAACTTTTTTTTTTAACTCCCTGAGGAACTCAGTATATTATAAAGCAATGGGCTGAGTTCCATCCCTGAAGGCATCCAAAAGAACAAGTTCTAAATAACATCCTCCTTTCAAATATGTATCTCCATCTTGTAGTTCACCATTTCCAAGCCTTGTCTGTGGCTATACATAGGCTCTGCATGTATGTTTCATGTTGCTTCCCCCACCCTCTCTTCTCTCTTTGAATATTTGTGTTGAGAAAGAGTGTGCGTGTGTGTGTGTGTGTGTGTGTGTGTGTGTGTGTGTGTGTGTGTCTGTGAGAAAGAGCTTTGGGAACATGTACCCCAGGCCTGTAGAATGACACAACAAAAGCAGACCCTTGAAGTTGTCAGGTTCTGTCCTTGTAAATGACATGGTTTAAATGCATGCAGTGGATTAAAATATGTTCTCCCTGACAGAAGTCTTTTCCTTGAAGTGAAAAATACTCCCGTCAGTCCTGATTGCAAGGAAGGAGGCTGTTGTGAGTGAGAGCGACTTGCCAGGACCTCAAGTTTCTCAAGCACTAGTCTGCAGATACGTTTGTTACGTGATTCTCAGCTTTGAGTTGGTTATCATCTCGTCTTGGCATATTCTGTTTCCAGAATACATCAGTTTTCCTGTTGCTTTGGCTTTTTCTCAAGATTTTTGGTTGGCTTTTTGTCTGGCGAGTAGCAAAACCTATTTGAGTTCCCTAATCAATAATTGTAAAATAAGTAGAAGTTGATCCAGGCCAGCTGTAAATCCACCTGTGCATGTGTATTAATGTCCGTCCACCTAGAGAAGCTGTACAAAGGACATGTCTGTCCACATGTCACTGAAGATAGGACATGAGCAAGGAACAGGCAGCTGTGTATGGAGGGACTGTTCTTATGGTGTGGACAGGTTGATACAAGGCTTGGGGAGCTGTTTCTCCAAATTTGTAGTATTATAGACGTTGCAGGATGTTGCAAAAGTTCCTGGAATGTGAACATAGCCTAGTTTGGGGGCTTAGAGCTTATCCTGCCTGTAGGTGCGATAATGATGTGATTTCATGCTGCGGCCAGGTTATGCGGCCCCGCCCCCCACTCCGCCCCATAATGCACCTTTCAGTGATTTGTTACGGCCTCGCCCTTGTGTCAGTTGGGCTGGAAAGAAATTCTTATTTTCTTCTCTCTGTCAAGATAGCATTAGGGAGGAAAAGTGTTGGATGTTTGATTTGGCAAGGCCAGCATTGATACACATATCTGTTGCCTGGGTGAAAAGGATGCTAGGTGGTATTTGGGGAAGAGGGCCCCATCTTCTCCTCCCCCGGTTGACATGATGAGGTGTTAATTGGTGTGTCAGATTGCCACCTTGTTTCTGTGCAGGTTTTATAAGGCCTAATGGTTCTAATTGGACAAGGTGCTTTCATTTTGGGAGGTCCCTTCTGTGCTTGTGGACTGGAGTAAGATGTCCCCTTTCCAGTAACTTAGAAATAAGGGGGAAATACTGTATTTCCCTATGTATAAGACACACCATTTTTCGAAAATTTTGAGGTCTAAAAACTGGGTGTGTTGTAAAAATATCTACAATGAGCGCAAAAACAAGAGTGAAATTGCGGGAAATGCAAGTAAAAAAATCTACAGCCACTCTATAAGACGCACCCAGAGTTTAGACCCCAAATTTTTCGAAAAAGGGTGCATCTTATACATGGGGAAATACGGTAGTTGTGTTAGGCTGAAGTTCAAAACATACTCTGAGTGACTCCAGAGTAAGTCTTGGCCTGTCACTGGTGGAATATATTAACACGCCTGAAGAAAGCATGTGTCAATCTTTTTCCATTTTAAAATGAAGTTTTGAAAAGATTATTAATATCATGGGACATGTTTATAATGTGATGTGTAATAGAATAAAAATCAGCCTGCTCTTTCATATCTGGATATCTGAACAGGCAGAAAGCCTGGTATAGGATGTAAAATTTTTTTTCTTACATGTTTCAAACACTTTTCTATGTTTTCCTGGTTCTTTGAATGGAGCAAGTATTAATTTATTATATACAGTAAAAAGTAGACACCTACAGCCATTATTGTTTTTAAAGAGTTTTAGATATGTGAGATATATATATGTTTGGTGTCAAACCTGACTTGTATTCATCTTTTGTTATCGGTATATATTGAGTATTACAATTTTAATATAGTTTTTTCCTTTCTTAAAATGTGTGTACATGTTTTTGGCACCCTCTGTATATAAAGCAAAGATTCAGAAGGACAAGCAGTGCTGTGTCCTTCCCACGCCGGCCCTGGTCTCACAACTGTCCAGTCCTGGTGGCCGCCGGCTCCTGCCTCTACAGAGATGCTTAGCGCAGACTGTCACAGCCTCATGCCAACCGGCCAGCACGCTTCCAAGCCATAAAGCTACCCAATAACCCTCCGATTTCCGCATAGAAAGAGCACGTCTTGGCTGGAGTTCCCAAATGCCTGTTCTTCTTGGCAGAGGCAATTGTTATTTTAAAGTGATAATTTAGCCTTTTCGTTGATTTGTAAGTTCTCCCAACTTCCGAGACTCTTGACAAAGGAGGCTTCTAAATGTGCAATATTAATTTCACCAAAGTAATGAGCCCCTGACTGGGGGCCTTTGAACAAGTGGTCTAATGCTGTTCCCGGTAACGACCCCTGTGCCATGTTCTTCGAAACCTCACTGAAGAAAGGGGACTGAGGAGGATGAGCTTGGAGGGCATGCCCCGTGATGTGGGGTCCCCCAGGGGGAGTTCCGAGGCCCACGTCAGGCTTTTGCCCAGAGCCTGCTGCTGGGGCTCAGGCCCCTACCTTTCCCCGTCTCGGTGTCTGGCCGCCCTTGGTGCAGAAAGGAGGCAAAACCTCCTTGCCTAATCACAATGCTTCCTGTTAGAGCTTGAAGGGACTGTAGAAATCACCCTCCCTAACCTCCCCTTCTATCTGTGAAGACGGAGGCCCAGGGCCCTGGGGGATAAAGTGACAGAGTGAGGATTAGCACCTAAATCTCTAGCTTCCCTGCGTGGGACGGTTTTCATCTTTAATGGTGATTTCCAGATAGGCTCCAAGGATTGCAGGCCAGAGAACGAGAAGGCCAGGGTCTCCTTCTACAGGCTTGGGCGCCCCTGAGGATGGGGCAGCCCCTTGCTGTGTAAGCTGGACACACAGAGGGCGTTTGGGATGGAGAGCTCTTCAACAGAGCCGTGAGGACGGACGCTTATCTCTGTGGACTGCACCTGCTGTGGGTCTCCTTTATATGGTAGCTTTCTCCAGGGCCTTTCCGACCGTTTCATTAGAGACTTAAGTCGCTGGGCAAAGATTAGTTTTACGGCTTCCTGTATGCCTTAATCTCTCTTAAATCCTGGGGAAAAGGCCCATACTATTAGTCAGTTATCTGCAAGGCCACTGTTGTGACAACTGAGATAGTGGGTCAATGTCCCTGGCTCCTCTCTATTCTTACCTTGCAACAAAGAGGCAGAAATACGGTCATCGAATAATGATTATCGATTGATCTCACTGCATGATTATAATGACATTTGATTGTACTCCTGTGGAATTGTAATACAGCCCTTATAGTTTAAAACATGACTTGGCTATCATAACCAGTCTCCATTAATTTAGCAGGAGTGAACTTTCTGTTCTTGCTTTTTCCTCATATCTGTGTGTGTGTGTGTGTGTGTGTGTGTGTGTGTGTG
>NW_017731581.1:2580965-2604385 GCF_001890085.2 Hipposideros armiger
GAGAGAGAGAGAGAGAGAGAGAGAGAGAGAGAGAGAGAGAATGTATTCCATTTGCATTTCTAGTCATTCAAGAATTATTTATTGAGAGCCTACTCTAATGCTAGCTATGTCCTGTGGGCTGTATGCTGGGTATACATCAAAGCCAAAAAAAAACAATTCCTGCCCTAACCGAGTTTATATTTTAGTAGGAGGAATTGGTACATATCATCCTTAAAGCTGATGCCTGAAATAGTTATAGATTAGGAAGAATAAGGAGTAAACCCTAAAGGAATAAAAATAGTTAACTCATATTTAATGGTCTAATTCTAATCCTTTGATCTTTTTTGTTTGTTTGTTTGTTTGCTACTTTATACCTGTTGAGTTCTTTATTTATTGTGGGGTGGGGGTATTTCTACTTTTATAGTTGAGTTAGAACAGTTTTAATAATTGGGTCAGATGACAATGTTTTGGAAAGCATTCTTTAAAACTGCATAACACTATACAAATATATCAGGTAAACCTGTATTAGGTTGTCCAGAGAAACAGAACCAGTGAGGTTCTGTGGGAAGAGAGAGAGAAAGAGAGAGAGAGAGCGAGAGGGAGAAAGAAGAGAGAGAGAAAGAAAGGGAGAGAGAGAGGGAGAAATGGAGAGAGAGAAAGAGAGAGATGGCTTGATGGATGGATGGATTTTTAAGGACTTGGCTCATGCGATTGTGTGGTCTGGCAATTCAGAAACCGCAGGGCAAGGCCGCTGACGGGAGACCCAGAGAAGAGTTGATGTGGCGTGTAGAAGCAGGAATCCTTCCTTGGGGGATCTCAGTCTTCTCTTTAAGGACTGCAGCTGCCCTTGTGGCTCTTTTGAGCTGGACTTTGTGGAGCGTTGGGAGCTGGACACTGAGCACCTGGGCCTGCAGCTGTGGGCTCCTTGTCTCTGAGCATGGTGGAGCCCCTGTTTTGTTGAAATGCCACAGGTGGCACAGGTGAGGGCTGACGAGGCACCATTGTCATTGTTATTTGCTCTGTCACCCATGTCTCAATAATATGTCTCTGGATGGTTGCCTCACAGTAACCTATGACCCTGTCTCTGCAGAGGTGTGGGTTCTACCAGCTCTGGCCATCTCCTACACGTTCTAAACTGCAGGGCCCCAAAGGGTGTTAGTATCATGGCCATGATCTTCGCCTTGAAATGGCACAGCTGTGTAGTATGACATAGGTGACATAATGTTGCGTGCCCCAGTTCACTCAGTTGAATAGCAACACATAATTATTAACCCATGGGCTCTGTGCGTCTTCTCTGTGCCGGGTACTAGGTCAGGAGCTGGGGACACACAAGATCTCGGGAAGCTTAGAGCATCCATACTGTAGACTACCATTAGCAGAATAAGGTGGTTAGGCCAATAAGTGCTTCGGGAGCAGACAGCAGGCGTGCCCTGCTTCTGTCACCTTCCTCATGCTGGTCCCACTGCCTGGAATGTTCTCCCCACTTGCCCACCCACCTCTCAGCCTCCTTGTTTAAATTTTGTCTTTTATTTCAAAGTACAGCATAAATACCTCCTTTGTAAAAACCTTCCTGATTTCTTCACTCAGATATGATCACAGTCTTTCCATATGTCTAAAACCCTTTGTTCATAACCCTTCGATGACTAGGGCGACACTATCATTTATCATCCAGACAGGGAAAGTAAAAGGAAGCACTCTTAATTAATTACATCAGGACCCTACACATCAGCTGGGATGTTCTAGGGAAACCAGGATTATATGGTCACCCCAGTTATGACCTTTACCCGCCGCCCCCCTCCCCCTACCCGTTTGAGTAAAGTATGGTCTGGTCAAGTGTGTGTTCATTCCCATTTTAAAGTGTACATTCCACTGTAGGGGTGGGAGAGGCAGAAAGCATGCATGCTGCGTATGCTTTCATTTCCACACAGGGATTTAGACTCAGTGGGAGCTAAATAATACTCATCGAAAGGACTTTACGCTGTCTACAGTAGGTCTCAGGAGTTGAGCAGGCCTGCTGGAACCTCCAGAAAAGCTGTCAGAAGAAAATCAGTGTGAATAGTCACAGTTGGGGCAGGGAGACTCCGCTGGGGAGAGGACTCCTTCGCAATGTCCAGTCAGTAGTAGTCCAAATCGTCAGGTAATGGCGATTTGGGCCCCATCCTGGGCTGCTGTGGTCAAACACGTGCCAGGTCTCCTCTGTTAGGTGGAGCATGACCGTGAATGATACTCCTGGGTGCATTTATAGAAGTGGATGTAGGAACCTAGCTGGGGGCGAGGGGGTGCCACCTTCCCTGAGGCAGGCAGGCGACAGGGCCCTGTTCCCACAGGCTATGGTTGGCTAGTATTTTCAGTCTTCCTTCAACTTGAACACCTCCTGGCAACATGTTAAACTCAAAGCACTTGAGAAGGTTATAATCACTTAATAAGGCTGTGAAAAAGTTGAGCAGAGGACTTTATAAGTTGCTTTTATAGATGAGGTGTCACTGACAGATTTTCTTGATGAAGAGTCTAGATGACATTAGCTCATGGGCTTTTAGATTTGACTGAAGCCCTTGCCATTTAAATAGGCCCTTTTCACTGGCCAGAGTAGGCAGCTATTGGTTTAATGAAGCGAGGCATTGAATATAATGGTGAGCTTATTGTCACATGGTCTAAAATAAGTAAATAAGAGATTCATTGACTTCTACCTTATAGACTGCTTTTCAGAACAACACATCAAAGGTCTTTGTAAAGGTGCGATATTTTACTGCCACCTCGCTGTCATTATTCTTTAGTGCCTAGGGGCCAACTCCCATTGAAAAGGTCATTTCGAATCTTTTTGTGGGTGATGAGCGTTTGGTTTTTACTATAATCTATAATCTGGACTTCAGTGGCAAATTTTTAGTACAAACTTTTGAGCCTAGGGTACTCGGCAAAGCCTATATACGGCACAAGTTTATTGTGTTTTGTGTGACCTTGAACGTCCCATATATCTGTTTAGGACTGTCCTGAGCCCTTTGCTTTCTGTAGTTAAAAATTCCTCAGGCCTGATCCCACTGTCCTGAACAGGATTGCTTATTGTTTTAATTGTTTGCTGCACTTCCTAGTCTTCACTTGTTCTTGTCAGATGTGTAGCTGACTTTTAGAGCTGTGAATTTTGCACCAAGCTCTTTTTTTTTTTTTTTTTTTTTTTTTTTTGGGGGCAAGTGTGGGTATAGGTGAAGGAAGGCTGGAGTTCTAGGCTAGAGGTTCCCAAGCCTGGCTGGTCACCAGAACCTGGTTGCCACAGTGGACTCAGGCTCCAGGGTGGGACTGGACATGTGTATGTTGAAAATGCACTCTGCTAGTTCTTAGTCCTCATTGTGAACAACTGGTGGAAGGCGTTGCCCTCCTCTTCCTGGGGCTCGGCAGCCCTGTGGGTGGAATGGCTCTAGCCAGGCTGTCCGTGTGCCCAGCCTGGGAGCCCGTACAATTTTCAAGCTTCCTGTACGCCATGTGACATCAGATCTGTACTAAGCATGTTACATACCAGACATCGTCTTCATGTTTGTTGTCAGGCTTTAAAGGAACGATCCCCACCCTTCTTTCCTGCTGGTCCTTGTCCTCTCCATTACACTTCGTTCTTATTTGACCTTTGAGAAAAGAGCACCGGCTTTAGAGACAGAAGACCTGACGTCTGGGCTCTTCTTCTTCAGCTAATGAACTTGTGAGAGTCAGCCAATCACCTCACTTGTATCTGAGCTTCACTTTCCTCTCTTCCAAAACGAAGGTGGTATTTCCTGTGTAGCTTCCTGGGTAGGACCTGGTGAGCTAATGTGTGTGCCTCCGCTTGGTAAAAATGCAGTGCTGTACTGGCTCACACCCACTGTGGCTGGTTCAGTGCTTCTCACTATAGATGATCAACAAGTATTCTTAACAGGTTGCAGACAGAAGATTCTTGGAGTAATGATGTGTTTCCAACCTCTCCTCTTCTTCCCTCCGTGTCCTCCTAAGAGGCTAGGAATCCCACCCCTGGATTCATTCCTAGGAAATAGGACTTGTATTGCTTGCAGCCAGTGTCTGGTGTTGGAACCCCCCACCCCCTCGGTCTGTAGTAACACATGGAACTTTTCTCCTTGGCCTTTTCAATGGGTTAATTCCCTTTGCATTGTTAAAACAGTATTTCACTACTTCTGCTTTTCCTAATTATCATGCAGATAAACAGTGGGGATCATGGCATTAGGAAAGTGAGTGGCTTATGATTTTTGCCTCAGAAAGAGAAAGTCTTGCTGTTTCTCCTTCCCCTTGAGCAACACAGCAGTAATAAATGAGCAAGTCCGGAGTACTTTATGATGGATAGTTAATGGTGCTGTGCCTCAGCCAACAGGCCTGTTTTCCTCAGCATCTGTCACAATTCAGAGTCATTAGCATACCTTTAATGGGTTCTTTTCAAAATAATTTCTATGAGGGCATTTAGAATGCATCAAGGAAAAATATTGAGTTGTAGAGATGAGGAATTTTAAATGTAGACAAATGGTTTTCATTCTCTCAGATGTAATTTTGATAAAATCGAGAAACAACATAGCAACATACTATGGAGTTTAACAGAATTGACAGCGTTTAATGTACTGTCTGGGAATTATTTTTTTTTTCTGGCATTCTAAACTAGGTACTTAAAAACCTTATTTTTTTGATGAAAATTTTAATTTGAAAAATTGTAGGGTTTCTTAGCACCCTTCACCTCACTGGTGGTAGGCTTTCTCCTGGTCTGTGTTGGCTTTGTCCATTGGCTGTCTTTCATACTCTGTTTTATGATCAATCATGGAATCAATGTTATTCTCCTGTAAGGTGGAAAATGTTTCGTTGGGTATCTATGATTTTTACATAATACGGTAAAACCTTGGATTGCAAGTAACTTGGTTTGCGAGTGTTCTGCAAGATGAGCATACATTTCAAATACATTCTAACTTGGTAAACGAGCAGTGTCTTGCAATACAAGTAGTTTGTCTCCAGAACGCATTATACTCACAAACCAAGGTATTACTGTACTGGTAAATATTAGGCTTGTTATATATTTAGTTGTGAGGGAGAAATCTTCAAAGAAGTAAATTAAGTCATCTTTTTCCTGACATGTAAAGGACAGGTGAGAGGAGATCTTTACTAAGTTTTTAAATATGAATGTATTTACAATGACATATTTAAAAGAGAACAAAATGGCTTCCATTATTTTTTAAACATGAAAGCCAATTTATACTTTAACATGTGTACATAGCTATTGAATAATAGTTCCTTGTATCTGTAAAGGATCTGCTTTTTAAAAATCTACTTATATGTATTTTTTCATACTTAATGTCTACAACAGCACTGTGAGGTAGGTGGGACACATATTACCCTATTTTCCAAAACAAAATTGAGAACCTTTAAGAGGAAAGCCAGTGGGGTCAAGCTTATTCTGCAGACAATTAAAGGGGCCAGGGCTTCTGACTCGTGTCTTTTAACCCCTTTTATGAAATGTAGTTTTAGCTATTCTGTGCTCCTCTAGAATGAATTTTCATAGCCTCACCAATATTAAAATTTCCATACAACACTAACTTATTTTTGGAGAGACTGTGTTTTTTCTATATCCTTTTCTTGGTGCTTGGGAATCAAGTAATTGAATTTTCCAAGGTCTTCAGACATATTTGATTAACCCTAGGATCTGGGAATTTTTTGTATTTGTTTGAACTATTGACACTATATGACGTAGCTTATTCGTTGTTCTAGACTTTTTAAATTGGACTATGTAAAATTTTGAATCAGTTGATGAATGGGGGAAAGGTGTTTTTCATTTCTGGAGGACATCTCGTACATTTTGGCGTTTTGTAACAATTACTGTTGTACCACATGGGCAAATACACAAAGGCTCATTCAAAGATGGAACTCACAATTTTAAACTTGATATTAGGAGGTGTTTCTGGTTAGTCCTCAGCCATAGGGTCTAAGACAGTGCCTTTTCATATCCTTGTTCCAGAAAATAGGACTGAGTGTGGGGAAGAGGGAAGTAGGGATATTTCCTGCCTCGTTTAGGATGAGTCCTGGAAGGCACACATGCCACTTCCCCTCACACTGTGTTGGTCAGAACCTAGTGACCTGTCCACACCCAGCATCAAAGGAAGCTAGGAAATGTCTTTTTTTTTCCCCCCTGCATTGGATGATAATGAGCCCTGCTAAACATCACAAGCCTTATTATAGATAAAGGTGAGATGAATGTTATGAGGAGTTATCAGGCTGCCAAAATTACATGGTCCTCAAAACTGATATTTGAGCTTTCCGGTGTAAAGCCAATTTAAGACGTACTTAGATATTTAACACTTCTTGACAACTCCTTTGCGATTATAAATCATATTGACTTTTTGATTACATATATTCGTTGGAAAATACTAACTACTATGATTTTCCTAGATACTGTGGGGATTAAAAGTTGTCAGTAAAATCTAGAATCTTTAAATAAATTTTTGAAAGGGGGTGATGGACCAAATGGAATTCTAACGACTTGATTTCAACACATTTCTCTTTCAGTTGAGTTGTTGAAGATAAAAAGTGAAAAGCAACATTACCCTTGAGAAACTTTCCCTCAGCATCTAAGCAGCCGTTTTTAATTACAGAAAACGTCTTGAAAAATCTGTTTTGCCATTTTAAAGTTTTAGCTGTGAGAAAGTCAATTGTCAGTTGTGTAATGGAGGGAAAAAAAATCAAACTGAAAAAGCCATTTCTGTATTATGTTGAGTGGATACATATGTCATTTGAACATTAGTGGCTGCTTTTCCAGAGAAAATTTTACACTGGGAATTTATGTATCATCGTTGGTCACATAAACACAAAAGAGTCTCATCAACCCATGCATACCCGTAGAAGTATGACTATAATGAGAATTGTGTAAATGCAAACCAAAATCACGTATTAAGTGTGCTTTCTAAAGGCATCTCTTTGGGAAGCTGTAATATTTATTCTATTAGAACTGCCCTTTCTCAAAGCGTCCCTCTAACCTCTGTCCCTCTTCCTGGCTCTCTTCCTGTCTCTCTTTCCTCCGCTCTCCTTTCTTCCTTCCCCTCCCCCCTCCCTCTCTTCTCCCTCCCTCCTTCTCTTCCTTCCTTCCTAGAATTGCCTTAAAAAGCACATTACTTTGTCCTCCAAGTCAGTGAATCTTCCTCAGCCGAGAATAGATTTGATTTTTGGAAACAGCCAGAAGTATTTGGAATCACGGCTGTTGGGTGATGAAACTATAATAACATTTTCAATTAGACACAAGGAGTGACTATAAAGTAACGAGACCAATTTTCCCAAATTTTTGGAAAGCGAAGAAGAAGGCTCCAAAATAGGAACTCTCAGTCCGAGGTTATGTTTGTTAAAACCCCATTCTCATTATTTGGTAATCGCATTATAAATGTTGTGTATTATTTATGTAGTCACTTATTTTGTATTTGCCCCTACCTCTTTTTCCTGATGGTGGTGTCTTGTGACCACCTATGCGGTCATTTTCACACTTTTATTTTATGATGATAGTTCTTTCAGAGTTCTTCTGATATCTGTATACCATCTTAGAAATACAGTAATGAAACTGACACACAGGAGGAAATGAAACTTTACTCAATGTTTAATTATATAAATTGGCTACCTGATAGATTTTTTTCTTTTGGAATTTGACATTTGAAAATTGGCAGCAAGGCTTTTATGCTTATCTTAAGCATAATCATCATGCAGACTTATGAGTATGTTATCAAATGCAATGATCTTATTATATCATCAGATAAGTGGTATGTGTATTGCATTATCAACTTATATTGCTTGAAAAGTAACTTTCAAAAATAAATTGAGGTGTTCAGCAATTATACCAAGCATTTGAGTCTTTATCTTAAGTTAAATATAAAACTTAATGATATTTATTTAAACTTAAAAAAAAAATCCATGGTTGTCATTTCTGTGTTTCTTTTGAGCTTGAGTAGTATCTCATATTGCAAAGCTATAATTTAGAAACTTTTTATTTTGCGTTCTTACTGGCCCTCAGAGACTTTGGTTTTTTCCCCACTAAACTTCTTGTGTAAAGTTTTAAAAGAAAGTGAAGATACGACTAAATTTTCTTTGGTAGGGAGGTAGGAAGATAAGAAGGAAAGAAGGAAGGAAAATGAATTAATACAAAAGCCAAATAAATAGGTATGCTTTTCGATACTGAGATACTGTACCTTTTGTTTCTGGCTCTTTGGGTTACACGGTTTATTTCATTTAAATTTTGATAATTAAAATTATGCCTCCAACTGTGATAATATATAATAAATTCAAAGCATTAATTATCCATACATATACGAAAGTTATTTTATTAGGGCATCCTTTAGTCTACTTGCTTTTAAAAATATATTTATTTTACAGAAAAAGCAACAATTTTCATTAGCTTTTTCTAGTACTTTGACAGAGTGGTGTGTCTTATAAATAAGTACTGATTAGTTCATGTCTTGAGAATGATTAAAAGTGTATGCTTAATTTGCAAAAACGAATGCTGATTCATATACTGTTTTTTGGAACAACAGAAAACTTATGAAACTTGGTGGCTTGGCAAAAGTGTTAGGATGGTATAAAAGTTACTTTGGATTTGAACATTGAAAAACAATTAAATATAAATTTAAGTATTCTCATTAAAAACATCTAAATGCATTATAATATTCATTCATTCATTCATTCATTCATCTGATAACATATAAATGTATCAGGCTATTATAAGCTCAATGATAGAGATGCAAATTTGCATTAAAATAGAATCCTGTCGCTTGGAACTCAGTCTGAAATTTACCAATTTTTACTCTGCCTGTATAGTTATAAAATTTGAACATGAGACAAAACATTTTTGGTAGTAATTCTTGGAGTTAACTCTCAGTGTAAAAATAAGAGACTTAAAATGTGCCACTCCCAAATGAGTGAAGCCCCCAGTGACAGGAGAGTCCAGTTTCAACTCAGCTTCATTAACCCTCTCAGCCAGGCCGAGCAAGATCACAAGAAGAGTTCTAAGTTGTGTTCCAGCCTTAGCACGGGTGTACCTTGGAGATTTTGTGGGTTTGGTTCCAGGCCACCATAATAAAGCAAGTGTTGCAAGAGAGCGAGTTGGAATCTTGGGAGGGTCTTGCCTTCAGTTTGCAAAAATGCAACATCTGTGAAGCACAGTTAGAGGAAGCATGCCTGTCGTCTAACGCAGACTGATGTTTATTCAACAGGTGTTTAATGAGTGCCTACTCTGTGCCAGCCACTGTTTGATGCTTATTTTCACCAAATCAGGTACATTCCAAAGGTACCGAGACACTCCTGAATTTTACATCGTTCTCTTCCAAAAAGGGGGGCAGAGGGCAACCAAAGTTGTTAAATTGTTGCCCTATGGTTGACTGAAGATATCAAGACCAAATATAGTAATCGTTAGCATGATTTTTTTACATTGGACATAATAATGTGTCTAGTTTTTATCCAGTTTATAATTGTTAAATGGATGTTGGGACAGTGTGTGCCTACAGATGGCTCTGTTTATCATTTTCCATAAAAATGTTTCTATGACCTTTATAAACAAACCTTAAGAGGTTAAGATATGCTTCATAGAATCTCCAGTGTTTATTAGGATAATTGCTCGCTAGTGTTTCTTGATATATACTGTGTTGTTGATTTCAAATTTAATTCAGAAAATCTTATGAGCACTTTTTGTGTGCCTAGTGCCAATGGTCTGTATGGTAGTTGATCTTTAATATTTATCTAAGTAGCTTAGTTTTTCTTGTTAAAAGTTCTTTGAAAACAAATTTTTATTAATTCAAGTTGAGTTTGCCAAAATGAGAGTTGTACAAATGATTGCTTACTCTTCATGTTATGCTGTCTTTCCAGCTTGCTCGTGTACGTACGTACTTGCTTTTGGTTTTTCTTCTCTTGCTTCTTATGTATCACTCTCAAAGTTGTCTGGGGTCATTTAACGACATAAAGATTATTGGATTGTTGGAAAAGTCACGACAGACTTTTTTTTATGTTTTTTGTTGCAAAAATGCGTCATGACTTTTACGACAACCCAATATTTTAACTTTTAGTAGAGAACAGGAATACATTTTGGTGCTTGGCGGATCCCGTTGATATTATGTATCTGTTTGTGTGTGTGGAGAGAAAAAGAGGTGTGTGCGTGTATAAATATATATATACATACAGTATTAAAGAAATTTAATGTCTTGTGTTATATCCTTTTACCACAAAAATAGACTCCTGGAATATTATGCCTTATTTTAAAATCACTATTTCTGGTTATTTTTGCATTTTTATATATTACAGAGGGTGCCAAAAAATGTATACACATTTTAAGAAAGGGAAAAACTGTATTAACATTGTAATGCTTACTATATACCAATAACAAAAGATAAATACATGTCACGTTTGACTTCTGCAATTACAAGAGATGTTCAAAGTGGTTACCATCAGCATAATTTTAATACAGTTTTTTCCTTTCTTAAAATGTGTATACATTGTTTTGGCACCCCCTGTATTTAATTAATCCTTTTGTTTTTAGGCAGAGCTGTATTAAGATGGGCCTTTTTAAAAGTTGGTTTAATAAAAAAAAAACCCAGACCCATCATGATTCTTCATGGTGATTTAAAAGAAGCATTCCTATTAATGTTAGGAAGAGAGTGGTGTGTCCATTATTTATATTGTTTCGGAGGTAATAACCAGTACTATGAGTTAAGAAAAAAAAATGAAAAAAATGGAAGGGAAAACATGGAAAGGAGAAAGTAAAATTTCCAGTATTTATAGATAGTATACCTGGAAAACCAAGAAAATAAGCTGATAAGTTTTTATAAGCCAAGAGAATTCAGTTACAGTAACTGCCTATCAAGTCAATCAAGTTCTTTATGTACCGATATGGGTTGAGAACAACAAAGAAAGTTTAAAGTGGGCTTCCATTTGGAAAAAAAATTATGTAACATACAGGCAGTTATAGTGAAATAAAACAAAACCAAATGTTTATTGTAGAACAATTTGTACCAGTAGTATTGAAAAATTAAATCATCCATCATCCTACCGTTAATATTTTATGTATGATTCCTGGTTTTTACTGTTACATATACAGACATATGTACATATGCACACACACATACACACACTTTGGGCGTGTGTAGGAAGGGTAGAGGAGGTGTAAGTTGGGGCTCATATTGTACTATTATTTTAAAATATTTTTAATGCAACAGTATATTGTGAATATTTTTTATCATATTATTACTACTTCTCTATGGCAATCTTTTTATGGATGTATAATTTAGATATTTGACCATTTCCCTATTTTTAATGTTTCTGTTTTTCTGTTTTTGTTTTTGTTTTTCAATATTATCAACAAAGCTAGGAAGAAGAATATCCTCTTGGTTGTCAATCTTTGCTGATATCCATGATGTGGTTTCTGTTTTTCGATAAATGTCTAGAAGCAGATTTGTTGAGTGAAAGGATATATTTTCATGTTTTTGTGTACACACACACACACACACACACACACACACTTACCCTTTTTCATTTTCCAGTATTGTTTTAAAATATTTTTATAAGCTTTATTTTTTAGATAGTCAAATCTACCAGTTTTTTCTTTTTAGAGTAATTGTATGCTTAGAAAGTTTGGGTGTAAGATTTATTTTAAAAGATTTATTTCTACTTTTATGTCTTCAAGTTTTTAACGATGGGATTTTTATTCGATTTTGTATGTATTTTGGCATTTGGTATCACACTAGGGTTTTCTAGAAAGTTTTGCCAGTATCAGTTTTTAAAAATAAATAATTTATGCATTCTCCCATGTATAAGATGCACCCTTTTCCAAAAAATTTGGGGTCTAAAAACTGGGTGCGTCTTATACAGTGGTTGTAGATTTTTTTTACTTGCATTTCCTGCTTTTTTTGTGCTTGGTTTTGTGCTCATACAACCACTGTATAAGATGCAACCAGTTTTTAGACCCCAAATTTTTCGATAAAAGTTGCGTCTCATACATGGGGAAATACAGTATACTAGTTATTTTATACCAAGTTCTAATGTAAATTTAAAGCTGTTTCTGATCTTTGAATTCTGTTCACTTGGTATATTTACCAATTCTTGAACTAATACCATGCTATTTTAATTATAGATTTACACTTAAAAAAAATTTTGCTTGACAATTTCAAAAGCCTGACTATTAATTTTCAAAATTTCTTTATTGATATGATTTATCTATTCTTCATAATGAACAGTAGTCTCCTTTCCTTAAGTGTTTTAATATTCAAGCCCCTTGGTTATTCTTTGTGTATTGAAATACCTTTATACAATATTTGGAATGTGTGTGTTACTAGAAGTGTTTGTGCTTTTAATATTGCTTTAGATACCAGGTAGTTTATTCATTAATGAAGATCTATTTATGCGTATACCTTATCCTTTCTCTTTTCTTTTCTCATTGTTTGCTTAAGTCCCTTCTCTCCATTTACCACCAAACCTTTTATTACGCTTGCGTGATTGGATGGTTTATAACCCTTCAGCCAATCAGGTGCCTTAATGGTAGACAGCACATGTAATGTGGGTTTTGCTACTAATAAATAACATTAGATTGTTGGTTGAAGTTGGTCTGTGAACTTCATTTAGCTAACTCTTACCGTTTTCAATTTGAACAAAGATAATTACTTGTTTGCTTTTTCTGAGGACATTTGTGTCATTTGTTTTATGCATGTTGTCATACAGCATTTCAAGTCTATAGTACCAGTCTAGATCCCATCATACCATTTTTAGCTCTTCCATGTATTTCCTATAGATACCGTCTTTTAATATTAGAAACAAACAGAGGAAACTGTCGAAAAATTCTCCTGCTGTATGAAGCCACAGGATTCAAGGATGTGAAATTATAGTGATTTTTTTTTATTATTATCTTCACAGAATTGCAACTATTAACACTGTGAGTAATTTTCTTTCTTTCCTAACTTGTAGTTGTTAGAGAACAATTTAAAAAATTGATGCTTTTGTCAAAAAGCTGGATGAGTAGGATACAGGCTTCGTCTGGATATGACAACGTTAAGAACTCCACGACTTTTACTAACTGAAATAAGGAATCTATTTTATACTCCATTAAACTGTTACACATCACAAATAATTTATTTCAACGCTTGTTCTCATCTGTATCAAGGATGATAAACTAGTCACTGTAAGGATTTTTTTTTTAGTGAATGTAATAGTATTCTCTTCTTCTCTACCTTCTCTCATCATCATTAGGGAGAAGTGCGTGCCTCCTAAACAGTCCCCATCAACAAACATAGACCTACAATTGTTACAGGGACTCAGAGAGGGCATTTCAGGAAGTCAGGTGACTGAAGGTGCCTTGCTTCCTAGCTCTCCTGCTCATGAAATATATCATGTTGGCCATGACCCAATCTTGCATCTATTTGTTCATCTTTCAAGTGCGCATGGGTACTTCAGAGGGCTGTTTTGAGAATATGTGAAAGTGCTTTGTAAGCTGTGATGGCTATACTCATATTAAATTCCTATAGTTAACTATTCCTATAGTTATTTTTGACAATGTTAACAATGATTGGCAGATCTACACAAAATTCACAGTTGGCCGTGGGAAGCTAAGAGCTGTTCTCTGCGATTTCTCACCTTGTCCTGTTTTTGTTTGTTTGTTTATTTGTTTGTTTTTTGTTTAAGCTGAGCCATCCTGCCACCTGTTGGCAGCACAGCAGCAGCTCAGCTCGAGCCGTGAATGGAACCGGCGACCCTGTTGCTCAGAGCTCGCACTCTTGAGCGAGCTCTTAACCAACTGAGCCTATCGGCCGACCTCTGTTCTTTTAATAAACATCTCATGCCTCCCTGACTAGATTCCTGCGCTGTCTGATCCACCACCTATCCCAGGGGTTTGGCAGAAGAGCAGCTAGAAACGCAGGGGAGATGATGGCATTAAAAAGGACAGGATTGAGTTTCCAATTTTTGGTGTCTCCAGCAACGTAGGGAACCCAGCATCCCCAGGAAATGGGTAATTGATTGGTAAAGGTGGAAGGTTTGAGAATTATAGGTCGTTAAGGAGGTTGATAGATAGGAAATAAGGAGGCTGTGGCTGAAGAGATGGAATCTCAAGTTCCCAATCTGGATAGGAGAGCAGTCCTGCAGCCTAGGAGTAGCTCCTAGTAGCTTAGGGTGCTAAGGGGGTGCTTTGACGAAGACGAGGAAAGCCATTGCTGTGAGTGGAAGCGTAGTTATGCTGAGCAGCAGGCAGGGGCTCAGTGGCCCATGGCTGAGGATGGCCTTGGAAGTGGAGCAGAGATGTGCGTGCCTCGGAGGTACCTGCAGCCATGTGCAGGGGACTAGCCTTGCACGAAGCTGTAATAAATCTAGTCCCTTGTTTAAAAGACAGTCTTCAAAGATGACTACTAATCTAAGACCTACTATCCCAAGTACCTTAGCTACCGCTTATGTTGTCTGTCATCACAAATTTGAGGACAGAATTCAAAGAACTGCTGCCCCATCATAACCTTTTTGGTACATTTGAACACACAGATCATAATGTCTTAGCAGGTAGCATCGTGTAAGACTGGATCGAAATGGGCGTGCCGTAAAATAAGGCATCTGTATGATTGGAAAGCATCAACTTTAATGTGTTTTGAAAGGACATTGGGTGTTGAGGAAGTGGCTTCTTTGATGAGACTGGAACTGGGACCTTGGATGTGGAGTTTGGGGTTTAAGATTTCCCCTGCTGCCTTCTGCTGTAAGGGGAAACCGACAGGGTGAATGCCACCAGACTGCACTCATTCCATTTCTGAGCATTAACAAGAGTGATGAAACGGTGCATTTTTCTCCTTATGCCTCCCCTCCTTATGCTGCCCGCCCCCCATTGCTAGCCTTATTGGCAGCTATTGAATATATTTTCTAACAAGTTGGACTATTCCCCCAACGCCCCAGCAGTCCATGGAAGATACAACAAACTCTTAGACTGACGTAAATCATGGAGTCTATGACTGGTAAAAGCTGCCTCTAATCACGGGTGAAATGACTGCGAACTGCCCGACATTGAAGGAAGAGACAAAATACAAGTGGGAACTGTATTAAAGTCCTTCAGTGATGAATACTCCCAATGATGACCTTGACCCATCTATAAAACAAAAAACTCAGAAGCACTTCACTACATCCTATCCAATTGCCTGTAAGGATACAGGGGAATGAAATACCCTGAGGAAAGGTTTTCTTTACCCAATGCTCACAGATTTTCATCAGGGATTTAGGATGCATGGAAGGATAAGCCTCGGTTATGTAGAAAATGCATCTTAATGGAGCACTTTATTTCCCGGGACACCAGATAAGTGAGTCCCCCAAAACCTTGATCCATCTGACTTGCACGCGTACACATCTAGTGTCTATGTACCGATAGATGTTAAATGGTTTTGAAAACCATGAAGAGCTGAAATTGTGCTGCAGAACCAACCACTGTCTGCGTTGCCTCCCGTGGTGTTTCAGGGTTAAGTGCTAAAGTGTAATCTGAGTAGCTGTGACTCATCTAGTTCTTATTTGTAACACATTCAAATTAAGAGGCGTGTGCCCTTGTTCCTGTACTTTCTCATTAGCGCTAATATTGCTAATGGGAGTGACAAATGTAGTATGTTTTTGCCTCCTTTCACTCACACCTTTTCGATAGCTAGTTCCTTAGAGGAGGTAATTTCGCATGTGATACATTTATGGAGCTGTGTGTTTAATAGTTTTCCTCAAAAGAGAATATGTCCATGAGGACTGTTTATGACTCAGTGGGCTCTGGGGAAAAGAGTTTGAATTAATCAATGTGAACCATAGAAGAAAATCATGACAATTAATATAAATATGGATACCACACACTCATTTTTCCTGTACGTCTTTCAGGCTTTTTTTTTTTTTAATCGCTCTCTAATTTATTATGAGATTTCAAGGTTTTTTCCCCTGGACTCTTGGCTTTAATGCTTGAATATAACCTCTTCACTCCTTCTCTCTAAACCTTCCTGTTTGTTCAAAGGATGCCTTAATGTTTAGAGCATGACTGAACAGTTCTTAGTATTTAAAGCCATGTAAACCCATCTTCTTTTTGTGAATACTCATCATAAAGGGCTGGTACGTTTGGTTATTGTATTCTCGCCACCACTGTAGCAAATACGGTTTCCTTTGTGAGAGATCCAGAATGGGATCTGCCCAGGGACTGCCTGCTACCACCTGGCTTCCTGTAGCTCCCCATGGTACACACTCACTCACACTGCCACTCCACACCCAGTGGGAACAGTGGTTGTGTGCTGCTTGGCTTCCCTCAGCAACCCACCCAACCCAACCTGACCGGACCCAGCCCCTCACAACGCAACCCAACCCAACCCAACCCAACCCAACCCACTCTTGCTCTTCTCCCCAGGACTCAGAGATCTAAATGTTCTACCTGGAGAGGGGACTCATTGGAAATACATGTGTGAGAGGACAGTGGGGGAGCCCTGTCACACTGGACTGTGGTCTTTGGGGACAGCTTTATGGCATTCCTCTTTCCAGCTGATATGCACGTTTCCTTAGAGACGGTGTTCTAAAGCGTGGTTAGCTTATTGAGGACTACTAAGTTTTTATGGTAATATTGTTGAGCTATGTTATGGATTAGATAAGAACTTGTCTAGACTGGTTGGGAGCTTAGCACGTTGATTTCCAAAAGACAAATTCCAAAGGACCTTTTGGAATGACCCATTTCTAAATTTTGTACTGTCTATATCTGTTGTTTCTTGATGAGTTACTCATATTGCTTAACGTTAGAATCAAGAAATGAGAGTATAATTCCTTGCTCTTCTTAGCTTTATATCCTTGAGCAAGTCATTTACCCTCCACAAGCCTTAGTATTTTCATCTGTTAAGTGGAGATGATTGACAGCCACAACACCTACTTCACAGAATGCTCGGAACATTACATGAGATAATGTATATGCAGATAATGCCTTGGAAGCTGTTTGGAAGTTGTAAACAAAAGATACAATTATTTAATAGTTAGAAAGATAGACAATAACTGTTTAGCGGGTCTCTATTATATCATACATTTTCTTACGTTGCTGAAGGTATTTGCTGGGAGTTTGTTATTCCTGCCATTTGATAACACCACCCATGTGTTGTTTTGAAGTAATACAGATTTTTAATGAATTAATTTTCTTAATGGCAGAAGGGTTGTAAGTAAAACACCTGGCAGTCATAAGGACTTCAAAAAGGCAATGGCCTCTGACAAAGGAAAGACCAGACGTTCTCTTTATGGAGCACGGTGTGGAGATACCAGCCACCACATTCAATCTTAGTAAGAGAGCTTACTAATGACAAGAGCTGGTGTATATATTGGGCAAATTGCTATTTGTAAATTGTGGATGATATTAACTAACACAGCTAATTGCCACCTCCAAATAAGCACAATGGTTGCTAAAAGCTTTCATCAGTAGCTCGAAGCAGGCACTGCGGCCTAATATTTCAGTCAGTATGGAAAAGGCAGGTAACGACATTATGAATACATTCATAATGCAGGCCAATTTCTTCTAAAATGCATCTAAGTATTATTACTTTACCAAGAGTCTGTGAAATATGATTTATTTAATGTATTTCAGCCCCCATAATATTAAGATATAATTGAGATGCGAAGTTAAAAAAAAGAAACCCACAAAAACTATGCAGTCGGTGTGGTACATGAATCATAGACTAAATTGCAAGTAATTTCAAAGGCACTTAAAGGAATTGTGAAATTTATATGATGCGTTTTTATGTTTGGAAAAGGTTAGAAGAACAATAATCCGGTAATTTTAGTATTTCAGCCCTAAAAATAGGACTTTGGTTGTGAAACCCAAGATAGCCATATACATGAGCAGACCTTTCTATGTCCAGTTCTCATTGAGTGATTTTGGTGAGTTTTTCCTTTAAACCTCTCGAATTGAGCAAAGTAGTTGAACAGCATATAATATCTGTAAAGGCCCAAATCGAGTTTTTATAAACTGTACAACAGGATGAATGACAACAATATAAATGTTGCCAACATGTTTCGAAGGGAATCAGTTAAATGGCACTTGGAATTTGAACGATTATTGCTTTGAAAAGGCTGAAAATCACAGGTCTTGGCTTTATAGTTTAATTACTCGCTTAACAATTGCTAGTGATTCACTAAATCACAAGGCTTCCAAACAAATAACATCAGTGACTGCTGCCATGCCTGAGCAACTCCAATTTCCCCGACAATGGCCACCAAACTGTGTTTAGCCTAATATAAACTGGTAGTTTAACAGCAAGCAACAGGAGTTTTCAAGCATGCCATTGACCAGACGCCAGCCAATTGAGCACTTCACCAGTGGCGACACTTATGTCAAGAAGAACTTCCACATGTTCCATCGAGACCAGTTGGAAAAGCAAATACAGTAATTAGCCACGTCCCTTTTTGATACTGGATTTAATAATAACAAGTGCTGTCCAGCTTTCCAGGGCTTCTAATTAATAATCGGTTCTTAAGAACGCAGCACGTGGTCCCTCACAGCTTGAATAAGATTGGGCAACCGAGCAAGCTTAAGGTTAAGGTCCTCCATGCTTTTATGGGCCAGAGTCAGGCGTCCTGGTGGCCGTTTCAAAGACGAGCGAGCCACAGGAAGAGAGTCGGGTGTCTTGGTGGGAAGATTGAATTTGTGTCTTTATTGACCTGAGCACTCCTTCCTCTGTCTTAACTTGGTGGCATTTCCGCGAACTCACTGCTCTTCTGTCTGGCCCTTTTGCAATGGCAGGCTCTTTATTTCCAATGCATTCTTCCAGAATTAGACAAGTCCCTCAGTTATTACGCATGTAGAAGACGCAATCTTTTGCTCACACAGGAATGATCTTACCTGAACCCTCGACCTTCAGCATTTAGCTACTGAAATAATAGAAAAGCAACACATCAGACCTGCCCTAAAGCAGTGATGATAGCGCCTAGTATTTATTGAGTGCCAGGCCCCATGCCAGGGGCACCACATACACCTTATTAAATTGTTACAGCATGCAGTGGTGGTACTGTTATCCCTACGAGAGGAATAACTGAGGCTTAGAGAAGTTACACAGTTTACCCAGGGGCACTCTGTGGTCCATTTGGCTGCAGACCCGCGCTCCAGGCTACTGTACCCCACCAAGTACACACTCCCAGCATAATTGTGAGCTTTACTTATTGAGGTGAGCCGCTATGTGAAATACGCTCCTTATTAGGGTAGATGGACATTAAAAAAATTTTTTTAATTGTCACCTACAGTAATACATATTTTCCATCATGACCGGGGCACACACATATGTTCATGCAAACATAGGAAATCATACTACTTGTGACTTATTCTATTTTATTTTCATTTGAAAGTTGCTGGTTGTGACCCACTAAAAGGGTTTCTCAGTCCACCAATAGGTAGCCATGTACAGTTTGAAAATCATGGCGAGCGTGTGCCGGCCTCGCGAGACTTCTGCTGGTCAGTGAGATGTGTGTTCACTGGTTTTCCTTGTGTTTATCTGCTGCCTCGGGTGCCTGCCCTTTTCATTTGGTTACTCTTCTCATTTCATGAGACGTTGAATAGTTTTGCCAGTAGGCCTTTGTGAGAGATTGAATTCTGGGGCTGGAGTCATACTTATCCTGAGGCTCAGAGCTTTTCTCCTTTGCTATTTCATCCTGGGGTCCCGGGGAGTTTCGATTTCAGGGTTAAACTCAGAGCTGCCTCCCTTTCCTTCTGCAATCCTTCCCGTGCCAGATAAGTTCACTATGGCAGCTGAAGGAAACGGAAGTAGAAAAATATTTTCTTTCCAGTTACGCCTCTTCCATTTTGTCTCATGTTGTGCTGGACATAGTACACCAAATGTGTTTTAAGTAGAATTGAAACACAGATGCAAACAGTCATTTGTCTTTATCATCTTGTAGCCCTTGCAGGGCAGATCTTCCTAAGTGTTGCCCAGAAGGCTAGACTCAGGCTGTTAGCCCCATTAGTCTTTACCTAGAATGAACTGGTAGCACAGGCCTAGAGAAACCCAGGCCCATCGAGGTGCCCACAGTGTTTCACCCATTCCCTCTCTGAGCCAGCAATTCTGAGGGCCTACTCTGTGCGTGACACACGTCACTGCCTTCTTGGATTGTATCTTCTAGTGGGGGAGACAGACAATAAATCAGCAAATAGACATATAAAAGTATATTATTTTCCAAGTGCAGTCAGTATTTGAGAGACAATGATGTAGAGTGAGATGATGGAGAGTTGTGTGGACTGCATCTGGGCCCCACACCTGGGGCTGTTAGTATCTCCAGGACCCACACATCCTTCAAAGAAACCCAGAAGGTGTAAGCCCAAGACCACCATAGGATTTTCAGGTGGGAGAGGCCGGTAATTCCAGGGTAGGATGGTGACAGGAACAGGACCAATGTGGTTCATGGGTCAGGGTCCGTGGCCTCCCTTGAAGCTTGGTAGAAGTGCAGACTCTGGCCCCCCGCCAGGACCTACAAAGCCGACCGCATTTTAACAAGACCCCCAGGGGAGGCCTTTTGCCAATGAAAGTTTGAGAAATCCTGCTGGAATAGTGGTTTTCCACGTGGCTACCATAGAGAAAGAGTTGGACACTGTAAGGCACTACCAGCGAAATGACATTGGGCCAAACTTTTTTTTTTTTTTAATTGGGGGATTGGGGGAAGGGGAACAGACAAGTTGCTGTCGTTTGTTTTTTTTTTTTTTGTTCTTCAGTCTAGTTGTGGAGGACGTTGCTTCACTGGCCCAAGTTGGCACCATCATTGCGCTCTTCCCGGGAGAGGCAGATCAGTTGCCGATTTCTGGACGGCCACTCACTGAGGCTGCTGGCCGCTCACGCTGGCTCCTGGCTACATACGGTAGCCCATGGCAACCCACTGCCACAGGGGCTGCAGCCTACACCATCGCCGGCGACTCACGGCATCCCAGCTCCAGGTTGAACTGTTGTTCAGCATCTTAGCTGTAGAGGGCGGTGTCACTGGCCCTCATATGTGGGATCCAAACTGGGGCCCTCTGGCATCCCAAGCCAGTTCTTAACCATTGCGCCACTCGGCCGGCCCTGGGCCAAACCTTTTAGCATCTGCCGGGGTGGAAATCGTCTGATGCCCTCGCTTGACTCACTTCCGCTACTCCCAATAAGGGTGTACAAAGCCAACTGTTCTGCTCTTCTGACGCCTCCTTCCCCACACCTGGAACAGGCCACCTGAAGTTAGTCCCAGCATTATCCCAGAGCCCTACTGATGTGGTCCCATCCTATGCGCATATCCATCCTATGTGCATATTCATCCTGTGCGCATATTCATCCCCAGCACTAGACCTATTCTGTATCCTTCTGCAGGGATGTGAGAGCCCATTTGCCTATAGCATCCTTGCGATGCCTGTATGTGTACTAAACTGTTGAATTATACTACTTGTGATCACCGGCTGAGCTCTGGTGTGTTTCAACCTCCAGTATCTTTCCAGGGGAGGGACCTGCAGACCCAGCTGTGGACTCCAAAAAAAAGGAAATCTTGATTCTTAGACATTGCTCCAAACCAATGAAATCAGCATCTCTGCAGGATGGGACCTAGGCCGCAGCATTATCAGAGCTCCTGTGTTATTACAGAGGGCAGCCCAGGTTGACAACCTCGTCCCTAAAGGAAAAAATATCCTTTATGTTGTTAGGACCCTGGAACATTTTAGAAGCTACTTGTGATAAATTCTGACTGCTGTTTTAAATGACTGTCATTGAAATACACCCTCCTCATGCAAATGCGTATGTGTGTAGAGCATGCTGAGTGTAGCATTAGAATTGCTTGGTTCCATTCTTACAAAACTGTGGCAGGACTGATGGCAGCAGAACAGAGAGCCACCAGAGTTGGATTTGAGTCACCACCATGAGATTGACATCAGATCCCATGGAAAATGTGTTGCAACAAATGTGACTCGGTTGAAAAATAAGGGTTGGTAATAGCATTTTTACATCTAAACAATAACAGTTCCTTTTCAAGTTGAGCACGCGTTTGCCTGTCATTTCACCTAACGCAGACTCGAGTCTGCTTAACATTTGGGAAACTGATCAAGACCTATGTTTATATCTGACTCTGAAAGTGACACCTACAGCCTAAAACATCCATACGCTGGAAGGTTTTCGTGTCGGCCTTGCCTTTAGCTTTTTCAGATGACATAGAGCAGAAAGGATCAGCTGGGAGTCCCTCAAAGCCAGATGATTAAATGGAATTAAGGGAAGGTATTCTGAGGCAGGAAACAGTGGTTTGATAAAGGGACCCAGGGGAGAAAGATTTTGAGGTCCTTAGATTTTATGAAGTTTGATAAGCCAGGGCTATATGCCATGGTTTGGAAGAGAAACTCAGTTGGAAAAATTGAAAGGAGGTCCCTAAAATTTTGTAGGATGTAAAAAAAGAGAAATTTTAGCAGAAAAGGTTCGCGTGCTAATAATGAGCCTGATTTGAAATGCGGTCCTTCCAGCCCTTTGATATGTGTCTATTGGCGGTCTGTCTTTGACTTTCAGACCCTCTGAGCTGGCCTAATGTGTGAATCCCAACTAAAAGGGAACAGTTGGAGACGGTGGGTTCAGTGGCCGTGGATGGCAGCGATTGGCTCCCCAGTTGTATAGGCCAGTAAGCACTTCCTTCCAGGGTGGAGACCAAGGGAAGCGCCTGGCTTTTTGCTTTGTCTTAGTGTCTGCATGTCTTTGACAAGTGAACAATAAAACGTACTGTTTGATTCCAGACTGTCCTGCTTCTTTTCTCTGTCCCTCCTGCAATCTTTCTTTTTTATGTCACGTTACATGAGGTGCTTTTCACCTCTCCTTCCTGACCTTGGGCTCCAGTGTTCATCGGCCGCTCTCACCCAGGATGTGCTCTAATTGGCAAAGCTGTAACCTGGCAGCAGCAGTTCGCTATTTCAGGTTCCTAATTGGTGTCAGGGGCGTCTGGTGGAGCCCAGCCATATTGGATTGATTGATAGATCGGCTGCTGTGATGGCCACACGTCCGCCTGACCAACAGGTTTATTACTTTTGAACCCCAAAATTAAAATGTGAACTATATTGTATAGTGTTCCTGGTGGGTCTGAAAGAACATCAGCGATTTATCATGGCGATGGTCCTTGTAGGTCCCTTGGGTTTGCAACTGAAAATTTGGTTCTATTTTGTAACTCACAGCTGGCTGTTTCCTTGCTTTCATAATGCAGTGTAAAGCTGCATTATATTTCACCCCGCCTGCCGCACAGTGGGTTTCTTCTTTTCAAAAGTAATGCAGACATGGTGTTAAGTGTGTGTGTGTGTGTGTGTGTGTGTGTGTGTGTGTGTTGGAGAGTAGGGTTGGGGACAGTGGTGAAGATACTCTTATTACAGAACTTGAAATTTACAAGCTCATTTACATTGGTCAGAAATCAAGGTAAAAAACGACACACGTTCTTTTTCAAAAGCGGTTTCATGTAATTGACATTTATGCGGAATGTAGAACTGAGCATTTAGGCAT
>NW_017731581.1:2605845-2620898 GCF_001890085.2 Hipposideros armiger
GTGCAATGATGGTGCCAACTTGGGCCAGTGAAGCAACGTCCTCCACAACTAGACTGAAGAACAAAATGACAGCAACTTGTCTGTTCCTCTTCCCCGAATTCCCCATCGCTGTTCCCATCCCCACAATTCCCCAATAAAAATCTTTAAAAAAAAAATAGATTCCTCCAGCCTTGAAGACTGGTGGGAATCACATTTCAGCTTAAGATTTCAGTTTGATAAACTGTGTTTTATTACTCAACCAGCAAATGAGCAAGTCTAAGAGTATATAACGAATTAGGGACCCCGGGAGCTGGGTGAGGCTTTCTCTTGCCTTTTTAGTTCCTCACAGAGCAGACCTACAGTCCTGTGGTTATTATAGCGATCATGGACAAATAACCCGCCATGTTAGAGGCAGTCAGAATCAGAGGTTCCCTGACTCTCATACATGAAGCTGAGGACGGCTCCCTCTCGGCTCTTAAACGTCTAGCAGGTACCACAAGAAGGAAGCCTTCTTGGGCCTATTCCTGGGTTCTGTTTATTGCTGTCTCACGGGATCTACTGGGGACCCGGCCATGGACTAGGCCAGGGAGTAAAAGGTTACCGCAGTGGGATGCTCAATGACTAGCAGCATGGTGGCAGCTTTAGGTTGGGTTACTGACAAGTTATGTTTCAGATTGCTATCTTTGAAGTCCCGCCAAGACATACATGTGGTTCTGTTTATTCAATAAATTCGAAACATAGGCCCGGAACTGGGGAGAACAGCCAGGGATGGAGAAGGTTCTGGGAATCTTTGTCAAAGAGTCAGAGATCTAGGAATGGGTGAGTTCTCCAAGGAGGAGAATGCAGAGAGAAGAGGGCAAAGGCAGAATTGTGGCAAACACCCACCTTTAAGTGGCAGGTGGAGGATGAGATTACATAAGAGCTGTCAGTGAGGTCCGGAGAGAGTGAGGGGCATCAGGCAGCTAACGGAAGCAAGTTTCAGGACGTGGGGAGGTCTGCCAGAGGTGGCGTTTCCAGAGAGGGTCAGTGGGCTGAGCACCGATCAGAGCCCTTTGAGTCAGGCAATTATTGATCAGCAGCTTCCTTGTACAATGTGTGTCATCAAAACGAGCGCTGGAATGAGAACCCAGATTACAGATGGTTAAAGAAGGGGGGGGGGAGCAAAAAGCTGAGGCCGCGATTATTCTGTAAAGATTTTCATCTTTGAAAGAAAGGTGACCAAGGGTATGTACCTTGAAGAAGAAGCAGTTCTTTTAGGAGGTTTTCTTTAGAGAGATTGATGTGTTTGAGAGTTGAGGGGAAGAAGCCGGTGGCAAGAGAAGGATCAAAATTGCGAGAAAGTGGTGGTAATAAATTGATAGAGCAAAACTGCAAAGAATTTTGGGAGGGAACGTGTTCACTGGTAGAAAGGAGTGCATTTGGAAAGGGAAGGGGAACCCCTCCTCTTCAGAGTGCGAGGAGGAGGAAAGGAAGGATGACTCGAAGACATTGAAGTGGAAGGGAGGGACATTATAGAATTGACTGAGATTCTGCATTCTTCTGTATGAATGCTGAGTCGATTTATTCTTTAGATAGAGCGGACAGAGGCAACCACGGTGAATAAGGTCAGGTAAGACAGATGTGATGGAGTTTGCATCCTTGTGTCCTGAGCAGGTGCGTCTTCATTCTTGATCAGACGTTGACGCCT
Source organism: Hipposideros armiger (assembly GCF_001890085.2). Taxonomy (NCBI): domain Eukaryota; kingdom Metazoa; phylum Chordata; class Mammalia; order Chiroptera; family Hipposideridae; genus Hipposideros; species Hipposideros armiger. The sequence continues at coordinate 2,607,512 of NW_017731581.1, forward strand.
CTTACCTGACGGAATGGCCCCCTTCCTGGCACATCTGATCCGACCTCTGCCTTCACACAGGTCTCCTTGGACTTCGGTTAGTTTGTACCCTTTATCCCTGATTTCATTCTCTTCATGTTACAGGTCCCCCTTCTTGCCTGGCCGCGCCCCTGCCTTAGCAGGATTCCTTCCTAGTCAGGCCTCCAAGGAAGACCCCAGCCTTGTCTTTGGCTGGAACTGGATAGGTCTCTGCTGAAGCCGAGTGAGTGCTATGCTGCTAAGACAGAAGGAGGCTGAGGTCGCCTAACAGGCCTTTTTCTCAATGGTGTCAGTCGATACATTAGTTATATGAATCCATGGGTATATTAGAGGATCCCTCGGGATGTGGGTACCCTTCACTTTAGAGGTATATTAAGATACTCCTTGGGAAAGATGGGACCTTTAAAAACATTGGAATAAAGTCTTAAAGATGTCTGACAGATTTGTTTTCTATCAGGTTTGTTTTTTTTCTTGCGGAAACATACTTTTGAGTGTTACTTAGCGGCTGAGTTCTTTGAGTGCTTCTGAAATCTATTCTGACTTTCTGAGAGTGGAAATGGACCCCTACTCCCAAGAATATCCTTAAATTAAGGCTTGTCCATGTTAAACAGTTACATAGATATGGCAGCGATAGCTCTATTTTAGCAGTGTCTTTCTTTTTTTCTTTGGAAAAATGACACTTGTTTTAGAAATGTAAGCATTTTAAACCAATTGCTTCCAGGCCTCTTGGCAACAGCCATTGGCCACTTTCATACACGGTCTGGGCAGTTTCAGTATTTTGAACTTGGAGGGTGTGAAGTTTGTTTTGTAGTCTATTAAATGACCAGCTTTTCCTACGTTTACAGATACGTGTAGATTGTTTCCTGTCTGCCTATCTGGATTAGAAACAGGGCAGTTTGATGGCAGGTGAGGAGTTAGAAATGATTGGAGAGCTTCCAGGGACTTGGCGTGTATATTCAAAGCAAAGGAGGTTCCCCGTTTCACTTCATTGTGGGTGATAAAGGCAGCTGAGGAAGGGGCCAGAAATATCAGCAGCTTGCAGGAAACTTACTACATTTTGGGGGATGGGCTAACATCTGTTTCATAGGCTTGGTTCTAATGGGCTCTTAACTGTATGTGGTTCTCATCTAGGGGTCATGGGCTTATATGTAATCAGTGTGCGGATATGTCCATAAACTGCTCCCTAATCATTCTTTGGGTCTAATCATTGAATCCACATCCCATAATCTACAGAGCTGCTCCTAAAAAAACAAAGCAGCAGAGATTATGGATCAGCAAGATGGGCACTGATATTTTATTAGAACAAAAGCACCTGTGTGTCAAGGGCACAGTTTGCAGAGTGCCTCACAGACGTGAGCTCCTTTGCTTGTCACGGATTCCTGTGCATACTTCCTTTCCAACCTGTGTTCTCTCCATACGCAGCCTCGTCCACCCCCCAGGGCTCTAACCTTTGGCTGTAAACCAACAACCCCAGAATCTGTCTTCTTAGGGTACATTGTCAACATGTAACATTGACCCAGCCTTGTCTCCTCACCTGCGCACCTGACGTGCTCCTCCTTAGCGAGACCGCCATCCATGTCAGAAATCCACTGACCCTCCTTGCCATCCCTCTCCCCTTTCCCAGCCTCAGCTCCCCTTTTCGATTCCTTATAACTCCGGAGCCCAAACCTCCTGCCACAGGCTTTGTCCCGGCCTTCGTGACATCTAGCCTGCATTCCTTCACGCATATCCCAGCTGGCCTGCTTGCTGCCACTATGTCCACGTTGCCTCTGGAGAGGTTCACCGCAGCTGAGACGGATGTGTCACTCCCGTGCAGGAAACCCTGCAGTGGCCCGCCGCGGTCTTCGGGTAGGGCCGCAGCGTCAGTCTGGTACCCAGAGCCCATCTTCATGGCCTGCCCATGCTTGCTTTTGCTCCCTCATCTCCGGCCTCATTTCGAACTGCAGCTCAGACTCCACTGCCCTGAAGCGTTGGTAGGTTGCTGGACCTACCATGCTCTTTGATGCCTTAGTCTGTGACTATCCATCTACATGTTTTCCACCCAACTCTCTCTTGAGCCCCATCTTTCGGTCTCATTCTTGTTAATATTCTCCATCCATCCACTTTGAGGTCTGTTACCCCCCCTCTTTGTTCCTGCTCCACTCCCCCAAGTGGATGGTGAGCTCTCCGAGGACAAAGGCTACATGGTATTCCCGTTTCTCCAGCCCCTCGTACCCTATCTGGGAGCCATGAGTAGGCAATGGATGTTTTGTGGAACTTGCACGGCCTGAGTCTACACAAATATTAAATAACTAACTGAACTCCTTCAGGGTTCTAGCACTAGAATCAACTATGACTAACTCCGTGGCCAAAGTTCTTCTGCTCTAGAATGTCTATTCTGCTTTTGTATACACCGATTCTTAAAACAATAAGTCATGGGGCAGCTGGTTAGCTCAGGTGGTTAGAGCGCAGGCTCATAACACCAAGGTTGCCGGTTTGACTCCCACATGGGCCAAGGAGCTGTGTCCTCCACAACTAGATTGAAGACAACGACTTGACTTGGAGCTGATGGGTCCTGGAGAAACATACTGTTCCCCAATAGAATTTCTTTAAAAAAAATAAAAAGTCATGATTCAACTGACCAAACCTTTCGTCTTAGTTGAGCTATCTTCTTTGTTTTTTGTTTTTTTGTTTGTTTGTTTGTTTTTAAGAGTATTTAGTGTTTTTTGTTTTTTGTTTTTTTTAGCTGAGCCATCCTGCCACCTGTTGGCAGCTCAGCGGCTGCTCAGCTCGGGCTGACTCGAACTGCTGTTGCTCAGAGCTCAAACTCTTGAGCGAGCTCTTAACCAACTGAGCCACTCAGCCGGCCCTGTTTTTAAGAGTATTGATGTTGGAATGGCTCATTCATGTGGCTGGGTGCTAGTAGGTTGTGCCAATGGTGAAAAATAATCAGCCACCGATCTTTTCAGAAATACCTCTAAACAACATAAACTCAGTAAAAACTTCACATTACTATCCTGAGGGTGTAGCTAGGGATGCCTGTCCCCTGTGAATAATGCATTTAATTAAGTTCAGTTTTAATGTTTAAAAGTAGCAACTAGATACATTTATTACTCCCAATATTTATATCTTACAAAGTAGTAAATTGTTGCTGGAAAGCAGTAATGAAATTCAGTCATTTTGAAATGAGTTCCAGAATTACAGTGCAGGGTTAATCTGTATGTACCGTGGTTTGGACCTGCAACTTTGCAGCATAATCAGGTTCTTTTAAAATTAGTCTTACTTAAAGGAGAAATTGTCTCCCACCTATTTTTTTAGAATCTCTCCCCTTTCTACTGGGGACCAAAATGATTTTTCCCCCACATCCTTTCTTTCTGCCCTGCTCCTCTCTTGACGCCATTATTGGTACTTTTATCTCACAAGGATTGTTGTGTTTTGAGAATTTATTTTTCTCCCTGAAACTTCGCCACCCTTTCCTTTCCGAACAGATAAATTCAAACAAAGAAGAGCCCTTCCTTCATCCATTATAAATGATTTTTCATTTGAGCATGTCATCTTGCTTTTTTGTTGCAATGGAGATCAAAGGCGTACAGGTTCACCACTAGTGTTCAGCACTTCTTTTCAGTTCTGGACCTTAAAGAAATAGCATCTAGTTTAATTTGGTGCAGGCTTAGATCTTTCTCAAGGCATGTGGCACTCAGATGGCTGGATGTTACTGCATGGGGTGTGTGTGCGCGCGCGCATGAAGGAAGTGAGAGAGCTGGAAATTTGGTATTCCATATGCTTTGCAATGCACATCCCAAAGATACGCATATCAAAGGAATGTATTTGTGTTGAAATATTACTTGTTTCTGTTTAAACCAAGTTGGGAGTCCTTTGAAGATCCCCCTTTAAAAATATCCACTCCACAGTTTGAATGTTGGTGTCATATGAATTTTGACTATTCCACATTTGCTTGGCTGTTATTACTTTTTTTTTTTGACGAGGTTTAAAAAGAATTTCAATTCCTTACTATGTCCAGAATCAATATGTACCTTTCAAATGCAGAACTCTCAGTTGTTGCCTTAGTTTGGAATATTGGTGGGGCGAGATGAGCAGAGATCAGTCATTACATATATGGAAAACCAGGATCAATGAATTGCACTGAAACGACTGTGAGACATTGACGTTTATAAATTAAAAACGGTTGAGCTATTTTTGAATACCCTGCTTTGTACTTCATTCTGTGACATGTATTTATACCATGTGGTCGTTGTGAGAACACCGTCGGGTAATGTTAGATGCAGGCTTACTGCCCATCTGATCATCCTCAGTCTTCAAAATTCCTATATTTCACTGAAACCAAGCCTCTTTCCCCCAGTCTCATCATTGTCACCCAGTCTCACCCTGATATCACTCTCATCACTGATCTTATTTTCATCCAAATGCCAAAAAGTTTCTTCTGCTGCTATCCCTTATTTCTCCATGTATGGTCAGTGCCCCATTTTCTTTCCGGTTGTATGGAAAATCGACTCCAAGACGTATAAGCCAAATGTTATTTTTACGTTTCTGATGAATTGTATAGGTTATCAATGTTGTCTGCAAAGGACTGCAATATTCTTCAGAAGCCTAATACCCGTTTATTTCATAGAACCAATACATATTTAAACAATTCATCTATGTATTTTTGTCCTTAATTATTCTTGCTCCCTCTTTAATTAAATCAAATTGAACTTCCCTTGTATCCACTTCTTTTTTATCATTGTGTGGCAAAAACGTTTGCATCAATTTTTCAAGAACTGAAGAACCAAAGAAATGTTTCTGGTTGCCAAGTGCGTCTAACATCCATTGACAAGGCATATTTGAGGAAATGTGTTTATTGGGATGTAGAACTTGGGTTCTGATATTTGTCTTATTTTACATACAGTTTTATGTGCGGGGATCTGAAGGTACCCAAAATCCTTGTGTAGCACTAGGTTTACAGACGCTAACACCGCTGTGCCAAGAATTAAGGGGGAAAAAAATTCTTATTCGAGGTCAGTACTATATTCTAGCTGTTTGCACTTGTCAGAAATCTGACCATTGCGTAAATGGAATAATTAAAACATGTTTTGTTCTCTCTGAATATTTTACGTATTTGTTTCTATCTGTGTGATTGTATCTGTCCTATCCATATAGAAAAAGCAGGTTTAGCGTGCCTGGACACACATAAATCTGTCTAAACGGATAACCACACTCTATCCAACTATGTTGAAACCCATAGACATTTAAAACCAACTTAAAATATCAACTGAACTTTTGAAAAGGATTATTAATGAAAATTTTTGGTAACTAAACTAAGCAAATTCATTAGAAGATTGTATTGATGTATTTGAACTTTGATTGTGTGCTATGATGTTGTGATAATGTCTGCTATGACATGTTTGAAAGGTATATGTGCTTTGTTCTCATTTGGGCCAGACATTAATCTGATTATCTTAATTGATATTCTTTCATTTTGGTTTTCCTTCTTGACCATTTTTAGATTCTGCCTTGTGTGGGAATGAGTAAGCTTTCACGTGAAGGTTTATGTGTGAGTACACCTTAGCATGTTTACCCAGGAACACTCCACACCATCATGGAGAGGGTAGATTTGAAGAAGCAAGACTATTTGGGGTGATTTTCCTCATTACTGGCCAACAGATAGGATTTAGAAAGGTAAGAAGTAGTTGCTTTGTTGGTAGGTTGCCCCATACATATAACACAGCGTAGCTGTTTATAAGCAGACCTAAGATAAAGCTGAAAGTCTCAGCTGTGGCTAGAACCCTGAAACTGAATAAAACTCTATAAAAATTGGTCAAGCCGCTTAATTGGATGATGAACTCAAATGGAATAATTTTTTGTTCGAGTGAAAACCGTGACTTTTGCCTCTCAAAAGCCATAACGGACATTTGATCAAAGTTCAAATATATCAATAGTACTTGCTAGTAAGTTGTTTTGTTTTTTGGTTTTGTTTTGTTTTTGTCTTTTTAATATTGAGAGGAAGGAGAAGCCCGGTTATATAGTGTGGAGGCCTCTTTTAATGAGTAGGCAGAGCCTGGGATGTGAGTGGCACTGCAGTGAGGTGTTGGCGGTGTTTTAAAGCTCTGTAGCATTATCTTTGTTTGGGCGTTGGAGGCGGTGCCTTGAGTACCGATGATGAATGAGCAGAGGTGTTCGGTGGTAATATGAGTAGTTTGCTTGGGAGAAGTCACGTGTAATGCCTGCGCACAGATTTTTGAGTTGGGAGAGATTTGGCCAACAACCCCTTTCTCCCTTCTTACTGGCTCTGCGCCTGTGCCATGCCCTCCCCGTGTCTGCTTTCACGCACAGGTCAGGTCTTGACAGACTCAGGCAGCGTCACGTGCCCACCCTTACTCCCCCTCAGCCATTCCCTTCTTTCCCAGTCCTGTCTCCTGCCTCCAAGTCAACAGGCTTTTCCCTCCCCCTCTGCATCCCCTTTGTGAGCTTGAGAAAGCTGATCAAGTCTAGCTCAGTTTTACACACCAGGGAGAGGCGGGAGTGAGAAGGCACTTGTTTTTCTCTTTCTGTAGACCCTTCTCTCCCTGTGGGTCCTCGGCAGTCCTGCATTCTTGCCCAGGCTTTGTTTCCTCCTCTGAACAGCTGTGTGACTTGAAAGGAAGGATTTCTCAAGTCCTTTGGAGCCATAAAATTCACTGGCTTCGACAGTTGTGTGTTCTGTAGGGAAATCAGACCTCTCACTCACCCAGTGTCACCAACCTCGGGGACTTGGTGATAGGAAGTCCCCTTTAGGCTTTGCAGCTGCCTTAGAACCATTTTAAGACCACTTGGGAGCACTTTCAGAATTCCAAACAATTGCCTTTGAAACGTACGTAGTCTTTGGGAGATGGTGTATATAAGCCTTTTTCATGCTTTCTGTTTGTGCGTGTCATATGTTTCTGTTTAGTAAAGGACTCAGGCTCTTGTTAATTTCAGTTTATCTGCAAATTAAGATTTTTGACGCCTTCAGAAAAGTGTCGCGTTTATTTACTCTTTACTTTTAGGATGAGCCTACTATGCAGAGATTTGTAGATTATTGATTTTATTACTTTGGAAAAGAAGCGTGTGAGGAGTAAATACTGGAATTTGTCCTAGTACTTGGAATTTACTTGCTTTTATTACATTTCTTAAATGAAATTTCAGAGCCTGGAGGAAAGCAGTGGTATAAGGATATTTCAGGAATATGTAATTGGTTGAATTCTTTGCTAGAGAAGAATTTTATAAAATTAGAGTATCTATGAGTACAGTGTAGCTTTCTGCTTGTGAGTATATAGACCCTCAAATCTTTCGAAAATTGGAGTCATAATTTACTCTAATATCATACTATTAAAGCTAAAATATCATTCAGGTTATACAGATGACTGTTCCCTTCTCTTGTTCTACATTTAATGATTTTCCATGGTTTTTGCTTCTCTATGGTGTTCATTTATCATAAGAATCTGCAAGTAATAGCTGAGACCCAGCCTCTATCCGAGGGACCCCAGATGTGGATATGACTTGTAATTGCCGTTTTTGCCCAAACAGTGCCTGTTAGTATCCTTCTTACCCAGCCGGTAAGTGTGGGTAAGTGAGCAGAAAAGAAATGTGTAGAATCACCTTTCTTATGAGCATTCAGCGAAGTAGCTGAGCTGTATGGTTTGAAAACCTGTTTTCGTGATAAACTACAGGGCCAGATATATTTTTAAAAGGTAATCGGTGAATAGTGTTGTGTGTGTGTGTGTGTGTGTGTGTGTTTAAAACCTGAGAATATGTAAAGAAATAACTCTGCTTAAAATGATACAACAGGTAAGTGAACAATGATTATATTCTTATTTTGGGACATCGCAAGGCTGTGATTCTAACTGATGTGCCAACCCCATGAACTTGTATTCCGTGGGCCGCATATTGGACAGCCACACCGAGCACAAAACAGCTCGCCTCTACAACATACAGGAGCGTTCTGTCAGCATCCAGGAACTCCTAACTGTGATTGCTTCTCTTTTTCAGGACAACAAACAATTGGGTAAACAAAACACAAGTTAGGAAGCAATATCCTCTCCATGACTCCTACTTCTTATATTTAACAAGACTAATAAGTTGAGAGAACTTGTTGCTCTTCACTGTGCATGTTTGATCATTCAGAAAAACCTAGTATTTAAATCATCAATTTCTCTGTATTTTGGGGGGAAGGACTTGCATTTCAGATAAGCATCTTTGTGTAGCTTTTCATTTTCTTCTCCAAAGTGTTGGGAGGACATTATAGAAAATAACGATAGAAAACCTAGGTTTTCTAGGTCTTTCAGTTCAGGCGCCACATTTTGTGTTACAGGAGGGGTCAGCAAGCGTTTTCTGTAAAGGGCCAGATGGTAAATATCTTAGGCTTTGCTGGCCATACAGTTTCTCTTGCAACTACGTAACTCTGTCACTGTAGCGTGAAAGCAGCCATGGACAATACATAAATGAATGGATGAGCTGTGTTCCAATAAAACTTTATTGGGTGGTACAAAACACAATTTGTCAAAGCTGAAGCAAGTCATCTTTGCTCATCCGGCTGTGGACACATGGGCCACGCAGAGTGTAGTGTGCACACAATGCTCTCATTTGCTGCTCAGAGAGGTATGTGGACAAGGAGAACCAAACAGTGTTATGCCTTGAGTTGAACATTCTTACATCTGTCCCTGGGTCTGCCTCCTGCAAGCTAGAGTTACTGCACACTGATCTTGAAAACATGTGGCTGGATTTGGCCAACTTGAAAGTTTGTTTCCTAGCTCCCTGGGAGGGGGTTAGATCACTTACCTTAGGATATGATTTGGCCAAGGAAGGGTACACAATGTATGTGGGATTGTCCAAGAACAAACCCAAATACAGAGGGTGCCAAAAAAAATGTATACACATTTTAAAAAAGGGAAACCGTATTAAAATACTTAGTATATACTGTAATTGTAATACTCAGTATATACTGATAACAAAAGATGACTACAAGTTACGTTTGACTTCTGCAATTACCAGAGGTGCTCAAAGAGGTTGCCATCAGCGTCCAGACACTTCTGATTACGGCGAACTACTGCTTGAGCAACGTTGACCAAAGTGTCCACTTGTATTTATTTTGTGGCACCCCCCGGTGTATGTAATTGGAGTGACACCAAAGGTGGTGGTGATGGTGATTCAGACACAGCACAACTCTTAACCTGAACTCCACAGAATCCACTTAGTCGGTTAAAACTCCCGTCCCCTCCTGAGTGCTCTGTGATGTGCATGCTCACTGGTGCTCATCACTAGTAAACTTGCCGACACGCCTGTGCATTTCTTACCTGATCAGGTTAAGTCGGATGCTTACCAAGAGTCAGTTGTGTTTGTTATGGCATAAATTAAGGAAAAGCCATATTATGGCATAAATGAAGCCAAGCCATCTGTTGCTACTTGTATGAAAAATAACATGAGTGTTTGGGAAAGGCTCATAAAGGTGATTTACTGAAAGCTTGCTATTGAATTAGGTATGGGTGTGGGTAAGAGAACTGTGGGAAGGATTAGGAAGGGATCTAGAAGGATCTTGTACTCTTGATCGCTCTATGAGGGTCTTTTGGTTCTCATTCACCTTTAAGGAAATCCACTGAAATGTATAGATGATCCATTATGAAGATTACAGGGAAATCAACAGAGCCCTATCTCACGAAAAGGGCTCATCCTTGTATTAGGCGATTGGCAAAGACTTTGTATCTAGATATTTCATTGTAACTTAATGTATAAAGTACACATGTGTCTTTTGTTTTCCACATTGTATCTTAGAGGTATCATTTACTGGCCCTGATGTATCTAAGCGTTCCCCAAGTGTACCACACACTATGCCAGAGCTTTATATGAAGTTAATCCCACAGCAGCCATTTCAAGAGGGTCTATTATCTTCACTTTGGTAATAGGGACTCTAAGATTTAGCTGGCCCTTGTCATTTCCTCAAGGTCCTAAAGCTAGGAAACGCTACAGCTAAGATTCAGTGTTCCTGTCTCCCTAACTATAGCACCCACCCTTCTCCCCCACCCCCAGTCAGCAGCCAGCTCAAGATTTTTGAATGTAATAGATCTTTTTGAACACAGTAGTTGGTAAGATCTTGTTATGAATCTCTATGCCAGTCTTTATTATGATCAAAATGGAGGTTCTCAAAGAGTGAATTAGCTTTAGTTAGTGCAGGGCATCCAGACATAGCCGGACCTAAATCTTAACTGTGTTGTCCTTATGTTGTTACTGCATTCTGGTCCTCTTCCCTTTTGTGTGGTCACATACCTACTTGGAACAAGTACATTGTTTTTACCTCTTAAAAGTGGTTTGAAGTATATGATTCTAAAAAGGAAAGTCATCGGGGCAGGTATTTATTATTAGCTCCATTTTTTTTTAGATGAAGGAACGAAGGGTCATGGAATTTAAATGAACCGAGAGGGATGTAGAGTTGACATCATATATAGAAAAGATCCACATTATAGTGGAAAAGGTGAATAAAGAAATATTTTGTTGTATAATGCAGATATTTAGTTAAAAGAGGAAAAGATTGAGGGGATTACCTTCTAGTATGTGTAGAAGTATGATATGGGGAATTACGACTGGCTCTATTCTAGCAACTTCTGAGTATGGAATTAAATTTTTATTGTTGTTGTTTTTGCTTTTTAAGGATTCAGTTTCAAGAGGAGGGATTTAGTTGAAAGATGGGAACTAGATCTGGTGGGAGGAAAGCCTGTTGGTTAATCTTCTCTGTGGGATTGTACAGAACAGTTTTACATTCTGGCCAGATCCCTAATAAAAGATGAGCCAAACAAGTGCAGAGTTCTACAGTTACACATATTTATTCTTTTTTTAAACAACAGTGAAATCATAAACTTGGATGCAGCCTGTAACATTTGAATGCACTCAAAATAAATTACATAGTTAGATTTTTTTGTAAATAATTTACTCCCATGTTGTTTTCATTCTAGGAAGGTAAAGAATGATGATATGAAGCAATGTATTTAGGTAGAAGGAGGTTTCTCAACAGTTTCACGTACAGCAGTTTGTATCTTGTTCCTACTGAGTGGCGTAGTTATTCTTAATTCTTCGGAAGGACACTTTAATGTAGACCCAGACAATAATAAACTGATCAGGATGCATAGTGGAAGAAGACATATAATGGATTTAAAAGCAAGAAGTATGTGAAATTCAGAAATAATAATTACTGCTTAACTAGATCATAGGGAAAGAATTAGAAAAATAATCCATAAACAAGAGACACTTAGAAATCTACTTTCGGGAGGAGGTTCAGGAATTCACTGGACTATCAATCACTCAAAAATGTTAATCCTGTCTTGTGAGATTCCAGAATAACAGTGCTAATTTTGACTTACCAGAGATAAACATTTTGTTTTTTGGGAAAATAAATTAATTTTGTATGTATCGCCACAAAACACCACAATTTTGTATTATGTTATTATTTTTATACTGTGTCCTTAGTACAACTTTGTCCCCCATGTTTACAAAATTAAAAAGTGGAAAAGCAATCAAGAGGTTGGCGAGGCAGCAACATGAGCAAAGATTAAGAGAACCAAGAATGTGTTTTTGCTAAATCAGAAATGGGCATTTTTTTTTTCCTCCAAGGTGCTACTAATTCTCTGGAGGGGGGGAAAAAGAGATCAGACCATAAGTAAGGCGGTGGAGGTGGGACTAACGCTTAGGGATTTGAGTCTGAAATATGAAATACTCAATTTGACCAATTTTTTTTTTTTTGGTGCTTCAAAAAAAGCCCTCTCAATGCATCCTAGACATTTTAGCAAAAAGTGAAGAAGTAAAAATGAGGAAGAAGAAATAATCAAAGAGAGACAAGAGAAGTGGAAAGACAGATGAGGGAGGGAAAGAATATGGGGAAGATTCCGAAAGGCAACACGAGAAGAAAGAGTGAGGGACCTGCCCTCAGCATGCCACTTCCAGCACCGTCTCAGTCTCCCTGGCCCACGCCCCTGCCCCGGAGAGTTGCTCTTTTCCTGGCCCCATGTTGAGACCCTTGATCACATCACCACTGTTCCTACCTGAAGTCCACTCCTCATCTCGGCTTTGATGCGTTGTCGCTCCCTCCCAAGGGTTGTCCCCCAAATCTTGTAAGATATGTCTGACTTTAGAATGTCTTTGGTTGAATTTGTCTTTCTCTTCTCCGCTTTATCTTCATCCGTGAAGCTTTCCTCCTTGTTGTTTCTAAATTGATGTATTTAAGTAATCTGATTATATATCATTTTAGGGCCCGTGTTCCCTACACCACAGCGCGTGTGCACATGCACACACACGTCAAGTCGTGTGCCCTGGGGTGGGCATAGCTGCACGCCTTTCTCTTTCAGGCTTATTGATTTTGAGAACATTGGAAGGCTATTGTCTGGCAAAGGAAAATGTTTTTATATTTTGTTGAATTTTAGGACATATCTATCGCAACAAATAAACCAGATCATACTTTTTAAGTGTAATCATTGTTTTTCCCATTCTGTGGGGAAATATATTTCCTATTGATTACTCACTAACAGTACTAATTTTGGGAGTGCCTTGATGAACACACCTGTATGCCAAGGCCAAGGGGATTGAGGTCGTAATACCATTTCTGGATATTTGAGACTTAATAGAGATCACTGTCCAGATAAACGGACCTGCATAACCCATCCTTCGGTTGGATGCGACATCCTAGATTTAATCAGAAGTTAGAGAGCTTTTTGCTGTTTTCAGCCCTGATTGTCAACCAAGTAACCGTTGAAATGCATTGTTCCCAAACACCCATTAGGCCGGGATTGCTGCTTGCCAGGGTCACCTCACTCTGTCGTAGCTTTTCAGCAGGTCACAGTGACGTTATATTATTCTCCATGACCTTCCAGGTTCTCTTTGAAGACTGCCTTCCCTTCCCTGTGCTCCTGGCCACGTGGCCTTAGTGTACTGGCGTGTCCCTCTGCAGATGCTGCTGTCATTCATTCTCCACACATGTGCAGCCTGGGCGTGACATGGCCTGGACCCAGCACTGAGTGAGGGCTGACGCTTCTGACCTACTTCTTGGAGCATCTTAGCCGTTTCTTGGAAAGGATGACCTCTTTACTGGCAGAGTCCAGAGTTTTACCTGTTTGACCGTACCTTAGAAACCAAAGTCCTTGGATGTGAAAGGATGCTTTTAACATCAGAAAGCTGCTGAAATCGCAAAGTTAAGAGAGTACACGTTACCTTGACTCATGTTTTAAAGGCGGCATACGAAACAGCGTCTCAGTGAAATACCTGAACAAATACTAAAATTGGGATATTTAAATATCTATAACTAAGCCACCATGTGTTTTTTAAGGTTGGAGATTTTATATACTAGTCTTTTGTTTAGGATAAACGACTTAAAATTTTGTGTTAGACTGGAGCATTG
>NW_017731581.1:2623458-2626628 GCF_001890085.2 Hipposideros armiger
TGTCAGCTATAATTTAATATATATATAGTCACAGTATATGGAGTATAGTATAGGGAATAGAGTCAATGGAATTGTAATAGATGTATACAATGTCAGAGAGCAATAGATTGGGATGGGGAGTTATTACTTTGTGAGGGGTGAAATGGATAACTATTACATTGTTTTGTACACCTGAAACTTAAAAAAAAAAAAGAAGAAGAAGCAGCAAGTCAGAACTTTGATCAAAATGTTCCTTTTACCGTGCTAATTGAGTTACACACCTTGGTATTTACTCATAACACATATCTATGACTTTGAGGCTTTCAGGGAGTATATTTTCATGCAGCTGTTTTGATTTGTGGCCTCTAATATCTTTGTCCACGTCTGCAGTGCTCATCTCAGATAATCAACGTCTCTGGAAAGAAACCGCGTCTTAGGAACTCGATCACCAGTGCAAATGCTTGTTTTTAATGCTGCATGTTTGAGGGGGGCGGGTTGGGGATGCTTTATTGGGAATAATAAGAATTTTTATTTTGGGATTTTATTTTCTTATTCACAGCCAGGCTTTTAAGACTATCTGAGATATTGTTTAGTATGCATCTCTAAAAGGTGAATCGAGGTAACCTCATGACTAACTAGCTTTGTGATCTTATGAAAGTAGAGAGCTGTTCCAGGATTAGATCTTTAACACCTGAGGACCTTGGTGTCTAAGGTATATTCCTGCTTAAATGTATATATTCTTCCTTCTCCTGTCTGAGTAGTTTTGATAGATGATCAATATGGCATCCAGTGCCATTCACGGTTTGTCATGACGAACATCATTTTATATGCAATATGCTTGTACTTGGTTCAAGATGCTGGAGGGTGGGGGTCACTTTCCTGTGGGCTGGAATCTAATCACTTAGCTCCTCCGTCTGAACAGTTGCTAGGAGCTTTCTAGCATCTGATCAAATGATGGATGAATGGAAATCATACTCACAGGAGGATGATTTTTACGCCAGGAAGATAATATACACTTAAAACGATAGCCGTAACCATCAAGCACGCAGGATATCATGTCAAACAGTTAATAATCATCCCCTGACTTCCCAGCAGGCAAAACCAAAGCAAAAGCATGAGGGTGCTTTTTGTTCTTGGGTCCAAATGTAGACAGGGGTCTGCCTGGTGAGCTCCAGCGGGAAGAGTCAGAAATTTTGTATTCACGCGACGGCTCTTCCCGCTGTGGATTTTAGGCAAGTCTCTTGTCTGCAACTGTTTTTTTCAACTGTTGACAAAAAGAAAAAGGGAAAAAAAAAAGGTGGGTGTAAAACTGTGCTATTTCACTTCACATTGCTGTGTAGTGAGGCTTTCTAATATGATTATGTAGTTTTAGATCTTTAAACGTGATAAAGGATGCTCAAAACTATAAGCTGACATTTTGATTACATCCATTCCCTAGTTCCTTGGCAGCGAATGCTTGGTGAAAGGCATTTCCCAGTGCGTCGAGGGAGTCTCTCTAGAATTTGAAATTCCTGAATTCTCTGCTTCATTATGGTCCTTCCACACCAGTGTACAAACAGGAATGAGAACAAAACCAAGTCCAGGCTAGCCAGGCCCACGNCCCCGATGACATGGTTTCCGTGGTTTTTTTCTCTTTGGGGATTTTCCAAGGCATGGCCAGCGGTGTGCATTGGGCCAATTCTTGCACGTCCCTCCTATGTTTTAGGGCATGCTTTGTTCATTTGGTTTTGCCATGCATTGTCCTCTTGCCAGAATTCATACATTAACTTTAGATGATATTTAGGAAGTGCTGGTGGGGACAGAACCGCCATTCAGCACACGGAGACCCCTATTTCCTCACACCTGGATCCTTTCAATAGCCACCGTAATGGTTCCCTCCACTGGTATTCTACCCCCTCTCTAATCCATCCTATACACCAAGATGGATCCTCCTGAAATACTGTTTTGATCACACTCAGAAACCTGTAGCGGCCCCCCTGGCCTACAGGGTAAAGTGCAGACTGCTTTACCTATTCCGTCTTCCTGCAGACCGGTTCCCACTCCCTTCCCGGCCCTCTCATGTAATTCCCTCTCCAGGTGACATCCTGAACAGGGCCTCCTGTCCTCTCTCCTCTGTACCTCTGTGTATTGTCCCCTTTCTTTCAGTGGCCTTTGACTCTGTCTGCTCATCCAAATCTGACTCATCCAGCTTTCAAGTTCCCAAACTTCTTGATTTTCCTGGCAGCATTCCCTGTCCTTATCATATATTCTTTCTGGTTATGATTGGTTGTTTATACAGCCTGTGCACCGCCCTCCACCCCAATTTGTAAGTTCCTGAAAAACGTAGGAAAAACGTAGCAATACAATTATTGCCAATTTCGTGGCTCTCTGTGTAACCAGAGTGTTCAGATTGTGGTTTATGGTCATCAAATGGGATGCAATTAGCCAGTTATTTATTGCATTTCCACCACGTCTTAGTGTCAGAGGATCTTCATCAAATAGGTTTCATGGAGCGCTTGTTGAATACCTAGATACATTAAGTGTATTTTGTTCCCAGATGGGTAAATTATCTTTAGCACTTCATTTAACATGTTAGCATGCATGCAAGGTTTGGTTTATTTCTTCTGGGCAGGAAGAAACACAGTCAGAATGCCCTAAGGTCATTTCTGGACTGTCCTAAATTGTGTGGTTTGCTTAGATCATGGCCATGGGCTTAGTGCTGAATAAGTTGGTGGGCATGTCGTTCTACCAACCCAATTGGAAAAGTTCTCCAAAGTGTTGCAGGAACTATTTGGAGACTAGATCCATTAACAGTCTTATGTTGCATTTCATCTCTTGAGGATACAGGCTACTTCAGGTGACAGAAAGCTCCAGTGTGACAAAAGATAGCTTGTTGCAGAGACCAGCTAAGCAGCCTTTTTACAAATATTCAGGCAGTTGTCAGCTCTCTCTTGATCATGCCATCATTACTGCTTGTATTCATCTGACACCAGACAAAAAGAAGAAAGGAAAAAGATAGGGGGACTTGGGAGGGGTTTCCTTCAGCCCTTAAAGCAGGCCTGTCACTCTGCGGGGACATAAGTGTCTGGTTTTGATAATCTCATATGTCACTTGCAGTTTATTAGTAGTAAAATATAAACCTGTTTCTTAGGACTTTTTAATTTTTAAGAAGATTACAAAATGTCACTTAGGCCCTGCTTTCAGGAAAGTCG
>NW_017731581.1:2629368-2663348 GCF_001890085.2 Hipposideros armiger
GGTAGCTCTACAGTCTCAGCTCTTAACTTTTTTTCCTTTTCCTTGGTCAGGTAAGCTGGAGGCTTTGTACAGAGGCCTGAGATTTTTTAAATCCCCTCACCATCAGGTTGGGGTGGGGGGAATGGGCTATTGTGAAGGGCCGGGTATGTCTTTGTACCTTCCTCACCGCTGGCCATGGCTGAGGATTTTTATTTATTTACTTACTTATTTATTTATTTATTTATTTATTTTTAATAATTTTCATCTTTCTAATACTTTTCTACATTCAGTCTTTCTTGGAATACAGTGGAGTCACAGCTTACTTAAGGATTTAGCTTTAAAATCACCATGTGAATTTTATTTGTCAATTATACCTCAATAAAGCTGAAAAAAAAATTAAAATGGATATGTGAGACAAAGATTTCTTTTGTTTAGGTTTCTTCTTAAGAGTTCAGCACTGCTCGTTTTTCTTCCATTATTGGGTTAGAATGTTTCTTTAGTTGAGCAGTAGATGAAATGTTGGCTTTCATTTAAGGATTTGTGAATGAAAACTATATATCTTGAACCAGTAGAATTTCATTCCCTGGAAAGATAGGTTCCCTCTATGAGGGCGTGTGGGAAACGAACTGCCCCGGGCTCCAGCGCGGAGGAGGTGAAATCCTGTGCACTGTTTACATTTATTTCTCCCCATTTGAACCCGAGTGGTTGGATGCATATGTGGCAGCCCCATGGTCTTTTCCTCTTTAAAGCACCACACACGAGATGAGGCTGCCCAAGGACTTTCTGACTTAACCATTCGTAGGCAGGAAATGAAGGCCCGTGTGATTTGGCTAGCGACGGTGAGTTGAACTTGTTTTAAGAAGTGGCCCATGTCACCCTGGATCTTACCTATTTGAATCTGCCAGGCAGCGTTAGGTTCAGGAAACAGCCCAGCGGATATTGCTAAGGGACAGAGAGCGCGGGGGAGTCCGATCGCGTCTCTCGTCGTTGCAAACCCCATCACTCGTACCAAGTCAGGCAGAGAGGGAGCCTCGGGCTGCCGTGCAGTGTCTGCCCCCAGCAACCAGGTGTCACCTACACGGGGTCGTTTCCAAATGTTGTTTAATGTGTGCTGGTAGCATCCTAGCCATTTGGCTGCAGAACATACACATTTATTGAATTTCCTCTGGCCCACCTATAGAGTCGATGAAAAATGAATGAGTAATAGAAGAAAAGTTGTGGCCTGTGTAAGGCACAAAGTGTGAATGTGAGTGGGGTCTTACATATCATTTAGCCCCGTCGCCTTCAGTTTACAAAGAGGACAACAGACCCCAAAAGGTTAAGTAACTTGACCAATTCTGAGAGATAGCAGCCAACCTGGGATCCAAGCTTTAATGTCGGATGACCGTTCTGTTGCTTTTTCTCCTACCCAGAATTTCTGAATCAAATTGCATTCCACAGGCCCGGTAGGATTTACTCAGCCTGGTCTACAGACGTGAGACAATTCTAAAGGGAACTGAGAGAGACAAACAGATAGAACCTCATTCCTGGTTTGCCGGTTCACTTTCTGTGTGAAGTGGAAGCTGAAATTGAAGACCTGCTTAAAGTTTAACGTCACCATCATTGGTTTGGTGTTAATTAGCAAATCAGATTATGTGGGATGGGGGGCCTTCAGCTATGTCTTTAATAGAGAACCGGCCGCGAAGGGTGCGGTTAGCTGACAGCTTTGGGATCCTCAGTGTTTTCTTCCAGGCCCAGCTCTGCAGGCTGCTGCCAGGAGCTCTAGAGCTGGGCCGTTCTGCCTGACCTAGGATTGCTCTCATGGGCAGTCTTGGCTCTGGGGCTGCCCATTGGCCTGGCCGAAGTTTTCTCAGAGTTGCATGGTTATCTCCTTCCTTCTTTGTCTCCCATCACGAGTGTCAGACCTACAGCATAATCCGAGGCTGTCTCACCTTCCCTTTCTATCCTTTATCCTGCCCCCTGGGAAATCTCTCCTACTTCTGACTCTGTCTCAGCATCTGCATCCCAGTGGACCTGAATTGACTTGGTATGTAGCTGGTTTTGGAGACATTTCTAGAATATTCTGCATTAACCGTTACAGGAAATCCTGAAGAGTGCTGAAAATCACTACAAAATTATTGGGGAGTTGGGGAAGGGAACAGTATTGGGGAAGGGGAACATTGTGTTTTTCCAGGACCCATCAGCTCCAAGTCAAGTTGTTGTCCTTCAGTCTTAGTTGTGGAGGGTGCCGCTCAGCTCGAAGTCTAGTCGCTGCTTTTAATCTAGTTAGCAGGGGGCGGGCGCAGCCCACCATCCCATGCGGGAGTCGAACCGACAACCTTGTTGCACACTGAGCCATCCACAGCTCACGGTTGCTTAGCTCAAGGTGCCATGTTCAGTCTTAGTTGCGGGGGGGGAGGGAAGTTACCCCACCATCCCATACGGATGTTGAACCAGCAACCTTACTGCTAAGAGCACGCATTGTCACCATCTCAGCAGCAGCTCACTGCCCATGTGGGAATCAAACCAGCGACCCTGTTGCTCAGAGCTCACACTCTCAACTAACTGAGTCACTTGGCCGGCCCCTGCTGTAAATGTTTGGTTAGTCATTTTTACGTTGTCTTCCCCTAAAGTCAAGACAACATGACAAGAAATAAGGCCTAGAAGGAGTGGAAGTGCACTGCTGTCAAAGTCAGGGATCCCAGAACCCACTCTTTCCCCAACCTTAAGGAACTCCCTTAGTCCACACAAGGAACTTGGAGCCTTACTAACTTCCTGTAAAATGAATTGGATGATCACTGGACGTTTCTTTTCTTGCTCTGAATGTGAAATAGATTGCAAGAGAAGAGGCTGACTCTGGCCCATGGGTCCCAATAAAGTGAACATTAAACCTCAATTTAAATTGAACCAGCACAAGGTAATACAGAGAAAAGGAATCCAGAGGCCGTGCAGTAATTGTCTGCATGTTGTTGTTCAGTTTCTTTGTCAGATCAGTGACATCAAATACCTCGGCCCAGAGCGGGTCGTTTAACCAGCCTCTCTGGGAAAGTGCTTCTGTGATTTTTAATCTCCATCGTAAAACAGATTCGTTTTAAGTGCCTGGAAATGGGAAGCATGATTCTTCACAATATGGAATAAGAAGATAGAGACGTTTTAGTTTAATTGCATCTTACGTTACGTAATTCCAAACGCTTAGCGCTCCTTTCCACTCTGTAGCATGTGAGCTTTGGTCTAGTGTTGAGACTACCCTGCTTTTGCATGAAATCACACCAGTCCGTGCTGCCGCTGAATCTGATACCAAAAGCCCCTTCTTGCCCTGAGCCCATGTCATCACACGGTCGCTTTATTGATTATGGCCCTTTTTACCTCTTTCAGTTACAATTCGTATCCTTAAAGCTTCTAAGCCTACTAATGACCTGTGACATAGAGTCCTTATTTATTTTATAGAACTCAGTTTTCTAAAATTTTGTTTTCTTTTTAATCACTGAATTTGTTTGACATGGTCTTTTCTTCTAGATTTGATCCATGTTTCCATTCACTTGTGTCTTTCACAAACATGCAGTAGCTGACGCTGGTGTCATTGGAGGAGATAAAGAACTCTGGAGCCTAACAGTTCATTTCACTTTTTTTTTTTAAAGATTTTTATTGGGGAATTGGGGGGATGGTAACAGTGCTGGGGAATTGGGGGAAGGGGAACAGACAAGTTGCTGTCCTTTTGCTCTTCAGTCTAGTTGTGGAGGATGTTGCTTCACTTGCCCAAGTTGGAGTTCATTTCACTTTTGATTCCACATTTATTTACTATTTGTTATGTGCTCAGTATCATGCCGGGTGTGTTTATTTTTATTTATTTATTTTTTTAATGGATGTTGGGAGACGAGCACAGAATATGATGGGGTGATATGTTTCAACACCTTTCATGTTGAAATTTCGTGTTGAAGTATCGTGTTGCTTTGTAACATGAAACTTGTAAATTATAATGGAATCGCAATAATGCCTGTTTTCGGGAATGATATCTAAAATATTTAACAGCAGGTCTGTCATTGTCACAGCCCAAGCGGAAGAAATGTTGAATAACCAGCACCAGCTCATGTCAACTGAATATCACTTCTGCCTGAACTGAACACTGGCTACATGGATTCGAAATCTTTCATGCTATATGGGCATACCTTCTCTTTTTACAGGCAGCCATAGAAAAGATAGAGCCAATGTTCGCATTTTATGCTTTTCCTACTTCAGTCAAGAATAATGAATTAAAATGTCCAGTTTCCTCTCTCATTGGGATATGATTCACTACTTTACATGTGTCTTGCTGCTTTTATACATTACACCTTTGTAGTACGACCCTATTACCAGGTTATAATGCAAGCAAGTCTGCAGCCCAATTGTGTAATACAAACAGTGACTGAACAAAAATTTTATTGGCAATTACAAGACGATTCCTGCAGCCCGCTCTGTAAAACTCAGTGAAGTCCTAATTCTCTGTTTTTTTCCCCCCAATTCTCTGTTCTTTTAAGTGCTTTCTCTACAGGAAAGGTTCACCTGAGGCAGGTGAGGCTACTTATTGTTGGTCTCAAGCCTCTTAAACCAGTGGTTCTCACCTGGGAACACTTTTGCTTCCCAGAGGACATTTGGCAATGTCTGGAAATATTTTTGGTTGTCACAGCTCAGAGTGGGAGTGGTACTGCTGGGTCAAAAGGAGAGGTGAGCTGTTAAACGTTCTTCAGTACAAAGGACAGCTCTTCACAACAGACGATGATCTGGCCCAAAATGTCAGTAGTACCGAAGGCAGGAACCTCTGTCATAAACCAGTGCCGGGATGCTGGACTGTTTGGGGGTCACGCCTGAGGTGC
This sequence comes from Hipposideros armiger, assembly GCF_001890085.2. Classification (NCBI taxonomy): domain Eukaryota; kingdom Metazoa; phylum Chordata; class Mammalia; order Chiroptera; family Hipposideridae; genus Hipposideros; species Hipposideros armiger. Next base: position 2,634,177 of record NW_017731581.1, read on the forward strand.
CATCCCTAAGGTCAAAGCGACAGCCGCTCATATTCTTACGACCCGTTCACCAGCAGATGTATGAGTGAGTAGCTTTATACTACATTACCTAACCCTTATATCTGTTTGGTAGTTTTCATTTTACTAATAAGAACCTATAGGTAACATTTGTCTTACTGGTTAATGAACCATTTTCACTAAGGAAATTTCATTTCCAGCAGTCACTGTGCTAAGTAGCAAAACCTCATTGGTGATGAAGCCATGGATGAGTGAAACCTTGTATTAATAGTAGCAGCCTCTCCTTTCTGCGCGCCCAACTGGGAGCTTCCAGTAAGAGTACTTGCTTTTCGCTCCTGGATTGTGCGTTCTTGAGTAACGTGCTGGCAGCACCTAGTTCAGAGCCTAACCTAAGCCACACGGCCACATGTGACACTGCGCAGGCTGTTGTATTCTGAAGTAAACCATGGATGCTGTGACAGATTGTTTCCCGGAAGCTGTGTCTACTTAGTTCCTACAAACTCTTCCCCTCAGGGTGCTTTGTTTCACTCTGGCTATCATGTCCTGAGTGTCTCCTTTGTGGAAGATACAGACCTGGGTCAAGCCAGAGAAGCGGACAGAGAGAAGTAAATCTCTTTTCCGGTCTCAGAGAGCTTGCAGGTTGAGAGGGATGGTGGGTAAACACCAAAAGGTGCAACAGCAGGAGAGGCAGCAGGAGTGATGGCTGGGTGACTACTATATGAAGGAAGTAACATTTGAAAGGTGTTTGGGGACGTGGAGAGGGGGCTGGGGTGGGTCAGTTACATGGTCACATGGTGACTTAGCCGAGTCGAATGGGCGCCTGGGTCTCCTGACTCCCCACCAACTAGTTTCCTAGTGTGTCATGGTGCTGATATAAGTTCTGAATTGGAGAAGCAAATGCACGATTTTAAGTATGTTTTCCTCTCTAAAGCTGTAGAAGAAAGCTTGCAAAATGGTTTTTAATTTTCACCAAATGCCTAATGTGGCTCCTTTTGTCTAATACTATAATCTGCACAAATGTTATGCGAGAACTTCTGGGAAAATGTAAAGCACAGGACCCCACTAGGTTGCTTCCTGGGCCAAGTTTATGTGCCTGACAGCCTCCTCTCTTTATTCATCGTTGGATTTACTTTTTAATTTCAAAAACCAGTTACCTTTGCCTCTGCTTCCCCCCCCCCCAAGAGAATAAGCAGATAAGCCCCAAAGTGGCACGGGCCATATTCACTGGACTGCTCCGGTATGTTCTCAGTATGAAAAAGCTGACATATAAACCAGGGTTCTTGAAAGTCTTTTTGGGAAAACAAAACAAACAGAAGCAAATGGGTTTGATCACATCCTAGCGTCTTGGGGATGGGTTCCAGATTTAGGATTAAGAAGTCGACTGGAAGAACGGCCTTTGCCTTTCATGCCTTGGTCTGTATTCAACGTCTGTCAGGCCTCGCTGTGTCAGTGGAAATCAGTCTAGTCTAACATTTCAAACTGGGTTCGTTCAGAGCTTGTGCTTCTGTCTCTAAGTAGTTATTGAAAAGTACGATAACTTTGATCATAGGTTGGGCCTCATTTGAAGTTCACCTAGATGTGAAGGCGAGTTACCTTTTTGAAGGTCACCTTCAGGGGTGGTTCAGAAAACAATGCTCTGAGTATAATTCCTTGTTTATTAATGCCACTTGATAAAGGCTCGGTGAACCCTGAGTAATTTCTCATTTATAACAAAAGTCTACTATTCAGCTAATTGAATACGCAGCTACTTTAATTGTTCTGTTACGGCTAATTGATATTCACAGTGATCATGGTCCACAGCTTCTAAATATAATAGTACCTTACAAGTTTATGGTTCAGTCCCCTTGGATTTCGGCTCTCTCTTTGTTTCATGTCAGCATATAGTTTTATTATTGTCTATATATTGTCCCTTTTTTGTAGTTCTTTCTCTGTTCCTGTTTGCCTATGTGAGTTGTGAGATAAACACATGGATGGATGGAGGGATGGAGGGATGGATGGATGGATGGATGGATGGATGGATGGATGGATGAGAGAGAGAGAGAGATTTATTTTGCCTACCACAGATTATCCATATCTTGGGAAAGATTAAATCTTTCCCAGTCCATTATATGTGTGTTTGAGATCTGTTACAAAATTTAGAATGACAGGTCGGGAGTTATAGGGATTTCCTATTTGTGTTGATTTACAGTTCTTGCCTTTTCTTAATCCTAGTCACCTCTGCCATCATAATACCACCCTGTGGAAAATTGAGCAGGGCTCTGCTTTGTTTTCTACCCTGAGCTATGAAAATGAAGCACTGACATTTCAGGGAACTTTGTCATTTCAAATGGACAGGCTTTCTCATCGCACAGAATCTTTCCTTAATGTGCCTGGTAACCAGTGTATGAAGTAACAGTACGGCCTCCGAGCTAAGAGATTGTGATGTCACTGGGTTCCCAATGCCACGTACCCCGTGCCATACCTCAGTTCCCAGGAGCAGTCAGGCCTGAGAGAGCTGAGCTACTACTATGCTGAGAAGCTTTTACTCTGAAGATCTACCTAGGAGCATGCATAGGAAGGTAAAGCCCCCACTAACACAACATGTCACATCCACAATCCCAGATTTTTCTTCTGCTGACCTCTTTAAATCCTTTGTTGTAAGCACTTTGGGGGACATTTTCAGGATCTGTCCTCTGCCACTTTGGGACGCATCTGCTTATTCTCTAGAAAAGAAAAGAAAGCATAGGCAAAGGGAAGGGGTTTTTGAAATTAAAGTTAAAGCCAACCGTGAAGGAAGAGAGGATGTTGGTAGATAGGTACATAAACTTTTCAGTTCTTCCCCAAAAGAGGCAAGTCTTGAAGGAAGGAAATACACGTATACTTCCTTTTGAACCTAGCTGCCAGCACTGAGTTAAAACATCAAAATGTCTCTATGTTGGGTTTCTTAAAGGAAACTTGATTTTCTTATTTTCTTTGTTTCTCTTGCGTATGGGACGCTCTAGTTTTCCATAGTGACCCACGTAAGCACTTTCCGTCATGTTTTCAAGCCCAGTCGTGTTACCCCAAACCCAACAGGATCTGAAAACTAAATGAGTTTTCACATTCTTTGTAGTGTGAGGGATAGCAAACAGGAGAAGGGGGAAAACTTTTTATATTCATGCTTTTTGAAGGATTGATGCCACTGTGACAATCATGTTGTACTCTTCGTTTTTCCGTGTTCATTTGCAACGATTCCGCATCTTTTACAGAGTTGCCCATACAGGCTTTATTTCCTTGCACTGGGTTCACTGCTTTTTCTTGAGTTGAGTGTGACTGTCCATCCTTGCCGGCTATTAGCTCAGTCAGTGTATCCCAGGCTTATTTAAGTTTTAGGATTCATATTGTGTGACTTTCCATCCCAGCATCACATTAACTGTTTGAAAGCGATGTGCCAGTCAAGTGTGGTGGCCATGTTTCTTGCTTTGTTATTCTCCCCAGTGGACCGCAAACTATTGATCCTGTTAGGCATCTCTGGAAAGGTGTGTGATGTTAGACTGTGGTTTGGTGTTTGCAGGCCTTTGGAGCTGGTTCTTTTGTACGCATATCTGACCCATTGGCATTCTGAATTACAATTTTTCAAGGATTACACTTCAAAATCTGAATGAGGATATTACTCTCCTTTATTTAGGTTGGAATCTGCCCCTCAAAATGGAATTTGTTGGTAATAGGCTCAAGCTTCCAGTATTGAATTAAAAAAAAAAAATCTCATTGCAACTATCTGCAAACAAAAGAAACATTTAGTGCAAGTGTTTGAAGAACCATGGTGGGTAATGTCATACATTGAGTGGGAAGAGGGCATTAAGTGCTAATACATTAAGGATTTAGTAGGTAAAATAATTTCCATGCTATCAACTGTTCAGGTTGTTCAAACAAATTTTTTTGGTTGTGAATATGGTTACTTCATAGCTCACTTTCTTGGCTTCTGTACCATATTATGTTTGCATCTCATAGTCAGGGATAAATGTGTGTGATATTAATGTTAAAAAATATTTTTCTGATTATTGAAGTAATAATTATTCATTATAGAAAATTAGAAAAATAGCAAACAGTCCAAATAAGAAAAATACCCCACTATGCATATCATACCTAACGTTAACATCTTAACATACTCTACACTTCCTTCCATGTCTGTATAACCAGACACTCACCTTTTCCTAGTCCTCTTTTTTTGCCCCCATCCTACCATTTGATAATTAAGAACTTACTGTGCATGCTGTTTCATTGCCTGTTTTTTTTTTACCTACAAATATTTTGAATTTAAAAAAAAACTAATCATTCTAGTAAAACTTTTTTTAATGGCGCTCTATGTTTGATCATTATGGCTGAACTAAAATCTTTGTAATCAATATCCTGTTGTTAGAACAAATCTTGTGTGTACACAAACCTCTCCTGTTCCCACTTGTTTGTTGCTTTAAATAATGCCGGCTGCATTTTCTTAGATATAAATCTTTGTGTGCTTTTAATATGTTTTAGGATTAAATGCCTAGAAGTAAAATGGGCTAAGTGATAAGCAGATTGACAGTAGTAAAGAAATATACACGCTTACATAAATAGGTTTATATGTAGTTATTTTTACAAGTTCCAGTATGTTGATTTGTAGTCACTATGTAGCTTACTTCATTCTTTGTAATACACAGTTCTACAGGTTTTGACAAATGAATGCAATTGTGTAACCACCACCATAATCAAGAAGCAAAATAGTTCCCTCACCTCAAAAAATTTCCCCCTGTGTCTCTTGACTACAAAGTATGTTTATTTTTAATTTGGAAAATATAAAGAAGCAAAAGTACCTGTAAGCCCACCATTCGGCTGCTCTGTTGACATTTTGTTGAATGCCTTTCTGGTCTTTTTCCCCTTCCCTACAAAAAGAGAGAGAGAGAGAGACTGTCCTTTCTTTTTATAGTGTTTTTTTCTTTTTTTACTTAGTATATTTTGAGTATTTTTATTTAACAATTAGCTTGGTTTTTGTTTTTCTTCCTTTGCAAGTCTAAATCACGTATCATGAACGTCTTTGCATATTCCTAATTACTTAAGAAAAGTCCTAAAAAAAACAGTGTTTAGCAATGACTATGTACATTTTTCAGCCTTATTACATTTTGTCAAATTGATTTAAAAAGTAGTTACACCAATTTATATTCTGACCAACAGTGTAATAAAAGAGCCGATTTCCCTGTATCCTTGTCAATATTATTTTATTTTTTGTCAGTTTGATAAATGAATAATGGTATTTCATTGTTTTCATTCTTTGATTTCTTGTGGGGTTGACTTTTCTTTTTCCATTTGTTCACTTTTTATATTTTTGTGTGAGAATTACAAGCCTATGTCATTGGTGTATTTTTCCTTTGGCTTTTTGGGGGGACCCTGGGGGTGCTGGGATGACGTATAGGGCTTATTTTTTAAGTGCTCTATATGTTAATAGCATCAATTCTCACAGCTACATGTTGGAATTTCTTTTCCTCTTTGCCATTTGCTTTTCATTGGGTTTAATGATTTTTTTATTTTATGGAAGGTCTCATAAGTCCTTTCTTTTTCATTTCCTTTCTTTTTTGGGGTGTCTGTATTGAATTTAGAAAGGTCTTTTCTCTTTAGTCATGCATATTTTATTCACACTTCGCTCTGTGAAACATCCTTTCTCCATTTACTTTTTCTTTCATGTACCTGACAGAGGAGTCAAGTTTTTCTGTGTTGCACTAAGGAGCTATAGATTATGCACTTCATATGAATGTATTTTTGTCAATTCTTAATGTTGTATTTGTTTTTATTTATTCATATGCTTTCAAGCAACATGAACTTTTCATTGAAATCTTCTATTTAAACTAACAGTTCAGTCACATTTAAATGAGTCCCAAGTTAAGCAAGCCCCCTTTTTATCCCCCTGTTGCTTTCCTTGGTTTGCATTTAGGATAGATATTATGCATTAGATTTCTCTGTGACATTACGAAAACACAGCAGTTATATTGTTCAATAACTTTGTTTGTTTGTTTGTTTTTAACATGCTGCAGGACATTGATGTCAAAGTAAGTAGGAAAACAATGACCTATAAATGTGCGAATGGTTCACTTAAGCTAAGCAGGTCAGATCATAGAGGTCACCCTTACACAGGCTGAGACAGGCAAGACTTGATCTCCTTGCAAAAAAATATGGTGCATGCCACAAGGATGGGAATGCCAAAATACATCCTTAATTTTTTTCAAATTCCCACTCAGGTGTGTATTCAGCATTCACTGACCCAAAACTAGGTTAAAACTTTTTTAACTTGGAGTGATATAGGGAGGTCTGTTCCCTCCCAGAAAGTTCACTTAAATGTAATAATCAAGATACAGCTAACTTTGAAAAATGCATTTTGTTTTTTATTCATCTTGAAAAACATCCATAAGTAACCATCTTTATCATTATATTTTTCAAGAATCAAAAATAATTTATTGTGTTTTTATTTTGTAAAAAGAGGACCTTATATATTAGAAGTGGGATTACTGAGTATTTAAATGACTTTATTTTTATTACTTTTAATTATTCAAATAAACATTTATAGTAGTTTTTGCCCGTCCCTCTAAAGACAGCTACTTCATAAAAAAGAAAATAGACCAGTCCATGTATTCATATGCAGGGTTCACTGGGTAATTTAAGGGCTCTCAAGCATAAAGTTTATGTACAGAATGTTATATAGGCAATTTGTTGTTGTTCAAGAAAGGTTAATAACCGTGTGTCTTATACCCAGAATAAAATCAAAGTTTTATTGTGCAAAAATATTAATCCTTGAAATTACTCTCTGAAAGAGAAGTTAAATATAACTGCCTGTCTCTGCTGGATTATGATGCATTTGGACAAAGTAGGACACAGCTGTCACAGTAAAAAAGAAAAAGAAAATACAAACCCCGAAAAAACAATGTGGACGCGTTCTTTACATTTAAATACAGCAATCATCATCTTATTAATGTTTTTCGATGGCAGAGACCTAATAGTTTGCAAAAATCATGAGCGCTGTATACTTACTTCTAATGTAATTTATACTTGACTTTTGCTATGCCGTTGCTTTTTCTTGATATAGTACATTCGTCGTTTCTTTTTTTAGGCTAAGCAGCTGGAAGAGAAAGATCGCGTGTTAAAGAAGCAGGATACGTTCTACAAAGAGCAGTTGGCGCGACTGGAGGAGAGGGTATGACGATTTCTTATCATTGATTCTCTCCTATCGTCACATCTGCAGCTTTTACGCTTATTTAAAAATCAATAAATTAGAACCGTAACTGCTTTTCCTAGTGAAAAAGTCGCCAGGAAGTGGAGAAACCAAGCAGGTAGGTCATTCTTGCAGGGAACGTCATTTCTATTTTGATATTTTGGAGTATGGTGTGTTATTTGGTTCGTTGACACATGTCACCGCTCACCAACCACCCTCAAATATTTTGCCTTAAATGTTTGGAAACCGCATTGCCTCCTGGGGTCACACAGGAGAGTGCCACTCGTAACTCTCCCAGACGGTGACTAAGCTTGGGTACATTCTTAGAGGTGATAGTGTTTTAAAGGATGTGCTGTCTTTGTGAAAGCTCAGCCTCACTGAATTTGTGGCTAAGAAATGAGCGTTCCTTTCAGGAGGGGTGGACAGAGCTGACTAGCAGGACTTAGGGAGAAAAATCAGGAGGCGGCATCGAGGTAGCACCTCTAGTCACCATGGGCCTAGAATTGGACAGAGATGAAAAGGAGGCATTTAAGTCTGAACCAAAATGTAAGAAAGGGAGTTTGAGCAGCTGATCCATGGTACTGGTCAGTAACGTAGATTTGCCCAGAATAATTTCACGCACAGACCATGAGATGACAAAGCTAGCTTTATCTCCCCTTTGACGGAAACCCCCAACATTTGATTTGTTTAGAATAGAATGTTTCGTAAGAAAGTAGGTAAAATAAATACATTATTCAGCCCCATTCAGGATGATTATCTACATGTTGAATATGTTTACCTGTCTCTGTGTCACTGAGCTGAGGGCCCCTTCGGTATAGGGACCATTTTCTCATTCATTCAGCAGATATTTACATAAGCACCTAATATACAGAGGGTGCCAAAAAAATGTATACACATTTTAGGAAAGGAAAAAACTGTATTAAAATTGTAGTACTTAATATGTACCGATAACAAAAGATGAATACAAGTCATGTGTATACATTTTTTGGCAGCCCCGGTATGTCAGGCCCCGCCCGGTCTAGTGCCCGAGATATGCTGTTGAAGAAAATGAACTAAACATCTGCCCCCTTGGAGCCTAAATTCAGTTAAAACCCAACATATATATTGTACAGGAGATTGCGATAATACGGTAAACCCTAAAGCAAGGGGAGGGGAGTCTCAGGGCCTAGGAGCGTAGATTTGGGGTCGGGTGGAGAGGGGGGACTTAATAAGCTTGCATCGGGGATGAGGCCTGCAGTCATGGGGAAGCGCCAGCCCCAAAGCCTGTGCAGAAGTGTACTTGGCATGTGTAGAAAGGCCAGAGGGTCTGTGAACAAGGAAGTATCTTGGCTGCTGTCTTGGCAAGAACTGAAGCAAGAGAGAGCTCGTAAGAGGTTATGGTGGAAGGCCAGGTAAGGGATGGTGAAGGCTGGGGCTGGGGTGCTCAGCCGTGGAAGGAGAGGCATATGTTAGGACATTTCAGAAGCAGAGCTGAGCAGATTAGCTGATGGCTTTGAACGTGAGTGAAAGGAAGAACTCAGAGGCGTTCTAGGGCCATTGCTGTACAACTAGAAGATGGGTTTTCCATAGGGGAATACTCTTCAGCCATGGATCTGGATGTGTGTAATGGAGGAAATCAGGAGTTTGATTCTGGATAGGGTGAGATGGGTGTGCGGGACCGAGAGCATTTCTTGGCAGACTGAGCTGGTCATCTGCTCAGCAGCTGATAGTTGCTTTTGGCCTCAGGTTAGAACAGGCCGTGGGAGACCAGATGGGCATGGTATGATCATATCGAATCATCGTGATTCGTGTCTTCTCACTTGTTCTGGGGGGAAATCTATGTATATATTTTCCTTTTTGAGGTAAGGCTGGAAAGTAGTTATTTAGCAGTTTTAACTGAAAGCTGAGGAGCACCAGTGAGCTTAGCAGAATCCTTAGGTGGAATAATCACACTACGATTAGTTAATACTTAAGAATTCCGTATTTAATAACATGTCGTAGAAAGAACGCTGGACTACATGTCAGAAGACATGGCTTTGTCACCTAGTTATCTGACACTTCACCTACTCTCTGTGGTTTCTGGCTCTTCGTCTATAAAGTGGGGAGAATTCTGTTTCTTACTCACCTTTGTGAGTTATTGGGGGGACCAGAGAAGATGATGTCTTTAAAAAAAACTCCTTGAAAACTGGAAAGAGCTTAACAAATATAAGCTGCTGTCATTAAAGAATATTTCCTTGCTTTCTGTTGTGCGTAAGATATTAATAATCATAAAATTACTTTAGTTATTATTCAACTTCCTGGTGTCTTCTGCCCATTTCTGTAAAATCCTGTTGTTGTTTGTTACTGCCATTCCTAAAGTCCCTAAGTTGAATTGTGTCCAGGTAGATCTCATCTAGGAATATTTAAGAGACATTGAGGCCTCCAATGATGAAGCATTTTCTACGCTTAATGCAAGAGATTATAAAAAGGGTTTTTCTTTTATTGTGATGATAGTGAACAGTACACTGTCTAACCATTTCTATTAGGAATTCTACCCACTTTATGAGCAAAGACGTAAAAATGCTCAATCCAATAGCACGTCATATGAGAGAGACTGATTATAACATTATAACTTGCAGAATCATCTTAACTTACTATGACACTCAGGTTGCCTGAGGTTTCAAAGTAGGTATAAGAGGTTTCAAAGTGGGTATAAGTACACATCTTTCTCTGTTTTAACCAAATGAAGTGGCGAAACCATAAGCTAGATCCCAGGTGGTGTATCATTAATAGAGAGGGGACATCGCGTCTGACGGAATAGTCCAAGGATGGTTGCTAAGATTACCTTACCGCCTGCCCATCTGCTAGATCAACAAACACAGGAACTGGCCGTATTACCGCTTTTCAGTGACTCATCCTATCAGGTGAGCTATTAATTGTCGTTGACCTGATGCAGATTTCCTTTTGCGAATATGAATCCCAGTCCACTGAGCTTGTGACGCACCTTCCAGCCTATAACACAGCTTGGCTTGCCTCTTGGATCTGTTTCAGTGAGCTCTTTGTCAATTGGGTCTTCCCTTGTGTGGATGGAGCTCTCTCCTTCCAGGGATTTCTATTGGCTGGTTGACCAGGTGTCTGAGCGCATTCTCTGCTTTCACTGGTCACGAGTAGTGAGTAGAACGTGACTGGACGCCAGCTCCACGCTTCTCAGCACCCGTATTCCAAGGCAGCAGCTTTTTACTGAGAAAGATGGTCAAAACCATTTGAAAGTTTTTCAGGTCCGTAGTTCATTGTAAGCGTTGCCAACTTGACCAAACAACATTGACATGCATGCGAAGTCCGTGTTTATATTTTAAGAACATTCGAGGCATCGCAGGTAGGTGTGTGGCCTAACTGAAAGAGGCTTGAGTATTAAGTCCTGGTTGCTGATATAAGAGACTTGGAGAGTATTAATTCCTGGTTGGTGATTTGATGAGAGGAAGCCCAGGGCAGCTTTCAAAGAGAAGATTCTTCAGTGTTTTTTAGAAGCCTTCTCCAAGTCCTTCAGGGAATTCTCCATAATGCTTTATATACCTCTCTCTATGACGCTATATTTTATGATAATTAGGCTAGTTATATGTGTTTAACTTGTGGACTCCTTGAGGGCAAAGGTCAATTTCTTATTTCTGTATTTTCCACAACTCACATATAGTTTTACAGTGAATGACGCCTTGGTTTATATCTTCTTCACTAAGTCATGTAAAGCACTAATTTAAATCTATGAGAAAAATCAGGTTCAACTTTGAACGTCTGGATGTTTATAGCATCATCATCATCCTAGTAACTAACAATAACATTTATTGATTATTTCCCTTGAGTTAGGCACTTTGCATGGATTAGACCATTTTATCCCCACAAACAACCCTATGCAGCTGCCAACTCTGTTGTTTAGGTAACAATCCTAAGGCTTCGAGTAATTTGCCCAGGAAGGTACAGCCAAAGCGTGATCTGGACATGAGCTGAGTCCAGCACCTGAGTTTTTAGCTTTTATCCAGTAAATAGCTTTAATATTTGCCAGTTCTGCACTTAAGAAGTTAAATCCTGCTGCTTGTTTTGTTCTTTGGGTGGTAAGTTAGCTCTTTTTGGCTTCTAATACAACATTTTAGGTCCCGATGTTATAATTTGATTAATGCTATCTCATAACCTGAAATTGTTAAGCATTCAAAATGCATAATTTTCTCCTCAGGATCGGGCACTTCCTGGGAAAATTTGACCAAAAGGGAATAAATAAGGCCTTATACCTAGCAACTGCAGCATGATACCCATAAGAATTATGTTAATATCTAGTTGTACTTTTTTACCTTGAGGTAAGAAATTTATAGTCATTTGAGTAGCTTAAAAATATTTTTGAGGTGTTCATTCATTCATTCATTCATTTTTTCATTGTCATCTCATTCTATCCCTAGAAAGAAAACAAACTTTCTGTTACTTTTTAAACTGTGTTGATGGTTATTTCTTTAGAGTCCGGATGGCCTGCATGTTTTTCAGGAAAACGTGTATTTTCAGTAGTCTGTTAATCCCTATGGGAGGGAGGTCAGAGAAAGGATCAAGGCCGTAGCACGAGAGGGCAGAGCCCAGATTCTCCCAGGGATCTTCCAGGATGCAGGACCCCTTTCTCCCCAAGACACCTTGGAGACATGAGTTCCTTGATGATGAGTGTGCCTTGCATGCCTAACTTCTCAATTATGAACTTGAATCAATTCGCTCTTCTGCATCCCACCCTTCTCTTGGCGTCCATAAGAGTGGCGGGGTTTGGCACCGCGTGAAGAGAGCTTTAAAAGCTGGTGGTGGCTTGAGGAGCTGAGGGAGGTCGGAGAGCTGAGCCTGATACAGTTACAGATCAACAGGGTAGTGGGGTAGGTGTTACTTTCAGTTTCCATTTCAGCCACCATTTACACCCACACTGCAGTCAGTCCCATACAATTAAGAAGGAGAGAGAGGACCAGCTGAGTGACGCGTTGGTTAAGAGCTGGCTTGGGATGCCAGACGGCCCTGGTTCAGATCCCACATTTAGGGCCAGTGATACTGCCCTCCACAGCTAAGATGCTGAACAACAGCTCAACTAGGAGCTGGGCTGCCGTGAGTTGCCGGGGATGGCAGGTGGGTTGCCATGGGCTACCGTGTGTAGCCAGCAGCCAGCGTGAGCGGCCAGCAGCCGCCGTGAGCGGCCATCCAGAAGCCGGCGACTGATCTGCCTCGCCCGGGAAGAGCGCAATGATGGTGCCAACTTGGGCCAGTGAAGCAACGTCCTCCACAACTAGACTGAAGAACAAAACGATAGCAACTTGTCTGTTCCCCTTCCCCCAATTCCCCAATAAAAATCTTTAAAAAAAAGGAGAGAGAAATGTATGCACTGGACAAAAGAGAGCAACACCAAGAGATGGGTGAAAAAAATAAATTATCATTAAGAAGAAATGTACTTTACTAGTTTGTCACCTGTGGAGAGAATTGCTAATTAAATTCTAAGGTCATGCCTACATCAAGTGAGCAATTTTGAAAAGCCTTTTACTTATGGTCGGTGGCATATCTTCTGCTGCATCATAAAGTGTCAGGCTCATCTGTATGATTAATTGGCTTTGTTGATTGCTTGACTTCTTCCTTGTCAATTAATACCTTCATTTCTGTATTCCTCTGTGCAAAGCTTGGGGGGAAAATAACGCCAGCAATGATAATAAAGGGAAATGACAGCAAAACACATCATTGTCAGCTCAGTGTGCTCCTTATGGGGAGAAATGATTATGCATCTTCACTACCAGATGAAATCTGTCATTGTAAAAATATTTCGTTGTGTGAAGCTGGGTCAACCTTTTCAAGGGGTTAATAAGGCTAAAGGTCACAGACCACTGACATCTGAGATTCTAGAACATAAACAACCCTTTTTGGGGATACGGAGATAAATTCAATTTATGGGGTAAAAAAAAAAAGAAATCCTTCGATATTTTCCCTCTACAGTGCTTCTTAAACAGTTGTCAATGATTCTAGGCTGTACGGGCAATTAATATACACTAACTTATTGTGTATGCTTTGGCCACGCAATGTTATATAGCAAATGGAACACAGTAGTTAAAAGCGTAACTTTGTGGTAGATATGCCTCAATAGGTTATGCTCGTTTGCATTTGTCAGCCTGGAGAAGTATCTTGTTCCTTTGACACTTGGAAATTTTGTACTGGCTTCCTCATTCATCTTGAAATCAAGGCAGGTCCCCTGCAGTTTTTGGAGTTCCCCAGAGTTTCAGAAACAGAAGGTTCTCTGCTCCGGGAGTTCGGACATCAAAAACCATACGAAGCCAATGTACTTTTAATTGTAATGCCATTACAAATGACAGAGATGCCAGTAAAGTGGTTTGCAACATGTACCTTGAGTTGCTCTCCATTTTTTTTCATCATTAACAAGTAATGATAGTTCAAATAAATGCACTTAGATGTTAATTGTTAGGTAGAGAAATTCATAAAGCCCAGTATCACCATACATTTTGTTAACATCATTGACAGTTATTTAGAACTTATTTACAAAGACCGAACCCTTTTGTACGCTTACCTGCCTCTCTAAAGGAAGTTTATTATTGCAGGTATTCCAAAAGTAGCAAGTAGGATGGACTTTTTCTTTTTCTTCTTCTTTTTTTTTTTTTTAATCTATTTCATTCTCTGAGGCAGGGTAATCAATACAGTATAGTGGAAATGGGGGTCTTATCCTTAATTCATTATTCAGCAAGTCCACCAAACGCATTGGCTCTCTGTTAACCTCTCTGAATTTTCTAATGGGAAATGTGGTTTGGGTAACCTTGAAATGCTCTTTTAAACTGGCTTGAGGGATATGAGACTTACATTTTTTTTCTGGGGTGAACTCGTAAAAGTGCATCTCATTAAAATGATCCCCTTAACTTAAAATGATCCCCTTCACTTCAGCCTGTTTTTCTGTGCCTCACTTAAGAGGAAAGATGTGCAAATCATGGGATCAGCACTCAATTTGGGGCTCTCTTTACCATGTTGGCTGTCAAGAAGTATTAACCTTAAGGTAAGATGAGAGCATGGAGCACAAAACTGTGAGATGATGGCGCACAGTACACTAGGTATTAAATAGCATTATCCACCCTGCTTGCTACAGTAAATAGGATTTCAGTATTATGATGTGTCAGGGTTTTCAGGAAAATCACATTTCCAAGACACTAAACTGCCATCCTGTCTGCTGAGCAGCTTTCTTCTGGGATTTTGCTTTCATATTAATCCTGTTGGTAGGAAATGCTTGTACCAATTGTGCATGGAAATTATAATTTAATGATCTCTTCCCTTTCTCTATTCAGAACTTAGAATGGACCACTGTGCTTTGCAGCGATAGCCCCAGGGCTCTGAGAAAGAGATAATATACGGTTCAGCTGTAAAGTCTGGTATTGCTTTTTTTGTGGGTACTTGTAATGATCGTACGTGCTAAGATGCCAACAATATGGGTTGCATACTTTCTCAACTCTTCACGTCTTTTACCTTGTGAAAGACTCTATGATAACATAATTAGATTCTGTTTACCATGACAGTTTTTTTTTAAATGATATGCCACTTGAATGTGTAAAGACAAGGTAAGAAATAAAGTGTTATGCAATCCCAAGAAAATTAATTCCACGTTTAAAGAGTCTGTTCGTTTTGCCTAGGGAGGCTCAGCGGTTGTTTTATTTGAAAATACAATTAATACCCCCGTTCCTTTCTTTGGGATCTTTTTTTTGATACCGATAATAATATTGCAGCCAGGAAGTCATTCTTCGTATGCGATTGCACATGGGCTAACTCTCTTGATTTTTCTTTGTATCTGATTTCATAATCAGTGATTGTTTTGCTTCTTGATATCTTGTTTATTTATAAATTTCAAATGTACTCCATTAGGCAGACCAGCCTGTCCTTTTATTTCCCTATTTTACTGACTGAAAAATTAAAATACATGACTATTAATTTTTTTTGAAGGAAATTGCAGGGCTGGTGTAAGCAAATGCTCTTCATTGAAGTTTTACGTTCAGAACATGCACCAGCTGTGCCTCAATAAGGTACTGCGTTTTAACACATTAGCTCCGGTTAGAAAGATCTATTTGGTGTTTACCACATTTGCACATAATATCATTAGCTCATTCCATGATCAAATCAGAAGTGCCCACACCTGAACTTGACATATAAAGCATTGTAAGTAAGGTCAGAATTGAATGAAGAGAATCCAAACCCAGTTGGACCATGGCAACTAAGACAGAATTTTGACCTTGGTCATTCTTATCAGAATTTGGGGCAGGGAGGCGGGGGCGTGGCCTAGAGGGAGTCCTTGGCGTTCACTGTTCATTCAAAAACACATTGTTAAATTCCTCCAGTGAGCCAGGCACTGTATGAAATAGACTGACAAATACCTATGGTGCAGATGCCCCGTTGCAGAGCTTCTCATCGCCGCAGTGGATCCACAGAGGCTATGCCAGCCTCTTCTTTTCCAGGGAAGAAGTGTTTTGTGAGGAGCAGCTGCTACTTTTGTCCCTTACAGTTCTAAAAATAATGGGGTTTCGAGGGGAAGTTAGTGGGTTGGAGAGGTCCATCAGGTTCAATGCTCAGGTAAAGACCCAATCCAACTGGTTGCCTCAAATAGTGTTCTTAAAATAAATATTAAAAATGTTAGTTCCGTAAAGACCAGACCTATTTCCTCTGTGATCACCATGGTGGTACCTGGCATATCATAGGCACTAGATAACTTTTAAGATTAGTGTGTTAGGGAGTGGGATGGATTCCATGGCCTAATAGTTGTGAGCAATGTTAGGCTTAATTAAGCTGGACACATTTCTTTACTGTCTGCCTTCTGAGAGTTTGCATACATTCAGAGCTTCCAGGATGAGGATACTGCATGCCACGTTTCAGCGTTATACTCATAGCCACAGAACCGTTTTTGTTTCTTTAAGAAATATGAACCTTGTTTCTTGAAACACCATCAGATTTGCTGTGCCCTGCATAATACCAGGACCTCCATTATTATTTTTTTGGGTGGGGGAGGAAGGTCTTTCCTGATTTGCATCCTAGGATGTAGAGGTGAAGAAGCCATAGAATTTCACCGATAGAGTTCCTCGTTTGAGGGTGCCTGAGGGCTGGCAGCCATCCTGGAATTGCCTTCCTTTGCACTAAGGTTGCAAAACGGGAGACAGATGAGCAAGAGGCCCAAGGCTTCTGTCCTGAACGTCCTGGGGGTGGGCTTTGTGGTCATTTTTAAAATTAATTGATTTATGTATTAATTTCTTTATTTCAGTTACAGTTGACATTCGGTATTATTTTATATTAGTTCCAGGAGTACAACATGGTGGTTAGGCATTTATATAATTTATGCAGTGATCCCTCCAATTAGTCTACTACCTACCTGGCACTACCCATAGCCGTTGCAACATTATTGACTATATTTTCTATGCTGTTCTTTACATCCCCCATGACTATTTGGTAGCTGTCAATTTGTGCTTCTTAATCCCTTCACCTTTTTCACCCAGCTCCCCAACCCCCTCCCTTCTGGCAACCCTCAGTTTGTTCTCTGTATCTATGAGTCTGTTTCTGTTTTGTTCATTTATTCTGTTCTTTAGATTCCACGTATAAGTGAGATCATATGGTATTTGTCTTTCTCAGTCTGACTTATTTCACTGAGCCTGATACCCTCTAGGTCTAACCATGTTGTCGCAAATGGTAAGATTTCTTTCTTTTTTATGGCTGAGTAATATTCCATTGTATATAGGTACCACATCTTTTTTATCCAATCGTCTGTTGATGGGCACTTGGGTTGCTTCCATATCTTGGCTATTGTAAATAGTGCTAGAGTGAACATAGTGGTACATATATCTTTTTGAATTAGCATTTTGGATTTCTTCAGATAAATACCCCGAAGTGGAATTGCTGGGTCATAGGTAGTTCTATTTTTAATTTTTTGAGACTAGACTACAAGGCCATAGTAATCAAAGCATGGTACTGGCATAAAAGCAGACACATAGATTAGTGGAACAGAATAGAGAGCCCGGAAATAAACCCACACCTGTATGGCCATTTAATCTATGACAAAGGAGGCAAGAACATACGGTGGGGTAAAGACCATCCATTCAGTAAATGGTGTTGGGAAAACTGGACAGATACATGCAGAAGAATGAAACTGGACCACCTTCTTACGCCATCTAAAAAATACACTCCCACTGCCACTTGGGCACTTTTGCCCCCACCATCTTCTTTTGCCATAACCCACTTTGCCAAATCATCTTTTTCTAGTAGATCTTGGAAGTAGCCCTTGAACCACAGCAGCCCAGGTGGCTTAATAACCTGCCGTTTAGATGTATACGTATGAAATTTTAGGACATAAACTTCCTGCACGTTTAAATTACAGTCACATACATATGAAATTACTGCCAATTTCTTCCCTCTACTTTCAGGCCAGAGTCATTTCTATATATTCCTACCCTACAGCTATTTGAACTTTAACTCAGTGGCTTCCTAGGCTCTGCCTCGGAATTAACTTGAGTAATTAATCTTAGAAATACACCACTCCAGTCAACTACCCTTAAGCCATACCTGTATTTAACCTCCCGTGATGGCGTTCCATCTACTGCTTCAGTGTTGCTCACTTAGGAGAGCCTCAAGCTTGCTGTGTCTGTCTGTGCCTTCCTCTGCCCTATGTTGGAGATCCCCGTATTAGGGAATGTTGAACACCTACTGCGTGTCCAGGTATTGTGCATGGTAGGTACCTGCATACACAGAGTGACTAAACCGGACAGTTTACTTCTAGTATCTCATCACTCTTCCTTCTTACTTCGTCTTAATATTAGTATTTCTAGAACTTAATCATAATATGGTTTCTTCCTTGCCTAGAAGGGATTGTATGTGATGTGAGTTAAAGTGAAAACAGAAGTGAGAGAAGAGTAGTTAGTTCAAGGTTGAGAGTTAAGATCCATAGCTTACCTCTTTTGAGTAGGCAGCCCGTGTGTTGAGAAGATCTGTCTGTTTTCCTGTTTATCTAACTATCGTTAAAATGAAAATGTAACTTAGAACTACAATGAGTGTTTCTGTAGTTCCAGAAAAATAATACATAATAAATTGCAAACTGTCTGTTCTCTCATGATGTAGCGGCTCTACATTGTAGAAATTTGGCAGACATCCCTAGAACTATTTGTGAAAATTCAATAGGATGTAATTAAAGACAGAGAATGCCATTTTCTTTTGGGTACAGTAAAAAATTATATATCGTTTGGATTTGACCCTGAACTTGGCTCCCAAAAGAATAATGCCAGAAAGACAAAAGGGTAAGTATTTTAGTCTAAATAGAGGCGCAAGTTATATAAAGTAATTACACTCACAGAAATATCAGTTATACTCTAGTAAGAGTAATTATGCAAAAGATAGTTTTTGACTGAATATTACTTTGAAAGTAGCCAAATGGAAACAGCGATTATAATGAAATTTGGGTTTCATGCCTTGCCAGGCAACAAAACAAGATTGCTGATGTTTTAAGCCTATGCTGAGTGATAATTAAAACCAATATTAATACAACAAGCTGGATGCTATGCTAATGAAATGGAATATTTTACAGACACATAAAAGTTTATTGCTCGTTGGAACCTGAACAGTCATCTAGTGCAGAAACATACTTTTTCAGATGAGAAAACAGAAACCCGGAGATTTTAAAGTTGGTTTTATATAGTTGGTGGCAGTGTTTACCCTGTCATTATTGCTGTCTCATTAAATACGTTCTAAGTAAGTAAGTATTCACTTTATTTAGCTTCCTAGAACTGACTTGGGTTGGGGTGGCCATCCCAAATATTACAGAGGTGACTGGAATATAATGACTTCTTGAGTGCCATTCCTGGGTTTTTTATGAAACTCAGTCATAGGAACAAATACAATTTTACTAGCGTTTGTTGCTATATGATACAAAGCAGGCATGCAATAGTTGTTTTATTTATCTCTATGCTGAATGAAAGAAAGTTACCGTAGAACTCACCTGACTTCTTCTATTAGAGGAATGGACAGCTACCTTGCTGATGTGTTCCCATTGCTACTTGTTTACATACACACAGCATTGGAAAGCAGTAATTCCCACATGCTTATCTCTTGGTCATTTCGTAATTACTTCAGATATTGGCCTCAGAATGTTATGGAGATGGGCTTAGACGATTCTGGAATGTATCAAACATTTGGGACACCTCCCTCAAAGTAAATATATTGACATCAAAGACAAGTGGATATGGATTCAAATATCAGACCTCCTACTTATTGGTTATTTGTCCTGGGAAACACCATATAACCTGTTTCACCCTCAGAGCCCTTAACTGTAAAGTGACTTCCATAACATACTTCTTGAGGGTGTGGAGATGAAATTAAATATTATATGTGGGTTTATGTGGATATTAAATTAGGATAACGTCAGCTATCATCATGATCGTCATGAATCACCAACATCTAGGAAGTTGGTAATTACATGCTGTTTGAGGGAACTTGCTTGAAAAAAGAAAAACACCTAGAAAAAAATATTTATCCATTGTTTTATGTTGAAGTATTATACTGAATTTTGCCAGAAGGAATAGAATCATTGGCTCAATGGTGGAATGGAAATAAAAGAAAATTACAATTAGACCTACATAATCTTTCAGATTTTCAGAGCTCTCTAATGTACTTCATTTCATTTGATAAAACAGGGTTCTCTTGAATGTCTTTCCCATCAAATTTAGCAGACTATATCAGAGCTAGTACTTAAGCGTATATCTTTCTTGCATCCTCCATCTTTTGAGCAGAGGCTGGTTAGAATCTTCGTCCATTTAGTTATATGTACGTAAGATTAGCTGACGGGTGGGAAATGTAACAACAAGAAAACAGCTGGTTGAAATTGCACTTCTCCAGGTTAAAAAACGGGCTGTTTTTAAACCTTGAGGTATTGTAATATTGGAGTCCAGTTCCTCAAGAGCAGGGGCTGGAAACACCAAAAAAGAGACCAGGTGCTAGAGAAGGTGGTTGTGAAAGTCAGAGGTACCAGCTTTAAGGAAGGTGCTGGGTACGGGGAGCATAGGGATGGAGGAGACCATGGAATGGGAGGAAATACAGGTATTCTACCAATAATGGGCTGTGAACGTGTGTCTTTTTTTTTTTTAATGTTTGTTTTAATCTTCTATCAGAAGTCTCTGACTTAGGATATCAATGCAGAACAAGGATTCACTTTTTCATTGTGATCCTTGGGTTAGTCTTGCAGAGTTTTTTTATTTAACAAGTAAGAAGTAAGGAATGAGTTTATTTGGTTTATTTTCCTCTTCTGTATTATCCATTCAAATGGAACGGATGATGAAGAGAAAGCCTTTTGGGTTGAGGGCAGGTTGTAGGGTTGTGTTAGGGCACAGGCAAGAAAGCATGTAGTAAAAAAAATCACACAAGGGAGATACCTTGACAGACCCTGCTCTTCTAATGATGGATTTTACAGTTAAGAATATTCCTGGTTACAGGGTCTTTTTTTGAAAAATGAGACTTTTATTTTGGATTGTATTCCTGAGAGACAGAAAACGTTTCTGGTGGGGTTATGGCTTCAGGAAAATGGCAGTGGAATATTGTTAACCAGTATTGTAGATAGATTTCATTTCCACAGAAAAATGTACTACGTTGGACTTAATCCTGGCATGTCTCATTTTGTACAGTTGATTCAAGAGTCTTTTATTAAAAGTACTCACCAAAGAGCAAAATCACCAAAGTCCATTTAATTATAAAACTAAGAGTCTCTGCATATTGTTGGTCAGCTAAGGGGCGGGGGAATCACAGTATGTTGTGTTACCTTTCTTAAGAATGTACCTTTTGACTAGATTCTTCAAAAGGCATTCTGAGATCAGAGAATTTTCATAAAATTAAATGACTAAATACTTCAATCTAGAAAACAAAATCCCCAAATAATGACCTTTCGAGAAGATCTATCTGTATGAACCTCTAATATCTTTCTCATATAATTTAAATTCGTTTTTGTATTTCTCCCACAACTTCCTATTGTCTTTTCTGCTTCAAAAATGAACAAACCAAAAAAAAAAAATTAATGTTCGTTAGGCCCCTTAAATTATCTTTTCTTCTTGCAAGTATTGTATTTGTTTAATCTCTTGCATCAAAGTATATTTTAATGACTGAAGTATTCAGTTAACAGTATAAATTATGGCCATTATAAGGATTAAATTCTTTCATGTACTCAGTCATGGATAATTTTTTTTTTTATTTGAGCATGCTACAATTTAAAGATAAAGGCAGAAGCAACTTGTAAACTGTTTTTTCTTTCTCATTTTCCCTATGGTACAAAATATGGTAAAATAACTGCCAACTTGCCACCTTGAACACCCACACAGCAGTTTAAAAAATTTCCCAGAGCATATTTCATGTAATGTACTTTCTGGATCCTTCCATTATTCGAAGCAAATCATTTTTATTTTGAGAAAATTACAGCTCTTAAAGTTTATCCCTGTAGAAGAACAGGGAATGGGTAGATACTGTTTTATGCTTTATAATTCTCATTGATTTACCCTAAAATCAGTAATGGTAATAAAATACTATTCACTGTAAGTATTTTAAGGAATAGAAATACTGACTTTTATTTAACATATATCTATTGGTGACTTTCTTTATCTGTGGACATTTTAAGGGGGAGCAAAATGTTTGCTGATTTAACAAGTGAAATAAAAATTCTAAAATATATATTCTCATAAACCAACCTTGTATGTTCCTCAGTGAATTTGTTGATTTCAAGAGTGACCATCATTCAATTTCTTGGTCCCATCTGTGATTTAGAGTACATTTAATTTGCTTGGATTTTTATAAACTTTCGAAAAGTAATTATTGTTTTAACTGGCAATATTTTTATTAGTTTTTCTTAAACGGACAATTTAGCACCCTCATTATAATTTAGGACTTGAGCCGAACGTCTTTTTATTTCCTTGGCTTTCTTTGTCACCGTGAGCTGTTCACCAAGCTCAGTCATTCATTTGATATTTGTTTGGAGGGAGCTGTGTAGCAGGCTCCATTTTAGGCTCTGGGATGCAGCAGAGAGGAACACAGACAACTCCTGATTCCATAGAGTTAACTCTACAAGACAGTCAATAACAAATATATTTTATGTCAAGTGGCGATAAGTTCTATGAAGAAAAATAACATAAGGGGAGAAAAAAATGGCAGTGTGTGTATAGGGGTGCAAGGGGGTGGCGCGCCATAGATGGAGATGCCTTTTTATACAGGGAGGCCTTGGATTAGCTGCCATTTAAGAAGGGACCTGGACTCGTGAGCCTTCCCTGTGGAGGAAGAGCCTTCTGGTGGGCACTGTTGAGCACCAGGTGCGCCAGTCCCTTGCCTTGTTTCTGTATTGTTCTGTTTCTGTTCAGGTATTGCTCTAGTGCATTCTTCACTCTCTTTTCCGAAAGTGCCAGGTTTGCTTTTGAAGCACCCTATCCGTCTTGCCAAGCCTGGCAGACGGTGCTTATTTTGGTCTGTACTTTGTTAGCAGACCAGCTCTATGTTGAGTTCAAAAAGCAGTCTGATTTCAAGAGTGATTCTAATCCTCGTTGTCCTAGAGGAATAGTAACTAGGGGCTATGGGTCCGGTAGGCAAATATTGACGTGTTTAAAAAAACGTCCTCATCAAATGAAAACGCGCTCATGAGTCTCCCTGCGACCTTGCGCTCCTTTTGTCAAGCCCACCCCCCGTTCCGAGTCAACATGAATCACCCTACCCGGCTGTTTGAAACAGTACTTACTGGGAGCTTACCGTTTGCCAGCACTGTGCAGCGCACTTTACATGCATCGTCCCATTTACCCTTCCTGGCTGTTGAGGACGTCCCCCTTACTGTACAGACAAGGAGAGGGAGGCCGAGCTGTAGTGCACAGGGTCACAGAGGTAGCCAGTGGTAGAGTTACAGTGTGAACCTGGGCAGGCCACGCCCGTGCCCTCAGCCTCTACCCCGCACAGACTCATGGGAGGTGAGCGTGGGGATGGGATTGCGTCAGACACACAGGTGCTAAGGAGGCACTTTGGCTCTGAGCGCCTTACTAAAGCTAAACAACGTGTGGATTATCCACATGTAATATTATTGGGTCAAAATTCCCCCTTCCAAACACATCTATAGATTGAAAATGGTTAGCCTGTCCCCAGGTGGACACATCAGCCTTCACCGCCTCCACGTTCCCTTTTAGGATTCCACCGAGCCTGTCAAACAGAAAGGCCTTGTAGCTACTATTTGTACCTCTGCTCTGTGCACCGGGTTTCTGGTTTGGGAGTGTTTTGTTTTTTTCCTCTCTCACCTTTGAGGGAATTTCCCTCCTCACTTGTAGGGACCTGAAACCTCCGCTGCCCTCTGGCTTCCCACCTGAAGCCTTCTGATCATTCTCTTTACATGTGATCTCTTTTTATAAGGCGTTTTATTAGTATATATATAGTTATTTGGAAATCACTATAATATAGCTGTTAAGAATATTATCTCTGGAGCCAGACTGCTTGTATTCAATCCTGGTAGTATCACGGACAAGCTCAAATGTGAATTACTCAACTTTGGGCCTCACTTTCTTCCTCTGCAACGTGGAGATAATAATACGAACCTGTTGGTGTTATTGTACGGTCTAAATTAGATACTCCATATAAAGCACATAGCATAGTGCCAGGCACATAGGATTGTATCAATAGATGTTAAATGTTTCTGTTAAGATATCTAAACACCCTGACAGATTCTGCATGCGTTGAGGACACAGGCTGTGTGGTACAGATATTTGCATCCCTATCCTGTAGTTCCTTATACATAATAAAGCACTGGAAAGAATTTACTTTATCTCTGTAAGGATGTCTTTAGAAAGACTTCTTCTTGGATAAGCTAAGTGACTAACCTAAATTGAAAAATCTTACTTATCATCTTGTGTCATGCAATAGAATCTACGGAGCTATTAGCCTGTGAACCACCCCTAAAGAACCTATATTGCTCTTTATCTAAGCTGGTTACATAAAACATAACACAACTAAGGGGAACTCTAGCATCTGGGTCATTACAGTCAGGTATTATAATTTTCTTTTGAATGAAATATCCTCTGGCTTTATGCTGATAGTCGTTGTATTGGGAGGGAGGACACGGATTCATCTTTGGAAAGCTATGTATGTGGCCGTGTGCCACTGGCTTCTAAGCTATGGTTGAACATTCATGGGGGCTTTTAGTGACGTTATCAAGGTCATTGCTGCATCACTTCCTTCCACTGAGTCACTGACTGTAACTGATGCTTTCAGATTGACGCTGTCTTCTAGATGGTAAACTGAGGCTCCCTGGGGACCCGTGAACCCGTCAGTGTTGCAGCCTAAATATCAGTGCACAAAACTGTGTGGCTACCCAGGGTGCTCTCAGAGCCGATTCAAAAGCTATTTAGAAAAAAAACAAAAAACGTCTGTGTGAACACTTAGCTGAAAGGGGTTACTGATTTGTAAAGATAATATTCTTACTTGCATTGACATTCTTATCCCCAGAATGATATGATGGGACATGAACACTATTTTAAGGAATAGGATATCAAGGCTGGAGTTTTCAAATATGCAGAGTCTGTCTAAGCAGGCAGAAGACTAAAAATCAGTTTTCCTTTGTATAACCAATGCTGGCACAGTACCAGGCTGTGTGGGCTTTGTGGCACTGAGGACTGAACCCCAGAAAGCTGATGTCAAAATTGGGGAAATCGGGGCAGGGCTGGGATAGGCCAGCTGCTAGAGGGCTCGTGTTAGTGGCTGGACAGCCTCAGCGGAACTGGCCGTTGCGTGACCGCTTCTGCTTTTTGTCAGGAATGAAAGGTGTGTAACAAAAGTGGGTTCAAGGGCAGTGAAGCCAAAGAGGAAGGAAGAAAAACGAAGGGAAGGCAGCTGTATTCTCAGTGAGCTTCAGCATCCTGACTGGGATGACTTGCTCTCAGCAGAGAGAATTATAGACAAGCGTGCCAGCTCTGCTTACGGAGTGACACGGCCACAGAGGACAAGGGAGGGAGTTAGCCCATGGCCTTCTGGACCAAATAGCCTTTGGTCTGGGGTGAGGGAGTGGAGCCTTTAAATGACATCCGCCTCCTTTGACTCTGATTCTTTCAACAGAAGGGTAGCCTAATTTTTAAGACAATGACCCGGAGACCTAGGGAGGTTGAATGGCTCGTTCAGGGTCACTAGCTGTCAGGCCACTGTTGGGAAGTGACTCCTGTCAACCAGAGGTTTCAGCTCTCAAATAAGCTGCCCGGTGGGCTATGCCAGTTTCCTGTCACCATGAGAGTGTCACTGTCAGGGATGCTATAATATTGTTGCAAAAGTATTTGATGATCTGCAGGGTCCCTTATAACTTCAAATCCTATGATTCCAGCTCCAGTTTCATTGGTTTTAATAAGACTGTTCTCCCCCGAGCTCGTAGAAATGGATCTTTAAAAGCATTTTGATACATTTTCTTTTTAAAATAGCAATTAGCTTTGCATCTCAGATACATTCCAGTGCGCCATGTGTACCATTTGTTTGGAATATTAGTTCACCAGCTAATAGCCCACCATTTTAGTTATATATGCGATGGTAGTTTGGGTGAAATAACGTTGCAGCTCTTCACTAAACCAAAAGCTCAAGAAAAGCTGCTTGTCGCAGAGAGACCCTCATTTTCCCGCTGTCAGCCTGACTGATATTTTAATTTTTCTGCCCTGTAGAAAACTTCAGTCTCTTATCCAATAGATAAATGAAGGAACCCCCAGGAAATGCGGCACAATGTTTCCGTTTGCCAATGCAATAAATGCAGAAGCTAATAAATGTCTACTTCCATCAGGAGGAGGCGTGTAATGAGTAAATGATGAGAAAAAGAATTCGGGGGAAACAAATGATCCGTCCAATCTAAGATGACAAACAATTTCTTAATAACTTGGCCTCTCGTTGGAGAGTGAGTGGGCTTTCACCAGGCAAAGAGAATGCCTGCTGAAACCGAGCCTGTCACGCGGCCATTTACATCCAGCTGCTGATGGATTTAGTCTGGTTGCATTTGGGTCGCGCCGAGTAAATAAGCCACGATTCAAGCACAACGGCCTGGTTATGCCAGACTTCCCTGGCTCTGTCATTTCTGTGAATGTGTGCAAGGAAAAGGAATCATTCCGGGGCCTCATTCACATTACTTGCCCCAGATGGCATTTATATTTCCCATTTGTCTTTTCAATAAAGACCTTTTTCAAAAGTAAAGCTCTCGTCTCTTTCCCTTGAGATGTGTCCATATCATAGGGCTTTCACAAAAACTCCTTTCCTGTGGGGTGAATATGCTAGTCTTGAAAGCACCTGTGTGGACCTCAACTCTCCAGATCCCCGGGGTCTGCCTTTGTGAAAACGAACAGAATACCGCGCTTTGTCCCTCTCGCTCACGGCTCCTGTTTGGACGGACTTGGAGTAGGCAGAAGGCACAGTGTGATTGAGATGGAGAACATGAGATGGGCCTTGGAAGAAGGGGAGTCATACTCCACAATGAAGACATGAGAGAGACCCCATGCCAGACCGAAAGCTCATTGGATGAGAGATGCATTTTATTATCACCCGTTTGTGGGATCTTTCTAAGAACATTTCTCAGAAAAGTCATGTGGCAAAGATTGGCTACCAAACACCCGCAGGTTTCAGGGACAGATTTTCATGAATATTTCTAGAAGAAGACTATCAAATTTGCTTACTGGGTCTTCCATAATTATCTCTTCTTCCCCATTCTGCCCCCCCCCCACTTTTTTTTTCCTTACACGTAAGACACAGCTTGGCATGGTTTAGTAACACATGAATGAAGGCATTTCTGCAGCAGAGGAGTGAAACTTTTCAGCCCTAGTAGGGTGGAGGGCCCTCATGCAGGAACATGTTAATGAGTGCTCAGATAAAAAGCTGGCCAGAGGTGGGACGGCCTGGCCCTGGGTGCCCTTGGCAGAGCTCAGTGTGCCTTAGAGAATGCGGAATGCTGCAGAGTGCTATCTCAGGGAGAGCCATTATACCTGAAAGCTGAGACTTTTCAATGTGCTGCTATTCACATGCATATTTCTATGCCAAGTCTTTCAAAAGGCCTTTCCTTTGAAATACAAAAAGATAAACATGTCTTTGAAATGGATAGGTGATCCCTTTGCCACTTTTGAAATCTTGCTCTATTTCATATCTGAGATTTTTTTTTTTAACCCTTAAATTAAGACTGACTTCTCTGTTCACCTGCGTGGCGTTAGTTGCATTGCCAGCTGTTGAGAGAGCCATGTCACAGTTATTATTAACATCTGAGTTGGGCCTCACAATCGATGGAAGGAAATTAAAACTTGAGATAGGTGTTTTCATCTGCATTGGATCTCATTTGGCTCGGGTATTGCAGTTCATTCTTATGTGATTGACCATGGAGGTATTATATTTCTTTAACCAAGAACACGATGAAGGTGTCAAGTACTGCCTAGAAGATCTATTGCCTTGTATTGAAGAGAGTACAGTAGTTTAAAACCTCAAGACCTAAGGCTTCACAGCCCTGGACTTCGAGCCTAAGGCCTGGGCCATTCAGTCCTTCCACTTCCTGTCTAGGGGGGCACCAAGCAAATGTGTGAGCTTGGTGAAACCAACCACTCCTGGTAGTTACAATGGGGACAATAGCGTCTAAACTTACTTTCTCTTTGCCTGTTCCCCCACCCCCCAAAAAATCTGAGATACGCGATTGCTTTATAACCGTGTTTGCTATTGGGGAACTAAGTCTCCACTGGCCTCTCAAGAGTTTCAGCACTGACTCAGATGGATTTGTTCACGTGTAACACTGGAACCCCCAGAGCCTCAGGTCTTTTTGAGACTCTCTTTCATTTGCATATCACATCCCTGTGGAGCCTAAGCACTGGAGCCCCATCACTACTTTAAAAAAAAAAATACTTCCCTCAGCTACTCATACCTTGCTTCTTGGTTGTCAGTCAATATTTGAGTGAATAAAAAATGAACATTGAGCTGCTTAACAAATAGAAGAATTTCAGAGATACCGGGAATAAGTGGGGTTTTAACCTTCATGATTTAAGATTGATTTCCCCCCTGTTTTAAAATTAATCTGTACTATCTCCTCTGTCTTGGCCGTGTGGGTGGATTCATTTGTAGCTTGTGGAAATCCAGGTTTTTGTGTTTTGTTTGTTTTCGAGGAGTGCTGGTTCCGTTTGGAACATTATAAGACACTGTTGTGTAATTGTCCTTATTCTTAAATCTATTCACCGAAGACTGAAGCTTAAAGGACTTTAAATGTTTTTTCTCACCTTTTCCCTCTTCAGGAGAAACAAAAAGCCTAAACAACTTTTACCCTTCCATTGTATGGATGAGCTGTTACTAATTTTAGCTGGCCTCTGATTGAATATTGATGTTGCTTTTCACTTTTCAATACTATAAACTCTGTTAAGGAAAAAAAAAATTAGGGAAGTTTTTATATACACCCAGAATCATTTCAGATATTTCTAGAGCCAAAGTCAGTGAGCACCCCTCCTTGAGACATTTGGCTCACAAGTCGGCTGAGGTGTCAGAAGTTTTTCACCATCTCACTCACTTGGAGACACTTGTACGATTTGGAATGCAGAGCCTGTTGTTGTCCCTTCCCCTTTATGTGAGCTGCCGATTTCCTGTAGTGCAGGAAAAGTATTACCTCTGAACAAATAGATTTGATTCCATTTGGGTTTGCTGCTCAGCTGGTGCCTCGGAGCCAAGAAATCAACTATATCAAGTCTGTGGAAGAGTCAAAGGTTTGTTCAATTTCCAGGAAAGTTTCTCTTAAGTCAATTTGCTGGATCAGAATGAGTTGTGGGGTGTTGGCCTCCATCGTATTTTAAACATTCAGGTGCTAGGCAAAAGTGGGCAGCAGACGGGCCGGCCGAGTGGTGCGATGGTTAAGAGCTGGCTTGGGACACCAGAGGACCCTGGTTTGGATTCCACATATGAGGGCCAGTGACACTGCCCTCTACAGCTAAGATGCTGAACAACAGCTCAACCTGGAGCTGGGCTGCCATGAG